>NW_005054317.1:5477846-5577814 GCF_000277835.1 Geospiza fortis
GGGATAGTGATGGTGCCTCCTCCACACAGCAGATGAGGAAGGGCTCCCTTGGTCATGGTGGTCCATCCTCATCTCTTGTGGGTCAGGACAGGCTCTGTGCCGCTGCAGAGGGATGTTTCATCTTCTCAGGGTATTCCATGCCTTTTGGAAAGGAAAAGAAAAACGTGAGGATGTGCTTATATATTTATGAATATTTTCAAGCTTCAGTCAACCAGGGAGAGAGAAGGGAGAGACTGATGCAATGACCTAGAGATTGGTGAATTTAGGGGAAATTAGTTATAGTCAGAAATCCCAGGATCCAGTCTCTGCTCCAAGGTCTTCCTATGCATTTTACATTAACTGAGCTCTGCAGAAAATGAAACTTCAGGTGATATTGCCTGTAACAGTTAGCAGCATCTGCTTTTGCTGATTCACAGAGATTTGACTGATGTGTTTTAAAATTGCTTTGAGGTAGCAAAATCCACATGGAGTAGGAACTCAATATTTATTAAACAGAAATTTGTGGCCAGCTTCACATGATAGCTCCTAGCTTTGCAAATAGCATTCAAAACTATTCTAAAATTACAAATTGCCATTTTTATGCATGGTACTGATGCAGAGATATCCAAACCCATGATATCCCATTCAAATGTCTTGTTTTCATTTGCTTTTAGATCTTCCAGATTTTATTTTCAGGGCTAAGGTCTGATACAAACACATTTTAGATCTTAGGCTGAATGGTTTCATCATGTTTGCACTTTTTTATTGATAATATTGCAAAGTTTAGGTGAAGTTATTAATCTATTTCCAAAAAGAAAATTAAGGAAAATGTTTTTGAAAATGTTCTTGTGGTGTTCCCTTTGAAAAAGTTTTCTAGTTTCCATGGAATTCTGATCCTTAGCTGTGTCAGCATCTCCTAGGGGACAGAGTGTTGGAGAACAGTCTGTACTTCAAGCATTCACACTCCTCATTCTGTTTGAAAATAAAGGTGCAAAAACAGGGAGAGGAAGAGAGAGCACTGAAATTAAGGGCAAGAGGAGTTGAAATCATGCCTCAAATCATGCCTTTGGACTGATGCATGAGGAGAGCCTTTCTCACTGATGGAAGTGCTAGAGTAGCAAAAATGCTATAAGCTTTTTTCATAAAGATGGTTTAAGTTTTATCCACGCCTTGCTTTATCTACCATATTTTTTTTGCAATTTCTGTGTGCTTTCAACCTCTCCTAATAAGATAACTTTCAGACCCCAAGTGATGCTTCTATGTACAGCCTTTGGGAAAAAAAAAAACCCAAAGTGGTTAATGGATTTGGCTGTGAAAGTCACAGAATCATGGAAAACTGGAATACTTATAGACAGACCTGTGAGAGAATTTGCTAAATAATAATGGAAAATTACAGACAGCAAGGTGGTCTCATATTTGGTACAGAATTAAATCAAGCAACCAGCAGAATTTGTTTAACCTTTCTGTAAAATTGTAATGAATTGCATCAGGCAGCAGCAACTTCTCTGCAGACCCTGTGGGGTTTTTTGTTTTGTTTAAACATAGTTCTAAAAGTTCATGGTGAAATTTCCTGTAGACAAATCCTTTAAGGTCACTTCTTCAGCCTCTTTTGGGGGAGTGATGAGGTTTTAGTACACATTAATCTGTTACTTCTCATAGACATCCAGCCTGGTGCTGGGGCTGTGATTTTTGACTGCTGCTTGGCTGCTTTCAGGTGATATTCTCACACATGGCAGCCTAAAGATGTGTCTGTTCTGATAAAGCATTGGTATTGCTTTGACTGTGACTTATCCAGCCTCTTCCAGCCTGCAGACAGGGGAATGTGAGACTTGTTAGCCTTCCACTGTGGGCCAGAGTGGAGTGCACTGTGTGTGTGGCATCCAGCATAGCCCAGATTGAGCACAGCAACAATGAGTGTGCTTTGAAACAAGTGTGTTTGCAGACACTCTTATTTGAAGTGAAAGTCATCACTTATGTAACATAAAGCTTGGCCCTGAGAAGTCTTTTGTCCAGCCCTTTCATCTTGTTAAAAGATAGTTCAAGTAGTTTTATTTTTTCCTGCTGGACAGTTGATTGCACTGATTTAAAGCCCAATGGCTGGCACAACAGGCATGCAAATGGAGCCAGAGATGGAGATAAAGCAGGGTCTGTTAGAGCAACTTGGTTTTGTCTGTTCAGGACACTAAACGTTATTCATTAAATATACCCCTGTAGCCACAGATACAGTCACTTTTATGACTGTACTCAGAGATGGCTGGAGTTGTGCTTCTTTAATGAATGAGGGTCTTCAGTGCTTTAAAAATATACACACTATTGAGGAAGGTAGGAAGTTTTACACTTAGTTTTATTCTCTGCAATCACTGCCTGAATGAGTTCAGTTTAATGAGAAATTGATACTGTACTAATCCAAATATATTTTAACAAACCCTGAAGTCATCCTGAGTTCAAGTCAACTCTAATTTTTCCCTGTAGAAGACTGATGAAAGCCAATGACATCAGACTTGATAATAGCCCTTCTTTTAGCTTATTGTTAATGATCACCATTGAATCAGATGTAGACTTGGTGGAATTCCAAGGACTTAAATGGAGCTGCACCAGAGATAAATTTTGCCCAGTTTACATACCAGGAATATAAACATTGAGGCCCATGTCATGCCCAATGAGCCACTTACTGCACTAACAGATGCTTGTTCTTGTTAGGACAATGGGAATTTAGTAACTCTGTCTTTCCCTCTTAGAAACAATTGCACAAATTTGCACATTTTAATAACTTCCCTTAGCAAGAGTAGTCCATCTGTATCATGGCTTTTTTTACCTCCTTTATAGTGTTTTGCCTATGTCAAGAGAAATCCACATTTTGCAGGAATTATCACCATGCTAAGTACATATTGTCAAAGGAACTTCCTGCTGGGACACATCTGTTGGCTTGATAAGAAAGCAGATACAGAATAATACCTTTTCTACTGCAGCATGCTGTAAGGAGGTAACACAATTAACATAGGCCAATTAGTTGTATTTTACTCATGATATTTTATCATAAACATAAAACCGCCTAAACTTGTGGAAAACTTACTACAGGAGCATCCCTGGAACAAAAACCATTTAATTTTCTGATTTTTCTTCCTCTTTTTCCTGTTTTAAAATGAATAGAGAACCTTTCTTGGTTATTTAAAAGCATGGTTAGGTTCATCAGCTGGAATTGGTTTTTATGATGTTAGTGCTCTAGTTCCACTGGTTATTATCAGCTGAATATACTCCCTTTTAGTCACATTAATATTTGCTAGAAACTGAAGATTAATCAGATGAACTCCACAAGCAGCTATTATTTACAGTTTGAAATTAGGAGGAATTATTTGGGAGAAAGGTTATTCTACAGCTGAAGTCTGTATTGCAGTACAGGAATAGAATGTGTAGAGCTAAGGGATCCTGAACTCTGGAATTTCCTTGTCTAAGAATGCTTCACTTTATGATATTCACATTTTGAGGTGGATTTCTCCAAAATCTTAGAAGTCGTGGGTGGGAAGGGAAAGTTTTTTCAGCTCATACTGGTGAATTGAGATTGAAGAGTTTTATTGTTTCAATGTAGAATTTACAATATTCAGAGCTCTAAGTTCATTTAGGTGTAATTTTGTTTGCTGTGGTGCTCAGCTCTTCAAGTCTTTGTGTCTATTTGATGACAGTGCGCTGATTAAACAAAAGAATCATGAAGATCACAATGACAAAGCAAAACTTTCTGCAAATTGAGGTGCTTACATAATGGCCACAACTCACAAGTAGATTTCAAGCAGCACATCTGGGTCACACCTGTATATTAAATAATTATCTACATGACTTAGCAATTACTGCAGTTATTTGACAGTGGTGCTTTGGATAAGGAAAGGGAATGCTGGGAACTACAGTAAATAGGTTCTTTATATATCTTAATTGACAAACATTTTTGAAGTTCAATAACCTTTCAGAAAAACCTTCTTTCAGTTGATTTCGTGCTCTGCTTTTTAAGCTGTTTAAGTTTACAATTTATGCATAATTTTGTTTCTGTGCAAAGTTTTTTTTTTTTTTTAACAAATGACATGGATTTCATATTTGACAAAATGAATGTGTAGCTTTTGGAGTATTTTTGAGAACTAAATGTCATTATTATGCTTTTCCCTTTTCTTTTTTTTGTAACACCATCTGTTTAGTAAACATCAAAATGGATTGACATGAAACTTAAAAAGTTTATAACAACAACAAAATAATGCATGACAGATTATATAAGAACAAGTCATTAAAACGGCCTATAAAACGACAACCATCTGTAGCACTAAAATAATCTTTCTGTTGAAGACAGTAATAACTTTCTAAGTCAATGACAATTTTAGATTTACAGCATAAATAGTAATCATGTGATCCAAATAACTGGAACGTATTTTTTGTAATTAATGAACTCTTTTTTTCCCCATTACTGTGGGGAAGAAGCAGAATTAACACAAAATACACATGTATGCTTAATAATGATTTGTATATCTTCCAAGCTCACATAAAGCAATTATAAGTTTATGAAATATTATTATATATAACTCTAAGTCTGAAGAAAATAAGTTTGTGTTTATGAAGGAAGTTTCTGATGTCCTCTGTCACTCTGAAAATCTTGGCAGTAGGCAAGAAGAGTGAAAAGTGCTGAGGCTGCAGCTTCAGTTGAGATTCAGATGCACATAGATCCCCTCTTGGAGAGACCAGTGGGTGTTTTCTGAGCAGAGAACAGCCAGCAGGTGTCCCAAGAGGAGAATATCTGTGAATTATTTTAATTGAAAAGCTACCTGTTCATAATGGTTTGATTTTTTTGACCTGTTCAAGGGCATGTTATAGGGAAATGTCTACTTTTAGTGGCACACAACCTCTACCTGGGAACCAGCAGCTGCCTCTCTCACATCAGGATGCCATGGTCACCTCTGATGATTTGTGTCTTGCTGGAGGTCTCCACCCTCTAACAGATTGATCCTGTTGGGAGTTGATTTAATTCCTTGTACATGAAAATTTATGTTCTTGGACTTAAAGCAACCCTTGTAATTCACTTTCAATGCAAAAAGGAATCCACTGAATAGAAGGTATTACCTTTACTTCTTTTATTAGGCATATAGTTAAAGCTTTTAATCTCCAAAGTACTTTAAAAATGCTAATTAACCTTCACAAAATTTCCCTCCCCTTAATGGTAGGTGGCACACGAATGACTCCCTGCTACATTATAATCCAGCCATTTCAGTAATTAGTTTTGAAGTGCAGCACATGAACTAATTAGAAAATTGTGCAACTACCAGGCACCTGTTGGCCACAAATGCCTGGGAACTATCCAAAAATGTCACGTACCTTCAAGTGATGCTGTAGCTGTGTACCTCATGGAGTAATTAATTTTTTTGTATGCCTTGAGATGGGTCTCTGGGAGTCAGCAATATGGGAGCTTTCCTCCTTCCCAGCCCCCAGTGGGCCTGTGGGACTGTCTCTCAGTGTTGGAGAGCTCTGAGGACCCTGGAGGGCTGTGCCAGGGAGCTTTTATTTTTTTATTTACACCTTTTATTCATTGTGTGTATTGTGCACAGGCAGAGCTGAGGCCAGGAGCTTTTCCTGACTGGGGGCACAGCTGGGTGGTGTCACTGAGCAGGGGCACCAGGTCACCCCCAGGTTTCATGCAGAGCCTAAAGCTATCACAAGGTATATGGAAAAGGAAGCTTGGCCAGATGCTTCAGCTTTCTCTCCTGTCAGGGAGGTTTTACACTCCTGGTAAAGGAGAGGCACAGTAGGTCCATGTTGAGTGCTTTCAGCCTGTAAAGTTCTTTTTCTTCTTCATTCTCAACTGTAAAGCAGAAATGAAACTTGCTACAAATACTGAGCACTTGGAGTGTGTATTACCTGAGTATGTAAGTGTTGGCTATAAAAACACTTCACCCTGTCCATTCTTGCTACTGGGTCTGCTCTCCTGAAATAAACTTCCTTGGTGTTTCTCAAAGCCTGTTTTGCTGCCAAATAACAGAGCTCTAATTTCAGTTCAGAAGTTTGTCTGGATTGAATACGCAATAGCCATGTTTCTGTGACATAAATTTAATTAAAGAAAACTGTCTCCAGTCAAACAGTTCTTGCCCTGGAAGATGGAGCAAGCAAACCTGGCTTCATTTGGGGGTCAGAGCTCTCAAGGACAACGATCTGCTGCTTTGTGCTTCTCATCTTTGCTGTTCAATGCACAGCCAAGCAGAACAGCCTGGAAGTGGAAATGGAGTGTTTCACTTCTGGTTTGCTGCAGTGGCACAGTCCTCATGTCTTACTGATGGTGATGCTCTGATTTTTAATAGCATATGAGACAAACTCTGTTCAGATAAGCACAGCTGAATTCCAGTTACTTCCCACGTAGGGTGGTGAAGTTGGTTGCCTTTATCCATGTTGTGGTGTTGTGTACAGCCCAGGATAAATCCATTTATACCATGGATTGTGACACATGGAAATGTCATATCACTGGGTTTTGTCTGAGTTGAAGAAGTTTACCAAGTTCCTCTGATACTCTGTCCACTGAAGATATATCTGATTTCCTCCATTTTAAATTCAAACAGTTTTGTGTGATCATGGTTGTTATTGCTGTGTCAGTTTTCCATAACTCAATATCCAGCTGCATACACTGTACAATGATCACTTCCAACATTTTAGCATTTCCCTTTTCTCTGCTGCTCAAACATCTCTCCAAAACTCGGTGGTAAAATCCCATAAACAATATTATTTCACACTAAACCCAAAATCATTGCTTCTGTTGAAGACAAGAGTAAACTGTTTAGGACACTTTTCCAGAATTTGTCATGTCACCTTCCAACAAATTTGTTCAGTTGCTTTCCAAGATGAAATAATTTGACTAGTTGTGCACACTGATTTCTAGCTGTGGACTTTGTATCCTTTCAGGCGTATGCTGAATCTGTTATTTAATTTTGGAATTCTTCGAAAATTTCATTAATATTTTTTCAGTGAGAGAAGAGTCCCCATTCTTCTATGCTGGCAGAACTATGTTGGTGCCAGTTTGTGTAGAAAGATTTTGTTGCCCTGAAATTCACTACTTCACAATCAGATAATTCCTCTGACTTCCAGCATCTCTCCAGCAGAGGTTACTGAGTTTCAGGAGCTGCCCAGACTGGTGAAATCAGGCTGCCTGGAGCAGTCCTACCCTGAGGGTAAAGGGTTTGCCCTTGTTGTCTGGTGTGGGTTTTTCTCAATCACAGTGATTTTCTTAAGATGATGATTCTTCTGTCTGTGAGGGTTGAGGTTTCCTGTAGATGTTACATAAACTTGATACAAAATCAAGCCATCGAAACTTAATATTTCTGTGCTTTTACTTTCCATGCCTTCAAATGAAAGAACAATTTTTTTTTTTGCCAGAAAATCACAGAGACTCTCATGTGCCCTCACTTTAATCACTTACTCTCAACCTTCTTCCTGAAATTAATCCAGTTCTCATCCCCAAGAAATAAAAATCAAAATAAATATTGAAGATAGATTTTTTTTTACTTGAAATTGTATTTACTCCCATACAGCTGTGTTTATCCACATTTGTTTTTTTTTATTTAATGTTGAGTGCCTCCAAGGTTTTGTGGACCTCAGTGCAAGACTTCTTGTTGATCAGTAGTTTTGAAAATACAATCTTTTCCTTAAGTAGGCATTAGACATATATATATATTAGACTAACACATTCTTAAATAACTAAGTAATTTTAATCTTTTCAGTACCAATAATCAGCTATGAAGCATATTAGAGATGTGTCACAACAATAAAAGCCTTTTTTTGGGTTTTCCTATTTGTTTAGTAACCATAATTTTTAATTCTCACCTGCTGTGCTGCACTAATTTAATATTGTTGAATTGTGGTTGATTGAAACTGTAAACTTTAGCAGAGAATTTAGTGCTTTAATATTATTAATGAATTCAGTATTGGATTTTCTAAGCACTCACTGAATGAAAGAAGCAATAAATTAGGAGCTGTTTAGTTTAGTTCTTCAGCACTGGCTTTGCAGGGAGTACACTGGAGGTGATTTTATGGAAAAAGTTTCTGAGTAACTGAGGTGGATTTTCTTCCTTTCTTGTTTCCCCTTTTCCTTAGACAAGCTGAATTATTTAGGGTGTTGGTCAAAGAGGGCAGGATGATAGCAGTGGCTGTTCCTTGGGAAAGTAAAAGAATTTGAGAAGCTGTAAAAGCTGCTGGAACCACTGTTAATTCAGGGTGTGAGTTGTCATGGTCCCCTAACTACCTCAATGCCCTCATCTTGGTTGCCCAGGGAAAGTTGGGGGTTTTCAGTCATGCCTGGGTTTCAGCAATGGTTCTGATAGGAAAGACTTTGAAATTTGTTTCACAATATTTATACAGTTGATCCATCTAGTATTTAATGGATATTTGCCTGTTTAATGAGTTTTTCAGGGTGACAACTGCAGTAAAAAAAAAATAGTGCATTTGATTTTGTGAGAATCTGCATCCTATCAAAGTGATATACACCTTTCTTGACAAGCTCATCTGATTGCTCAATTCCCATGATCCATAGAAGAACTTATAAAATTAATTATATATTCATTTATATAAGTGGGTCCCAGCACTTTTTTTAATACTTGGTAAAATACTTCCTTAGGTATTCACTGCACAAAAATAGACATAGTGCTTGGTGGCCCTTGCAGACAGGACTAATCCTGTCATCTCAGGGCATACTCAGACTTTTCTAATGCTTTGTGTGATGTGTGATTGTCACCAGCTTCTCCTCACAGCTCACTGGGTAGCAGGATTGTAGATACTTTGGGTAAGGTAGGTCTTGAAAGTTCAAGAGCAAAAGTTGACTGATTCATGTGTGATGAGTAATCCTCTAGAATTTGTCATCACAAGTAAAAGTTACAGGTGCCTCTTAATAATTCACATTCTGTAGTATATTTGCAATATGAAGCTTATTAAATTTTAGCTTATCATTTGGGTGACAGGGAAATTAATGTAAAAAAATATTCATTTTTTCACCTGCAATAAACCTGTAACTAATTAACAAATTTATGACTTGCCTCATGTGGTTTTCATGGTGTTTTGCAGTCTGAGAGCTCCTTTGTCAAATGTGTTCAGTCCTTGCTTTGGCAGAGATGAGCACAGAGGTCAATGTGCCATGTGTTACACACTGGCCTGGATTTGCTTACTCCAGAAAATGACATTTGTGCAAATATGCAGGTGGTGACACTCCACACATTCTTGAGAACTTTATTTATTTTCTTTAATGATGTTGTTAATCAGAGAAAAAGATTAATCTGCATTAGCCTGAGGGCAGACTCAGTGAAAATGACATGATCAAAATGGGTCACTTTGTTGTTTTATCTTCTTCATGATTTATTTATGCAGAAACTCTTGGGTGTTCCTGCACAGGCTGAGGCCCCACTTGCACCCAGGATGCCCCCCTTGTTCTGAGATGAGGAACATCAGCTCTGCAGCCTTGGGCAGCTGCATGCAAGGCTGGGTGTGCTGAGCAGGGCTTTCCTTGCCCCAGGCAGGAGCTGCCCTCACCCACAGCATCTCCTGGCCGACACTTCTATCACCTGGTGGCACTTGCATCATTCTGCTCTTAGCTAAGACGGGTTCAGTTCTTGGCTGATTTTTTTTTTCCTTTTTTTTTTTAATACTAAAAACCCAAACAAATAACCACTTACTAATTTATTGTCTTATCTCACACTTACCTTTTTTTCCTGCATTGTCCTTTAGCTTAAAGGTTCTTGCCTCCTTTTGTCATTTCCTATCCCATCTCAATCCCTTAGGGCAGAGATATTACAACAGCTGAGATTTCTTTGTCAGCTCCTATTCTGGTACACTGAACAAGTCTAAGTTTTCCAATAATGAGATATATTGAATAAACACTTAAGGGTATGGCAATAAATTAAAAAATGAGCATTGCTTTTCTCTAGCCCAGTTAATATTATCTTGTATATATGTTGGTCATTTAGATTTACTTAAGTACAATGTAAAATGCTATAACCTCTTCCCTTGCTGCTTCCCTGAAAAAATAGATATAACATTTTTATTTGGTTAAGCAGACATTTTGGCTAATACAAAAATGGAAAGACAACTTTCCAGGCTGTGGGAGTCTTTTATGATTCTATACTAGTTTAAGAAGCTGGTCATAGAAGATAACTTGAGGTCAACCTACTTTGGTTTTCCCTTGGTTTTGGCTGAGTTCTTAGAAGTTTTTTTTTGTCTCTCAGAAGAAAGTAAATGGTAAGGCTCCCAGGTATCTCAGATATGATACAAACTATCCATGGCAAGAATACATAGACATCCTATTAACTGCTGCTGCTTATCATGGTGTACAGTGAGTGCTTGCCTGCCCAAGGAGTGCTAAGTACTGGGTAAAGCCGCAAGATTCAGGGGTGCTAGAGAAAGGTTTTGGTTTATTTTATTTTTTTTAAGTCAGAATGGGACTAAGGAATGTGATCGATGTCTTTGAAACCTGACAATGTTTTAACAGGCTAGAACTAAAGCCTGTTTAATCTTTCCCTTCTGCTTTTGCATAAATCTGACAATTTTTGAGCTCAGCACCTTTTCCAATCTAGGTCTCATTATAGAACTGCTAAAAGAGAGCTTTGTAATAGGAATTGATTGCAACGTTAACTTGGGAGCTGTTACTTCCTTTCCATAATGTTCTTTTCTCCCCCCTTCAGCTTACTCTTTATTAAATCATACTCTCATGCTGCCTGTTTGATGCAGAAACAGTTGTGATGCTGCTGGCCCATAACAAAACATTTGTGGCACAGGTGGTTTGGGGGGAACAGGAGCTCCTCTCAGGCCATCAGCTGCTGGGTGCTTTGATGTCTGGAAGACAGCTTTCTTAATTTCATTAGATAGAAGGTGGCCCAGAAAATTAAATGTGCTGACAATTCTAAGCAGCTGGTTATTAGTCCTTGTAGTTTCCTGACAGCAATTTTTAAAAAACTTATACATTCAGAAAAACAATGAAAATCAGGTAGAGCATTTAATATGTAATGAGATGAGGGTAGCTTTTATGCTAATTTTCTGGATTTCTTTTCCCTCTAGTTAGGCTAAATTTTGTTCAAAAATCATCACCATCACTGTCTCTTTTTAGAGAGAAGAGGAATATATTAAAAATTGAGTGGGTTTTATACTTTTGTGCTTTGTCCTTCTCCAAAATTTTTATGCTATAAATCTGTCTTGGTTGCATTTGTCCAGCATGATTTCAGTATTGGCCTTTTTTACCTTTATGCTTCAACAAGCCTATTTCCCCCCTGTTTCTGTTTTCTGCTTTTCTGCTAATAGCTGTTCCAGTAAATGGGTATCATGCTCCAGAACCTTCACTCATGTTTCTTTGGCTTAATTTACTGTAAGGCAAACTTACGATTCCCTAGCTGTCACAGCAGCATAGTCCTTACAACCTTTGTCTGATGTACTGAAAATGCTTTTATTTCACCATGGAAGCCTGTGAGCATGAGCATGTTCTTTGATTCTGCAATAGTATGGGGAGTCTTTTTTGATTGTGTTTTTTTTTGTTGTTGCTGTTGTTGTTTTTGTTTTTTTTTTAATACACAGTAGGAGGTGGCAATGTCTGTAGTTTTCTGTCTTTAGTCTGAGGAACTGTTACTCATAACCTTCCCTTTACTGTGCTTTATTCACTGAACTTCTGCATTCTCTGTGTTCAGGCACATTCTCCTGAGCACAGCATACTGACCAAAGGTTTGAGAGCCCTTAATTCAAACCTAGTTGTCCTTTTTGCTTCGTGTAATAAGTTGCATGAACAGCAGTCTCTAAGCTTCATGCCCACTTTTTTTATGGGGCACTATATTTGTAAACATGTTTCTTAACTTCAAAACATGTTTGTTCTGCCTCATTTATTTGCAGATAACTTACTGTCTCTTGGATCTTTAGCTTCTTCTTCTAATGATTGCTTTGAAATATTATTTTAATGAACCCATGTAACACATCATTGTATTCTTTTTTTGTGGTTGGACTGCTAATGATATCCATCCATTAAGTAAATGGTTTTGTAAGCAATACAAATGTAATAAATAAAGTTAGTTGGCTCTTTTTTACCACTTCTGTGCTGATAGGCATACCACATGCTGGGGAGGTAATGTTTCATGACCAGAATGTTTCAGGCTCTAGGCAGCTGCGAATCTTTGTGTTTAGGTTCAGTCAAAGAGCTTCAGAGAACTTCCTGAACTATGATTTATATACACTAGAGTTTATAAATTTTGAATCTGCTTGCAGTGTCCCTTGGGAGGTGATCCTGAAGGGCAGAGAAGTCCAGGGATGGTAGACATTGTTGAAGAAGGAAATCTTGGATGCACAAGATCAGGCTGTTCCTATGTGCTGGAAGAGGAGCCAGTAGGGAATGAGACCAGCCTGGCTGAACTGAACTGAGAGCTTTGGCTGGAAAA
This sequence comes from Geospiza fortis, assembly GCF_000277835.1. Taxonomy (NCBI): domain Eukaryota; kingdom Metazoa; phylum Chordata; class Aves; order Passeriformes; family Thraupidae; genus Geospiza; species Geospiza fortis. Next base: position 5,490,236 of record NW_005054317.1, read on the forward strand.
CTAAAAAAAAAAAAAAGGAAAGGAGAGTTTATGAATGTAGGAAAAAGGAACAAACAATGCAGGAGGTATACAAGGGTGTCATAAGTTTATACAAGGAGAAAATTTAAAGGGTCAAAGCCCAACTAGAACTTAATTATGTTACTGCCTTAAAAGGCAATAAAAATATTTCTATATGTTAGCAACTAAAGGAGGCTCTGGGAGAATCTCCATCATTTATTGGATGGGAGGCAAAACATCATGACAAAGTGTGAGGAAAAGGCTGAGATACTTAGTGCTTTCTTTGCTGCAGTCTTTGAGAGCAAATTGACAGCAATTGTTCTGTGGGTACCCAGCCCCCAGAGCTGGAACAGGGAGTAGAATGAAGCTCCCCTAACCCAAGGTCAGTGACCTGCTCCATGCACCACTTGGACACACGCAGCTCAGTGCTCACTGAGCCACTCTCCATGGTCACTTACCAGCAGTCCAGGCTAACTGGGGAGGTCCCAGCCAACTGGAAGCTGGCAAACATCACACAAGAAGGGCTGGAAGGAGGATCCAGGGAATTGTCAGCCTGATCTTGATGATGGGAAAAGTCCTGGAGCAGGTCATCTTGAGGGCCATCAAGTGGCATGTGCAGGACAACTAAGGATCAGGCCCAGCCTGGGTGGGTTTAGGAAAGGCAGGAACTGCTTGACCCACTGCTGAGTGGGAGAGGGAAAGGCTGTGGATGTGTCTACCTAGACTTTTGGGAATACACTACATATGAATGGCTATAAATAACATCATTTCTTTAACCAGCAAGGGTTAGCATTATGATAAACTCTTACTTTTAATATTTCTAACATGAGCACTTACAGTGATAACTCAAGGTGGATAGCAGGGGTTAATTTTTAACCATTAAATAAAGCTATTGCCCCTGCCATCCTAAATGAGGAATTTTCTAAATGAAAAGAGGTGTTTCCTTTGAGTTCTTGAGAGATCAATAACAAATGTCACTGTAAAACTTCTAGGGATGTGCCAACAGCATAAAAAAATCAAGCTGCTTATAAGTTATAAATGAGACCTTTGCTTGAACTACTAGAGATGATTCCCTAATGAGATTCACATCACTTGATTTATTTTTTAATATATTTTAATTCTCAAAGGATATAGAAAATCTGTAAATTACAGCTCTGGAATGTAATCAGACTTAGTCATGAGAAGGCAAGGTTTAACCACGCATATGGAAATTACATAATATTTTATCAGGTAATTATAACTGGAAAATTTAGGTTGAAAGGATGGGTCAGAAGTCCTCTTTGAAATGTTATTAATTCACTGAAGAAATGAGAGTTACTATAAAAATTATTATTTTATCCCCTTTTGGAGAAAATAGTGCCTTTGCACTGCTTCCAGTGATTTAGTAAGATTTAAGCCAGATGGCACAAGCAAGTGTTCACTTCCCCTAGAATTGTGAAGGTACCTGCCACTAAAGATCAAAGCTGACTTTATTAATGTTTTATGAGGTCTTCTACAATCCCTACTAATTTTGGAGCAGGTGTAGGGCAAGCATTGTCAGCAAGAATGCTTCTACTGCCACTCCTTTTTTTCTTTTTTTTTTTTTGGAATAGCATTTTAACATGATTGCCTCAGGCATTCATTCAGGGAAAGCATAGGGGTGATGGAAAATGGCAATTTTCATGTATTCCACACATTAGGATGATTTGGGAAAATTATCCCATTTTCTAAATGTCTACCATCCTGAATTGCACAGAAGATTAGGGTTTGCTTTGATTGAATGCCATTTTTCTTAGGTTTTGACTGTTCTGAACTCTAGTCTCTTCTTGTCTGGGAATTGAAATACAGGGCAGGCTGCAAATTCTGGGTTAAAGCTTTTGACTAGCAGAATTTTAATTTTTTTCAAACATCCTTCTACAATGCACTTAATAAAGGCAAATACAAATTCAGGTGGCATTTCAGGTTGATGCAAATTAGATTGAAATGTTATCCTAAAACTTCTGCATTTTGGTGGAGAGAAAGTAAAGTGAAGTTAAGAAGTTCAAACAGGGTTGATAGTTTTCTTGTGTACTGCATGGAGATGTTAGGTCCTGGGCATATCCTGAAAGAAGAAATCATTCAGGATATTATTTATGATACTGAGATACAGATTAAGCACACAATGCAGAAGGTTTGGGTTGGTTAGGAGATGCTTGCTCCTTGAATTGACTCTTCTGAACCTCTGAATTCCTAAGTTGTTTTTCTGCAATCCATGAAACTCAGATTTTTATTTATTTATGTCTAAATACCATACATCCTACAGTTTCAAAGATACTATCCCAGGAGATGCATTAATAATGGAGATGTGTCCTACTCTCCAGACATCAGAGATTCAAACATCTCAGGAAGAAAAAAAAAGCCCTGAAACTATTGGGAAATACTAAGATACTTCTGAGGACTTTTTGCTTTGAGTTTTAGAATGACCATATTTTTCTGATTCAGTTCAAAGCTACTAACTTAGAATTGCCATCAGTATAGGGGTGTGTGCACAAAAATTTGATGTTTGCTGATAAACTGGAATGTATGGTTAAAAGACAAAAAATACACTGTATTAGGGACCTTTCCTAAATGACAATTAATTACTCTTTTAAGGTTTTTGGCTTTTTTCCCCAGAGAAATGCTGAACTGTTTAACAGTAATTTGGAGTTGGCAGACCATGGACACTTTCCTGTCTGCCCTCCTCCTGCTGGCCAGCTTTTGTTGGAACATTGCAGGTTTCCCATTTGGAAGTGAAGTGGGAAATGTTGTCCTTTAAATTTTAGCTGTCGTGTCAAATTAGGTCAGAGTTTACAGCGTGCATGGCACAAAGTGATGCAGTGTGTTATGAACAGAGCCTGCTAAACCTGGGTGCCTTCTGCTGCCAGTTGTACATTATTTGAGAATGAAGTGACTTTCTGCTTATAAATCTTCATTGGATTCATAGCTCTCCTGAAAAGATGAATAGTGGGAATTACTGGGTCCTGCAATGTTGCAAATCACTTGTGTTGTTTGACTGTTCTGCTGAAAAATCTATTGCAGTCAACAGCTCCAGTTTTCTGGAGGGTGGAGGTCTGTGCAGAGCACTGAATCACTTAATAAAGTAATTTCTGTGCAGGAAAGTTAAGCATAACACAATTTGAAGCCCCAGAGATTTTTCAGGTGGCTTTAGTGATTTACTGATCTACAGATATGATTGAATTGCTATCAAAAATATGAAGAAAAGGCTTTGTTTTTGCATGTAAAAGAGGATTGTGAAGGAGAACTCCACCCATTAGAAAAATGGAGCTCTTCTGTTACCAGCCCATTAAACCAATCTGTAAAACCTGCTGGCAAGAGAAATCCATGATATTGCCCTTTTCAGCCTGCTGGTCCTGTGACTGGAAAAGTCATTCCCTGTGTCAAACCTGGACAAAGGAATTCATGAGGGGAAAAAAAAATGCATCCTGCTCCACTTTCCCTTAAGCATTCATAAGATGAGAAAAATGGATTGATGGGCATTATCTAGAACTGTTTTAGCCAGATTCTCCACTACTCTGGATATGAGTTGAAGGGTGAAACCCATATCCAGAAAAATCACCAGATGGGATAATGTACTTCAGGCACAATGTCCTGGTGGAGGTCTTATGTTAGATATGGAAATTCAGTGCAATATCCCAGTGCTTGCTGTACTAGCTGGGATTTATTTTTATTTGCATGGTGCCAGGGGTGATATTGTCACAGGTGTTTCCTGCCACCACTGACTGATCAGGAATTCCACAATCCAGGAGATAACAACTCAACACAGGGATGCAGAGTAGAGCCTTGGAAATGGAAAAGCCTATGGTTTTTATGAGCCATATTCCTCACAAGCCAGAGTTATTGGTTAACCTGATTCCTGGTGCTTGTGGTGTGCTCAAAATAGGGAGTGTATAACAGCAGGTGTCATAAAAAATGTGATGAATGAGAGATTGCACTTCAGAGTTCCTGGCCTGCCATGGGGGACAATGACCCAGCCACACTCCTTATCTTGTGTAAGGCAAAAGCAGTGCAGAGCTCTGGATTAAGCTCCTTGAGGTGCCAGTGAAAACTGAGAGCTTGTCTGCTTGTTTGTCATGGTAGTTTAGATAAATTTGAAAGATAGCATGACAGGACTCAGAATAAGAGCAGATAAAGAAGTTCTGGCTAACAGCCTGTCTATCACTTAATACTCTGATAAAGCAGCAGCACTGACTTTCAGAGCTGTAGGTGAGGCTGCTGAGTGCATAATGGCTGCTGTGTTTATTTGGCAACAAGAAGCACTTTGCTCTCCTTTAGCATGCCACCTGCTGCTAAAGGCTTTGCTGCCTCTTTCTCTAATATGTCCATGGTAATTCTATACCTCAAAAAGGCTATTATTACTGTTAAAGAGAAATGGAAATGTTTGTATGTGAACAGAAAAGCCTGTGTGTGCACACAGACATTGTAGATGTTTATCATTCTGCACCATGGACTAAGAAACTGTATAATACACTGCTTTTTAATTTTTTTCAAATTTGAACTTAGGTTGTCTGCATCCCTCTTTAAAAATGGATGTTAAAAAAAACTAACCATGGAAATGTATATTGTTATTTATATCATGATGAAATGTAATGGTCCAAACCAAATATTTGAATTTCATCACATTTAAATATCTGGAAAGAGATTATCTCCTGCTCTGAAAATCATCCCATCAGAAAGTGCAAAGTCCATGAATGACTGTGAGAGCAAAAGACCTAAGATCTAAAGGGTCAGCAGATTTGGTCAAGGTTAAAGATCAGCCTCAAGACCTTCATGGCTTAAGTGAAAAGAAAATTATTCTCCCAATAATAGTGAATTTCTTTGATTTGCATGCAAGCCAAGAGAATTAGAAGGGACATTTGGTTGAACTTGATTCATTTGGCTAAGATATGCTTGGTTCCCTGTTGCTGTTTCCCTGAATTTTCAGCTGCTTCCACAGAGTGCAGAGCCTCCAGGGCAGTCCCCAGAGCTCCCCTCTGCCAGGAACCCACTGACTGCTGGGCTGTTCCCTGACAGCAACCACGAGTTTCCTTTGGCAGCTTTGTGATTTTAGCCTTTAGCACCTCCTGTGTTCAGGTGATACTGGTATTAGATGCGTTTCCTCTGTATGTGCAAAATGTGTGGCAGGGGCTTGAACAACATTGCTCAGCACATTCACCACAAACAATTCCCTGGAGCTGTCCTTTGACAAGACCTGACAGGTAGGGAGGATCCACAGGCTGGGAAGATAACAGCAGGTCAGCTTAGCCTGCTAGGGGCTGCTCTCCCATTGTTTTCTTGGCCAAACAGAAATGGCTAAAGATTGCCAGCATTTCTCCCTCTGATACTTCCAAGGAGACTCACTCCATTTTGTAATTTTATATACTAATATGTTATTTCATAGATTCACTGATGCACAAGTAAATAATTCAGTGTTACGCTGTGTTTGTGGAACCACAGCTGCTTAAGAGGGATGTTTCTAAGTCCAGTAAATCAAAACCAAAAGATTTTGAAATAATAGCTGTGCTTGAACTGAAATTAAAATATTTGCATGTTGAGTCACCCCAAGGAGCATAATCCAGCTGTTTAGATCATGTTTGCTGTGACTGATTGACAGTGCACTGCTCTGCCTACTAAAGTCCACTAACCACAAGGAAATCCCCGTTCTTAGACATCCCAGAGTAGCAATTTGATAAAGCTAAGAACAATAATGAATAATAAAGAGATGAGAGTATAGAACATCTCCCCCCATCTGAGATAATTTACCAGGTGGATGAAAGCAAAGATCTCAAGGCCTTTCTGGTCATATCAGTCAGTCAACACAATGAAGATAATTTCAGCTATTCATGTGATTTTCTGCTCTTAAGAAACAAAGAATCATCCATTGCTGGGTTGGGTTCAGAAAAGTGTTTTTTATTGTGTTGGTTTTGTTTGTTGTTTTGGTTTGGTTTTTTTTTTAATAAAATTAATTCTGATAGGATTTTTTGTCTTATTGTGAGCCCTAATGACAGAAAAGAGCATTATAAGGCTCTGTGGAGAAGTTGTGTGGAGTTTGGGAGGTTAGAGAATGCAGACAGAGCAGCAGATCTATAGGGCTTGAAATCTGGGGCTTTGTGTGCCTGACAGGGAGGTCACAAGTATTGTGTTCTCTCCAGTTAAAGGATAGGGACATTGAAACCCACTGGCTTTAGACACAGCTTGATTCAATTTTTTGTCTAAATGTGATGATTCAGTAGAGCATTTGCTTTACCATTTTTGCGAAGTTTATGCTGACTTAGATTTTCTGATTTTCTAGTGAGGTGTCAGATATGTAAGTGGATTACTTTTCTTCCTGGCCCTAAGCAACTGCTTATCAGTCAGTGTGATCCAATCTTTTATGAGCCATATTCCTCACAAGCCAGAGTTATTTGCCTTACATGTGCATGCAGTACGAAGCTAAACCTATGTTTTCTTTCTTTACTTTATAACCTTTCTACATAGAGCATTTTATGCATGTTTTAACCTCAGAATTGGTGTCATAGTCTGAATCAGATATTTCAATGTAATTATTACATTTTTAAGCTATTCCATTTATAACATTATGGGGTCACAGACCAGTTCAAAACATCCTTATTTCAAAAGGATATTGCCTTGGAGCCTTCATAGCTCACCACATCTAAAATAGTGTACCCAGAAAAAATGACTGTGTTTCCTTTTCATTTCCTCAGGATCTGAGATACAGAGATGATGTGTGATTCTGAGACTGAAATGAACACAGAAGAGGCGTTAAGAGGTGTTTAACACAATTAAAGGTGTTTCATAAACCCATCTGAACTCCATAGAGGAGGGCAGAAATTAGGCACAGGATTGTTTTTTTCTTGCAACATGTGATGTAGGATGGCATTATCCAATTGCAAAGCTGTCAAGAAAGGCAGTCTTTGAACATGCAGCTTGTAGACAGAATCTTGTAATACCCAAGAATAGATGAATCACAGAATCACAGATTAGTTTGGCCTGGAAGGCACCTTTAAGGATCATCCAATTCCAGCCCCTACCATGGGTGGAGAACCTTCCACTAGATCAGGTTGCTCCAAGCCCTGTCCAACCTGGCCTTGAGCATTTCCAGAGGTGGAGCATCTGCAGCTTGTGTGGGCAGTCTGTGCCAGGGCCTCCCCAAATTCTCAAGGAGAGAATTTCTTCTTCCTCTCAGATGTAAATCCACCCTCTTTCAGTTTAAAGCCATTGGCCCTCACCCTATGACTCCCATGTAAAAAGTGCCTCTCTCTATACCTGTCCTGTGGCTCCCTTCAAGTAGAGTAAGGTGCTGTAAGGTCTCCCCAGAGCCCTCTTTTCTCCAGGCTGAACAACCCCAGCTCTCCCAGTCTGACTCCAGAGCAGAGGTGCTCTGGCCTCCTCTGGCCCCTCTCCAACAGGTCCCTGTTCTTGTGTTGGGGGCCCCAGAGCTGGATGCAGTGCTCCAGGTGGGACCTTATGGGAACTGAGTGGAGGGGGAGAAGGAAAGATTCTTCTAAAAGCTTGGAGTTTCATAAGGGGAATGATACCTTTCATCATGCATTTGATTTGAACAATTTTAAGCTGACGTTGATGAAGAATCCAAAGCTTCCATAATAAAATAATGGGGAGGATGAAATAAAAGATTTAATCATTCCTGTAGTTCCTCAAGTTATTTGGTTAGTGTATTTTGTCATATTTAACTTGGAACTTAGATTAAAGCTCAACTACATCCCTATAAACACAACAGTACATATCCCAATCATAGTCTCTCTCAATAAAATACCAAAGAGTTTTCAGCTGGAAGACATTGCTGGTTTTTACCATGCTTTTAGTGCAGATACAAATGCACAGATTGCTGCTGATTTAAAGCATGTGGAAAAAGCCCATGGAGATTTATATTTCTTTCATGATTGAATGCTGGTACTTGGTGTTATGTGGGAAAGCAGTCACTTGGTTTAATAGTTGCACAGCTGGTGTTATCTGAAAAATAATCATTATGATAGAAAGCACACATTTTTCATGGTTTTTGTCAGGTCTGTCAGAATATGTTCTGTGCTAAGTCTACACACTCCATCTGACATTCCTTAAATTAATATATTAACATATAATACTTTTAAGAATGTCAGTTATAAAATGTGACTGTAATTGAAACATAACAGAGTATGGCTGTGTGAAACAAAGCAATTTGCAGGACCCATAAAGTGAGAAAGTCACTGTGATCCATGTTTAGAAACAACATAACATTATTGTCTGGGAAATAAGTGACAAATTGCAAGAATTAAAATTATGCATAACCAGTTCAGCTTGGTAATATGTACTGATTTGAACATCTTTAAATTACAGCAAATAGGAAAATATTAATTTGAAGTACAAAACAGCTTGATTACAAAATCTGGATTCCTCTTTGCTCCTCTGTACCTTATCAGGGCTTTTCAGCAAGCAAGGAGAGGCAGATCAATTCAGGCTGTAAATGAGCACATGATGTCACTTGTGAGGAGCTGAGGACTTGCTGGATGTGCATTATTTCTATCTGTGGTAACTGGACAGCTGAACTTTTTATCTTCTCACTGCCAGAGGCAGGGGTCAGCCTGGGAAAAAGAAGCTTATTTACCCAGTCTTCTTTTTTATATGTTAATGGACAACCACTAACACATAATTCTGTCCCGTGTGGACTCCAGCAACAGGGGGAAGGATAAGGAGGGAGTAGAGTGTGAATGCAAAATGATCTGCAGTGGCACAAGTTAAAGGGAGCTCCTCCTCTTGTCACTTTGTCAAATGGCAGAGGTTTAATCTCCCAAATAAAGGGATTGTGTGAGCTCCAGAAGGAAATGTTTCTAGTTCTGAATTTGAATGATCTCCTTTTAAACTCGTGAGTGGAATGTGAGTAGCACCGTGCTGGATTGAAACTCCTCACTGTTATAGATGATTCTGTGTCAGGAAGGAAAAGTGGTGATTTAAGTTCCGTGTGCTGGTGCCTTTTCCTTGGCTATTCCACATGTGCAGTTGCTACAGGAAACAAGATCTTGAGGAGGAAGAGGTTCTGTAATGGAAGAAGTAGCACACTAATTCTGTACTCAGAAAGACTTGTAGAATTTACCTGAAGCATAAACCTTAATGTGTAAATGATATTGAATGTAATCTGTTGCTATCAGAAAATCCAAAGATTTGACTTAGGAAAACTCATAATATTTATATTGCTTGCTTTTACATTGCCATGACATTTTAAAACTCTTCACAGTATTTAAAAGCTTAACCCCACACTAAAGAGGTTTCTCCTTTTTGCCATGAATATTTCATACCAAAGAAGAATACAGTAAGCTCAATTCAAATAGAAAAATTCAGGATTTACATGGACGTGTTCCAGCATATGATATTGTTCTAGTTAGCTACTTCAGGAAAAATCCTATAGAAAATTCACCTTCCCTGATATTAGTAGAACTTTCCAGGCAGTCATAGCCACGGTTCATTTGATGGAGTAGCAATGACTGCCCACTTTTAGTTTTCATACAGGTAGCGAATATAAGGATAATAGCAGAAAATATAACCTGTAAGTCACAAGGGTGCCAGCCATCCTCAGTTCCCCACAGTGCAGGCAGAAAAGAAAAAGTATTTATGATCCAAAATGGAAGAAATCTTGAATATGTCCTTAATACTGAAGACAAATGCACTTAAATGTTGCGTTCAAGAAGTTCAGTTCACCGAGATGGCTCTTTTATTTTGGTGACTGAGTGGTTCTTTGTAAAGATAAAAATGGTTCTGCGCTACTGAAAAAGTGAGGTTCAGTTGCCATGGTGGCTTTGAGATGGGTAGTAAAAGGCTGTTTGTTTGCAAATGTAACTGTTTCCTCTCTCTCTGCCCTTGCTTCAATACTTGGCAATTTCCAAAGTGAATCTTGAGCTAATTGCTGATACTGCATTAGTGATTTTTTCATCATGTCTAGTTCACCCTCAGAAACACAATGGACACAAAAGGAAACGGTTTGAAAGAGAAGGAACGTCCATCAGAATGAATTCTGATCTGTTTAAGCAGCACTTATTAGCAGTGTTCACCCCTATTGTGCTGTTTTCATTAATTAATTTGCCTTTTCATGGCAATTTTCAGTGCCCTTCACACCCATTTTTGTCAGAGTCTTAATTGAAGACACCAAGTCATGATGAGCCTGTGCAACTGCTCTGACAGAAGGAGCTGCTCTGGTCCAACAAGGGAAACACTGTGGTTGTGTTTGTCACTAATTGTCATCTCTACTTGTTGGTGAGGGGGATGAATTGGCTGCCACTTAAATGGGCTGCACTGTGCCAGGCCCTCCTGTAGCACAGGACTATTGCTGTGAACTCCGAAAATGAGCCTGAAGGAGCTGATCCCAAGCAAGTGTGTGTTAAAAGTGTTGAGTTACAATGGAGACACCAAGGTAACAGACCTCATGTTTAAATAAATGCATAATTTTGAACAGCTGCCTCATTCCTGTATTAATTTTAGCGCTCATGTTTTAAAGCATTCTTATTTCTTGTGTTTTTGCAACACAACAATGTCCTGCTGTGTGTGGATCAATCCAAAATATTGTAATTAGTCAGGAGAAGTTTGACTTGTTTCTGAGAAGGCGCTTGTAAATCTAATGTGCTGTTTTTCTTTGCAGCTAGAAATTTACTGAATACTATTCTGGACACCAGGAAGTGCATGCTCATTCTTAGGTTTTCAGTAAAATCTCAAGCAAGCATATTTCCTTTATTTTCAGGACACGGAAATTTCAATACATGGAAAATAAAGACCCAGCGTTGTTGTTTCATATCACAAGCAATAGGCATCAGGAAAAACCCAGGGTAGAAAAAGACTTTGTCATTTTAAAATGAGATGATCCCTATTGCTCTGTGTTCTGGCTGTAGTCTCACATACAGAATTCTTCTGGACCTTTCCAGGAGTATTAAGGATGAGCCCATGCTTCCCACCTTTCCAGTTGTTCACAGATGTGTTCAGCCAGCATGGATCTGGCTGAAAAGTTGCTTTTGCTTTGATCTACAAGAATATTGGTGATTACACTTCCTGTGACACGAAGCAGGAGTAAGGACGTCCCTTGTTGCCTGCCTGGCACAGCAGGATGAGCTTCCCTCTCCCCATCCCATCCAGGACCTCAGGCCTCCCTTTGATCCTGACACTGGGCTTTGCACTAAAGCCTTTAAGGCTTTTGAAGTGAAGGCTCTTGTCTCCCTCTGTGTTTGGGGCCTAGCACACACTAAAGAAAGAGCAGAATTTTGCCCTTTTATGTTTATATGATGGATTTTGTCTTTATAGATCCTAAATCACTTCACAAAATTTGTAGGCTGCAAAGAGACCTTAAGAGTTTATCCAGTTTATCCCTCTGCTAAAAGGGAGCCCAAATTATACCTGATTGATTCTTGGCCAACTTAAACTTTTGCAATATTTCTAGGATTCTTATCACCGGACAATTACAGTTCTTTTCAAAACTGAGTGCTTTTTTGTTTGATTGTTTTTAATTTCTTCGGCATTTTGGTGAAGATATTTTTTAAAAAGGTTATATTTTTAAGGGTCATCCCTGGACTGGTTTAGGAATTGAAGCTCCAGATTAGAACCGAAGAGAATTATGTGCTCAGATTTATTCTAATCAATAGTTGTTTTTCAGTAAGTGGGGTTACTCAAATACGATGTAAGTCAATCCAAAGTTTGTATGCTTGGCTGGACAAGATTTAATATCCAATATTGTAATTTTTTCCAATGCTTATGAAATTTTTAGTTGTTTATGATTAACTGTATATTATTTTCAAAGCTTTCTGGTGTCACTATGTATATAACATTATTATTTATTATCAAATAAGGTCACTGGATCTGTTCAGACTAATCTGTGCTCAGTATTGTAAAAAGGTTTCAGATTGCTTTGGGGTTATGTGTTTCTTATTTCACATGCAATAGTTTATTTCTTTTTCACAAAATATGGGGGATTGAAAACACAGATTGATTTCCAGGCCTATTTAGTTATGGGTATTGATCAGGTTCTAAGTTTGAGAAGTGTTTTGGATAACCTTATATGGAGTTTTGGATAAAGAACCTTATATAATAACAGCTATGGCCATGGGAGCCTCATTTCTCCTTATCCTGCTGCTGTATTAGTGCTGAAAACAGTACAAGGATCTTGTAAACCCCCATTATTGAAATACAGCTTCTGCTTTGGTTTATCTTGCTAAATACTATGATTTATGCTTTAATATTTTGGAATATACTCAGAAGATTTTCAACTTAAAACAGTTTTACATTAATAGAATATATTTTATCCATCTGCTATGCAGAAATGTATTTTATATATTCCTGAATTGCTTGATAAATATGCATGGTGAGAGAAATTTGGTTTGGAAGCAATGTGATAGGAATAACTTGCTTGTTTCCAAACACAAAAGATGAAACCTCCAAGGGATGTGTGTGTGTGAAAGGGACTGGTGGGTGCTAAACACAGCTCTCTGATGTGAAAGCAGTTTTGGGCTCATGGGACTGCCAGCCATCCCTCAGGAGGTTGGTTGAATGATGGTTTTCTGTGGGAAGCACAGCTGGAGCCAGAGGTGCTCCACGGAGCCCCAGAGCTGGGGCACTGCGGAGGGTCTGGGGCTGTGCAGGTGGACTGGGCATCCTGGAGGTGCAGAGCCAGAGCTTCCTGCTTTATTGCCTTGCACCTGTGTGTACCTGGGTATGTCTGCGCTGGAATTCCCCAGCAAGCCAAGAGAAAACTCTCAGATAATGAGGGAAGTGCAGTTGCAAGGCAGGGCAGAGATCGGGATTGTGTAGGGATCAGACCCAGCTGGAAAGGCAAAGTTGGAAACCGCTTTGGTTTTTTTTTTCTTTTCCAGTAAGTTTTTTATGTTGTAGCAAAAGAACACTTGATTTATATCACTGGGGCTTTTTTTTGTCCTCCTGGCATGACATCACTGTTACATTGGCTGACACCTTTGCTGTGGATAAAAACAGAATCCAGTCTCAAATGTACACCTGTATATGTGCAGCTGAATGAGCAAGAAGTTCATTCTGTATGTTACATCAACCCAAGAAATTAATTATCATGTGTACAGCTTCACTCCAAAACATGAGCTGAACATAAAAGCTTTATTTGTTTATAGCAGTAATGAGAATCTGAGCTAGATTAATTTTGGGACTGTATGAGTGTGGAATTGTGTGGTTGTAGGATGGTGTAGAGAAAGGGAGCAAATCTTTTGTGGAAGATTTTATTGAGCCAGCCAAGCCTAGCATTAGATTATTACAACACTTTTGTAGTGTATAACAGTGAGGTTTTTTCCTTTCTCTCTTTTTTTTTCTTTTTTTTTTGCATAGAAGCATAATTAGATATGAAAACAGTACAATCAAAGCATTGTGTCCCAAGCTGCCAGGATTGTGTTGGGTTTTCATTTCATGCTTGTAGTTTATTGTAGCTGCCTTGGTTATATGCCAGGTTATCTGAAGTGTTGCAAAAGCAAATGTTTCGGGCTATTCTAAGCACTTTGAGCTTTTTGAAGGGCAGTTTCCTTTAGTGTGCCTAATTTGGGCATGGAACACTGACCTGGGTTTTAAATGAAAGATTTCTAACATTCAGTGCTCTGCCACACTCCCAGTTTCTGTGCTCAGGGGGTACTCTGGCACCCCTTTCTTCTCAGTGCATTTGTCTTGAAGAGCTTAAACCCAAATGGCAGTGCCTGATTTCAGCACCCAGTTTTGGAAATCTGAATCTACATTAAAAAGCAGTCTTAGTATAAGGACCACCAGCAGAGTTTTGAGAGTGTCTTAAATTACCATCACGGCAGTTATGATTAATATATTTGTCTCTTTAGGGCTTTTGTGGCACTGATAATATTTGCTGTTCTCACTAAGTCTCGATTAAATGAGTGCCTGAGACTGACGGGCAGTTTGTCTGTAATGACAAGTGCTTTACTGTAGCAGAAAAGGATGAGCTGCCCCAGGGAGGCATCACCACCCACTTGAGCGAGATCCATGAAGGGTTTATGACCCGTTTGAATCCTGATTGAGCATCACTGTCTTGACCCTCAGGGAGCCAATTGTCTGGAATACTTGCTCTGTCAGTCTGAGCGATGTGCTCAGAATCCCTCTGAAACCTGGATGTCTTGATTGTGTGTAATACACACAGTGAATTATCAAAATGGTATAAAAGATAGGGAAATATTTTGTCACTGGGTATCTGAGTGCCATTATTCAGAGAGCACACTGTTTTACTTGCCAAGTAAAATGTACTGTGAGCTTAACCCTTTCAGGAATAAATTATTTCAGGTCTGGTATTTAAGGCATGAAGTGTTTCCTTTGAGGCAAATGTGTCTGATAGGTGATTACTGAATAAAATTAAACTCCTTGAGGCAGAAAGTCTGTGCCTGGAGCTCTGGGGAAGCTTGGGGCCAAATCATATTGCAGAGATGATCAGTGCCCCTCCATGGGAGCCCAGGTGGGCACAGGCTGGTCTCAAGGTCTGGCAAGCTCTAAGTGAAAGCCAGGCTGATGGGGAAGGCAGCGCTTAGCACAGACATGGCTTCTGTGCTTCTTCTGGTCATAAAGAAGGTTTTGTGAGTCCACAGCAAGAGTGGAGCTGGAGTCCTGTCTCAGCAGTGGGGTGTGTTGGGAAGGGGCAGTTCAGGAGGGTGTTGCAGATCTTTTTCTCTTATTGGTGTCATTGGCCTTTTAAATTCAAGTGCTCTTGTACCAAACTCAGGACGGTCAAGTCACAACTCCCTGTGGAACAGGTCAGGGGTGCTCCTAGTAATAAATAAACTGTGCTTCATCTGCTGGGCAGCCTTTAGACTGTGTGAATATGTAGTAGGGAAGAAGGAGATAGCTGACTGTTGCTGCAAAAATTTTGGAAGAAAAAAAGCTTCACAAAAAATCAAAACCAAAACTCAAACAAGATCACAAAAGGAAACCTTCCTCCATTTTACCCTCATCCTGCAAAAGCAGAAAACAACACCCAGTACCAGAAATTGGAAAAAAAAATCCTCCTTTCTTTTATAGTTAAGTGTTTCACAGCCAGCTAATCTTTATTATTATAGCTATTGAAGCAATTAAACAGATTAAACAGAATTAACTGTTGTTTTTCTACTAACATAAAGATGGCTTCTTAATCCCAAATGCCCTTTTTTCTAAGTAAATTGTACTTTCATTCCTAATTCCAAGAAGATTGTGGTGAGGTATGTATTTTTATCTATGCAGGTACTGTTGCTGTTAACAACATTTTTTAAAATGACCGACTAGCATATGTAACTAAAACCTTGTTAAAAAACTCATTAAATCTTAAAAATGGTTAGATAAATTAAAGGAAGTAGTAGCAGACTCCTGTATAACTCAGTACAAGAGAACATCAATATTGTTCATTGAACAGTCTATTCTTCTAATTTTAAAAGAACAACTATTTGTCTTGGTTCCTGTCCTTGGGCTGGCAGTTATCTAATTAAATGCATATGAAATTCAAAAGCCTTTACTGAGGGACAGTAATTTTCCTTGGTTGTTTTTAAAGTCACCAAGAGGAAAGAAGAACTACACTGAACAGATAATGGATAAATTTCTCTATTGTGCATTAAGGTCTTAGATTGACTAATCATCCCATGGTTATTAATCAATGTGTTATCTTATAATTTGAAATTAGAAGTTCCGTTCTCATTATTGCTGACTCCAGGTAATAATACTTCCAGCCCTTGATTACCATGACAGGCCAATGCACGGCCTTGCAAAATACCACAAAACTAATCAAACCCAGGTCAGATCTTTTAAGAGCATCCCCAGTGCATTATGTTTACATGACTCTTCAGCAGGGTATTTTTCAGTCTAGGCTCTCCAGAATGCCCTCTGTGTTGTTTTCACATTGATATGTGTCTGCTCCTTTTTCCTTATCACCATCCAAATGGGATGTGCTGGTTTATATTTGATGGTATTGGAAAATAGAGACACTGCTTGAGATTTTTGCTTAAAGGAGGTGATTCTCTCAGTCATGCCAGAACAGTTCCAAAGGGTGGATTGCTGCAGGTGCCCAATAAGTACATGTGCAACATAGACCAAAAATAGCATTTTAAAGTTGTGATTTCTGTACTAAATATAATGCAGTGCTCAAAGGGAGTTTGTAGGCACAACCTAGCCCTGACTGCACCTTGTGAAGGTAGCCTGGCAAATTAGAAGGCACAGCAACGTGTAAATATATATGTATTTTAGCACAATTAGGCATATATTCTGGTATTTCTGAAGACCTGTTTTTGACCACCCATTGCATATAAAGATGAAAAGATATTAAAGCAGCAGATATGAGGATGGGTTCATGGGAAGGTTTTGTTACTTTCACCCCTGTAATGGTTTCCTATTTCTTTACTTTTCCCCTAGGGTCAGAAATCCTCAGGCTTAGTGCACTTGAGGACCTTCTCTCCTATGGCTCATACTGAAGTTACATTATTTAGAGAGAAAAATAGTCCCTGATTCTGTAATTGAAGCTTTTAAGGGCACGATACAGACGCAAAGATCTGACTATTCATGTGCAGCTGTGGAATTGGGATATTAGAACTAGATATTAGAATTGGAACAATCAAGTTAAACAAGTCTTGATCTGTACCACAATTATAGAGAACAATCCAGAGGGTGATGTTGGTTTCTTAACAGATCTGTGGTATTGTGTAGTTTGAATTCAGCATTAAAAAATACACTGTAATGTCAAAGACAGTGCACTGTTTAAGGAGCAGAATGCTGCTTCTAACCCAAATTATCATTTAGTGAACTGCCAATAATGATCTCGGCTCAGGAATTTCCAGTATTGAACCCTTTGATGGCAGAATAATGATACTGTGAACAGACTCCTATTTCTGGTTTTGTCTACATCAGTGTCATGTTCAAAAGCAGTTAAATAATTCTAATTTTTGGGCTTGTTGCTGTGTGAATGCACACTTTTGTTGCTTTTATAAATACTGGAAAAAGGCACTGAAAAGTCATTTCATGAATAGTGCATGTGGTTTAAAGCTAAATATTTTAGAGGTCTAGCATTCAACAGAGGTGAATAATGATAGACTTCACATTTAAAAAGTAAGGTACCCGTTGTATTGGAGGAAGTCTGAGAAAGAGCAAGTCATTATGCACAATCAAATGAAACAACCTTTCTGTGGTGTGTTGGGATTCATATCATCTACTTTAGCAGATAAGCTACGACACTGCAGAGATTAATCAGTTATTTGCTGTAATTAAATCACAAAAGTGCTTCATCAGCTTCCTGATTTCAGTGCTCTTCCACTTGCTTATATCCTGGCTGTGCTTGAGCCAACACAAACATGGGAAAAAAAATGAACTCTTTGAAAGAAATTATATCCCAACATGTCAGAGCTAAAACCTCCACAGTATTAAAATTATACCCTGCTGAAACTTATAATGTCCTGGAGAGATTTCATTATACTGTGCGCACTGAAGTTTGTGCTGAACTCCAAAATACAGTTCACACATCTGATAAAATATTAAAGAAGGACAAATGTAGGGCTTGCCAAGCTGAGGTGCTGTACACTTGTCCGTGCATATTTGGCCTTTCATGACTTCTCGTGCATCTTTATTTATTGTTTCCAAACGAAGTGTATTGTCACGAAAATGACATTGTACTTGGAAAAATCCTATCAGGCAAAGTCAACCCCTAAAATAAGTGTTATAATAAATATGCAGAAATGTCATTCTTTACATTAGCCCAAAGGTTTTGTATAGCTTAAGGATATGTGCAGTAAGCTAACTATAAAAATAGAAGCTTGACAGTGGGGATGAATGTGTGTGTCAAAATAATATTACTCTTTCTGGGAGGATGGCAGAAAAAATGACACTACATCCACCAGCATGATTTTTATAGATCTGCCTCTTTGCCAGATGTCACCTTTTATAAACTACTTTATAAAAACATGACAGCGTAGTGAAGTAGTGTGTTTATAGCTTGATAAACTTTTGTAATAAAGTTAGGATTGGCTGAAAATTAAAGCCTTAGAGCCTACTCATTAAGCATTTGAGAAGCTTGCTCAGATTTAAAAAGGAAAATATTAAAGAAATATGCAGAATGAGTCACAGGCAGTAAGTGGTCTTTTTCAACAGAGAATGGCTTATGGTTGTGTTTACCAGTATGCCATGCAATAACCTTTCCAGATATATTACTGGGATTTTAGAGAATAAAGTTTGCATTACTTTAAATGTAAACACACAGAGACAAAATATACAGTGTGTATTAAATTATATGTTTCCAAAGAGTGCTATGAAGACATACAGGATTATACTATAAATATCACCCCAGCACACAATTGTTTTATTACATAATAAAGGTCTGTATATTACCCTCTGCTGCACCATGCGACACATAATTCAGATTTTTCATGACATGTCTAATTTATACAGGTCTCTGGCTCTGGAAATCATACAGGAATAATATCTTATACTCAAACTGTTCCTAGCCTGAAAGACTTCAACCCTGGAATTGCTATCCCAGAACAAACACTGGTCTGTGGAGGCTGGGGTCACCTCTCTGTGTGCTTCACTAACTGCAGTGCAGGGAGAAAAGTCCCCTCTGGTCTGTAGGAAGCTTTGACAGACACCTTGAATGCAGAGATGCAAAGTCCTCCTGTATACTCTCTTGCCTCTTAGAGAATTCCTGTCACACCTCCCTCCTTGCTTCAAAAGAGAAACTTTTGAAACTATTCCAGCAGACTTTAATTCCATCCATTTTAACACTGGTGAGGGGAGGCCATGGGCAGTACGTGCAGGGTCCTGGGCATCAGCTGCCATCACAGGGGGGCTCTCCTGGACAATATGAGGTGAAATCCTCTGTGTGCACATAGATTGCTCATAACTGGAAGTGCTGATCCGCTGAGAAGTAGAAATGCTACCACTTGAAGAAACAAACCCATGTTTATTTGCTCAACCGCCTGTTTTTGACAGACACAACTTGAAGTCAAAATCATCCTCTAACATACAGGATCTTCTGTACAGGGTGAACTATAAGCAAGCTGCTTTTTCACAAATGATTTCTATACCTGAGAGTTTTCTAGCAATGTGAAACATATTCAAGCCAATGTTGAAAATATTACTATCCTTTTAGTTGTGTTTGAAGTTCTTAACCTTTCCCACTTCTACCCCCCTAGAGATGCACTTTCTTGTGTAACTTCAAACTAAACACAGCCTTTCTCTTGGGCTATGTAGGTTTGCATTTTGTGGGGAAAAACACACACAAACACGATTTAGAATCACAGGAAAATAGGCTTGGAAGTCTCCCAAGAGGCAGTCAGTGCACTCTGCCATCCCATGGCAGTACCAGCCTGTGTTGGTTTATGCTGATGCTTTGCCTCTCAAATGTTTGTTTAATCCTTTTTCCCCACAGATCTTTGGTGATGGAAGCTCCACAATATTTCCAGGAAAATCCATTCCAGTATTATGCTATTAATTTGGGGACATGTTGGGGGGAGGGTTTTTTCCCAGGTGTCTAACCCAGCCCTGTCAAATTTCCAGAAGCAAATAGTTTGGGGTTTTCTCAAGGGGTTGGGTTTGGGATTTTTTGGTTGTGGTAGGGTTCCTTGGGGTTTTTTATTTTTTTGGGCATGAGTGTGGGAGGGGCAGATGTTTTGGGTTTTTTAATAAGCCTAGTTAAAAAGAGAAAACTGTTCTATCAGATTCTACTGTGCCTAATTTGTAGTCCTTGTGTATCCCAGGAAAATGGTGCAGTAAAACAGCAAAAGCATGAATTTGCAGGACAACTTGAAGCTGAGCTTTACTTTAGTATTTAGTATGGAAATCAATCTAAAGGAACCTTTTGTTCTATAATACATCTGATGGATGGGAGTTCTGCTTTGGATGGCATAATAGGAAAAGTGGCTTGCTCATGTGATTAATGGTCTCTTGCAGGTACAGGCACAGTAGGTGCTTCTCTAAGTGTGAAAGGTCCCACAACAATATGGAGGGCACAGGCTGCTGGGTTTTCCTGGGAATTGTTCCTAATAGGTGAGCACATGTGAGCATGATGAGGGAGGGCATCTCCTGTACTGCCTGCAAGATCCCAAATGACACCAATCCCAAAACCCCTATGACCCATCAGGTAACAGGGCAGTGCAGGAGTCCCCTGCATTACAATGCCCAAGAGGGCATTGAAGGGCTCCTTGGGAAGGAGAACATGGCAAAAGCTTGAAATGAAGGAATCTCACAGAAAATAGTACCGAATATTTGCTCACAATAGCAACAATATTTGTTCAGAAAATAGCACAGACTTCCCTTGGCCCATCCTCTCAGTGAAGAGCAGCCACAAAGGAGGTGCTTCCAGGGCATGTCCTTCCTGTGCCCATCTCCTGTACCCCAGTCTGGTGATAGCTGATGTGTCTCTGAGCACTGCTGACTATTCCCCATCTCAGGAAAAGTGTGTAGGTTATGCTAGAGACAGATCTGCTCCTTGAATTCTCTGCCCTATGAAACTTGACCTCACAGATTTTGACAATGGTAATAGATTTTTGGGGAAGACACCTGGTTGTTTGGGCCCAGTGTCCCTTACATGTCCCTGAATTTATCCTGTTATTTATGCAGTGCTCTCCCTGCTCATGGTACTTATCAGACTGTTAAGTAGCACAGTCCTTGCCTTAGAGAGGCAAGTGAATGCTCTAATGGAGGAATATGAGGTGCTCTGGTAAATATCTAAGTACTCATGATTGGTTGAAATGGAAATAGAGGAAAATTACATTATGGCATTAGAGTGGCTTAGATCTTATGATACATTTTTTGTGTGATGAGGGTTAGTTTTGTTCCTCTAAGACTCCATATAGCTTTAAACATGG
This sequence comes from Geospiza fortis, assembly GCF_000277835.1. Taxonomy (NCBI): domain Eukaryota; kingdom Metazoa; phylum Chordata; class Aves; order Passeriformes; family Thraupidae; genus Geospiza; species Geospiza fortis. Next base: position 5,511,016 of record NW_005054317.1, read on the forward strand.
GATCTTAGAAAACACTGATTTTACTGCTGATCCTGCTCTCCGTGGTTTAAGTAAACAAGTTTCACTTAGTTCCCTGTGCTGAGCTTGGTGCTACTGCAGCCAAATGCAACTATCCTGAAACTAAATAGTTGAGACTTGAGGTTCTTTGGCTTGACTGCTTTTCTGCTGATTTTGTAGACTGAGTGGACTCCCTGAGGAGTCACATGAGCAGTGGGGTCAAGTGCACTGTAGTTTGTCTGGACAATTTTTTGACTGTGCAATTATTTGCAGGTTCTAATATGCCTGTAAATTTCTATATTCAGGTGTTGACATTTGTAAATTAAAGAATTTCCAGATGCATGTGTTCGACTGATGGAAGGAAGCTCTTATTCTACAAGTGGAGCACTTAAACAGCATTGCATATTTTCTTCTAACATTCTGGCTTTTTCTTGTTCTTTCTCCTGTCATGTTGCTTGTTGTGTGTTTTAGAGTCTTGGCAAAATGAAATCCTTTGTGGCAAATGTCATTTTTCTATGCATGATTCCAAAGGGATGGGATTGTTTAGACTTTTATCTTTGCTTTGCTTAGTTCTAAAGAAAAAATAGGGAGGTAACCCCCCCATGTTATACTTGTGAAAACAGGTCAAACTTACTGTAACAGCACCAAAATTACACTGTGAATTGTGTAGCCATTCCATGCATTCTCTGTATGTTATGTGTGTTAATTTGCATGAAATTCAGCTTAAGTGCCCTTGGAAAGGTGTAGGTGCTCCCATGTGCAGGAGGTTTAACTCTGGCTCTGTGCACTTCATGGGCTCCCAGCTCAACCTGGACAAGTCCTTCACAGAATGTCCCAGGAGGGGGCTTGACCTGGAGGGTTTGTATCCAAAGCTGGATTCAAAGCCCACAGGAATGCAGAGTGTTTTGTTTGGCCCCTTTCTGTGGAAGGTGCTCACTCCCTGCCAGCATGGAATGTCAGCTGTAAAGGGATGGGGTGATTCTGCATCACACACTATGCACTGCCTTGTTCCATTCCATTTATTCAATACTTTGTCCTTTATGTTTTCACTCTCTGGTCCTTGATGGTTCTTGAGAAAGCACAAAGTGAGCTTTTGTAGCTGATTTGGGAAATAGAATTATGAAAAGTTCTGTCAAGTATATAATATGGTGATTTGATTATTTGCCATATCTGCGACTTCATTTCTTCGTGTTATTTTGAAAAAAAAGATGTGATTTCTTTAAATTCTACTTGTGAGTTATTTTTAAATTGATTATACACAAAATATGAAGTAATTATAAAATGAAATGAAATAAAGTGAAAGGATTACAGAGGCTTCCATTATATGCCTAAGCATTAGGCAGGAAAGATTTCAGCCAAACTAAATATGTATCTGGCCATTTCCTTGTTTGAATGCTGATTTTTTTAAATGGAATCTTATTGTACTTGTCTTGAAGTAACTTTTGGAAACAGCAGTTTTCCATGACTTGTAGCCAGTGAGAGCTATCTGGATCATTGTCAGGTATTCAGGCTCCTCAGCTGGGGTTTCTTATGCTGAGTAAGTGCCTTCTGAAATTTAATGTCACAGTCTACCTTCTTCTGTTACTTTTGGAATATGTTGCAAAGACAAATGGAATTCAATTAGTTTTAACCCACAAGCCCCACTTCTTTTGCTCAGCAGAAAATCTCTCACCCTCTTTATCTTCTCTGGTTTTGGAGATTTTACAGAGAGAGGTTGAGCATGAAGGCATGGAAGTAAGGCAGCAATGAGGAAATGTAACTAAAGATCTCAACTCAGAAAAGGGAAGATGCTAGAAAAGCTGTACTTTACGTAGAGGAAAGGTGTTTGATTAACATTATTGGACTTAGTATCTGACTCAAAGTAGGTCAGCAGTGAGACACTGTGTGACGGTGTGATGAGATTGGAGAGAATTATTCCAAAAGCAGGATAATCTGTGAATTAGAAAAAGCACATGGAAGAATGGATTAAGAAGGGGTGTAAGTAGAGTGTTTTCCAGAATATTAATAATAAAACTTTTTAGATTGTTTCTGGTAAAACAGACAATGTTCTTAAAACTGAATAAGGTTTTTCTGGATGAGTACTTAGGACTTTGTGGCAATAAATGATTACTTAGTTGAGAATATCCTGTCAGAAAAAAAGAGGGATATTTTGATAGAAGGAAAGCTTTTACAAGTGATTCATTCACTTCTTTAACTTCAACTTGGATAGTTATGAAACTGATCCCAGGGATGTTGTTGTCTGGCATTGTCATTTTAGTAAATACTTGAGCGAGGCTTACAGAGATGAATATAGGATTATGCAGGTGACATTTAGTATCCATCATTTTTTCTTACTACTTTGGTAAATAATATTTAATTTTGTTTATAAGTGAAAAATACAACCAACGAAATATTTCATCTTTCCATCTTAATATTAGCTGAAATAAATAATTTTGTTTGTGTGTTACAAAGATATAGGCCCCTCTGTTTCTGCAATCTTTGGCAGATGCAAAGTAGATTTCTTTTTAAATAAAACTGCTTAAAACAAACAAAAAAACATGTCCAGAATGTAAAAGAGGCTCTGTAAATAATGGCCACTTACAAATTCAGAATCTGGGGGTCTTGGTAAATGACTTCTTTTGACTTTGAAATTTTGGCTGTGCATGTGGTGGCTTTCTTTTACAAAGAAAATTAAATGAAATGATCAAAGCACCAATTTTCATTACTCTTGTTTTCCTGACTACCCTCGAATGATGATGATTGATGTTTGTATTTTAACAGCTTCAGCTGAAGGGTCCACTTAACTGCGTCTGTTTTCTATTTTATAATGGGCCAAGGTAAATAATCTTTTTCTTATATGTACAGTCTACCTTTGTTGGGGTTTTTTTTGTGGGCAGAGGAAATCTGCTTAAAATTCCATTAGTTCTTAAGAGTTGGTTCTTGAGACGATATAAAACCTTTCCAAAAATGTGAACCATGAACATACCAGAGCTACTCACCACAGCTGTCAGAGGAATATGTGTTATTCCTCTGTGTTCCATGCTTTAAAATAAATACTTTGTGATTTCCATTTCTGCAGTCTCTGGCTACCCTGGAAGTGATGTTGATCTTGGCCACATGGTATAAAGACAATAATTGTTTTCCACAAGGTAGTAATTATTTTCTGTTAATGTTATTGAAGTTGATTAAGAAATCTTTTACTTGTGGATTTTTGCTTTTCCAAGTAACAGTAACTGTTCCTCTGGAAATATAATATTTTAAGTTTATGTGGTGCAAACTACTCCAGTATAGGTGATTTCAATTTTTTGACGGGCTCCAAAAGAAAGCAACAGGGTTCACCTTGTGGAGTTGTAATTTCAGGAATGTCAGTTACTGAAATTAATTTTCAGATAAACCCAAAAGAAATATAGACAGTGGGAAACTTTGTGACTGATTAAAAGAGTTTGTAGTTCATCCCAGTAGCAGGAACTAGGCAGCCAGCTGGTCTGAACTTTTAAGAAGAAATTTCAGTTAAGATTTTGATTAAGGGATTCTTCTCAGTCTGCAATTCAAGGACCTGTTCGTATAAAACCCTGGAATTTCATTGCAAACAGATTTGAGAGAGAGAGTTAAACCACCTCAACTTCAACCTCGGACAGAACGGATCTTCTTAATCATTATGAACCCGTGCCATTAGTGCTGAGGTGGGTGATAAATAGCCTGTCTGATGTCTTCATCCAGCCATCCTCCTTTGTAGCTGTGCTATTGCAACACTTTAAACTTCCACTTCTTTCTGGTGAGCTAGGAGACCATAGATAATCACTTAAGTTGAGTTCATATTAATTATATTGACAGCAAAATGAAGTATCTTAATTTCCCACTATCGATCAGAAGATTCTTTGTGAGGCTGCAGGGCTTGGATAGTTGTCTGTTGGACCTGGTCTTCATGCCAGAGGTCTGCAAAGTGTCTCATATGCAGCCTTTTGCTATCCTCCATAAAATCTAATTTCTCATTTGATAGATGTTTTGTGTACTGACCAACACCGGGATATGACTTTGTGCGTTTAAGGGGTCAGTCTGTAAGGCACAAAAGGAAAAGTAGCACATTTATATCAACCTGGAATGTCAGCTAAAATCTCATGAGGAGCCAGTGCAGCTGAATGTGTGTGAAATGCTGCAGATAGAGCTCTGGAAAGCATCCTGGCCATGTGAGGAGCAGAATTCTTTTCCTGAAGGTGGGAGGTTTTTTAACAGCCCATTGTTAGCAAAGTTCTTGGTTTATTTGTAATTAATCATGTGCTGCTGTTTGACAGTACCTAATAGAACTAGAAAGCAATCACTTACAACAGGAAGCAACTGTCAATTAATACACTAACACACTAATGAATCAAGTTTACCAAAGGTGGAGTGATGGGAAAAATGAAACACTGAGCTTCTGTGTGCACAAAATTCATCCTTTAGCATTTCAGATCTGTTTTGGTGGTTTTCAAACAGTGGCTCCTCCTTGTCCTTGCAGTGCTCATGTTGGTTCACACCGATGCTGAACTTGCACAGGTTTAATCTTCCAGTGTGATTAAATCTCACCTCTACAGCTCAGAAAACCTGTGTGTTTATTTTAGTGAAAACATGAGAAGGCTCTGAAGCCAGTGCTCAGTTTGATTCAGCAATGTTTTTATTATTATTCAGGTAGTCATTGTTTTCATAAGAGTGAGTCACATAATAAATGTGGTGTTGTACCAGACATTACCTGTAGTAGGTATTCCTAATACTTGACAGCCAGACAGATTTATAGGTTTGGGGGCTTTTTTTCAGATCTGGCATATCACTGGTACTTGCACACAGAGTCCAAAATGTGCTGGGGTATTTCTGTTTGCAATCCTGTGTACTCTGCCACAGGTAGGTGAAAACAAAAGCCTGAGATATTTCCATTTCAGAAAGAGACTCCTGGCAATTTGGTATTGTGCCTCAAGGTTTCAGTAACCCATATTTCAGATTTCATTACAATGTGTTCTGTGATGTTGTTCTACATTATTTTTGTTTCCTGTTTAAAAAAGAAAAAAAGAAAAATGCAGTGATTTTGTTAGCCTTAAGATGTCTTTGCAGTAAGAGTTGGCAAATCTCAGCACCTTCCCCTGGAATCTAGGCATGGATACCTATCTTCTGGAAATAAATCATGCTGAATTTGCATCAGATGCACTGTGAAGGGGATGCAAACAATGAATCTATGAAGCTGTCAGCACTGTATATTGCCTTGTGGGCTGGGGTGTCCAGCAGTGCACAGTTCTTTCCATCTCCATGAAGGAGCAAGGCTGTGGAATGCCATATATATGGATTAATCTCAAACATGCAATTTATGGATTTGAAAGCTGCTGTAAATTTACCCCAGTGTTTTGCATTGAGGTGATTTGTATCTTCAAGCAGGAAACTGTGTGTATTTCCTGGGCAAATCACTGTGATATTTTAAGTGTCCTGGAAGCAGTCTGGCACAAAGGAATGCTGCAGGAGTTCTGCTAATGCTGTTTGCCAGCTGTGGACGTTGTGGGCAGCAGTGAAACCCTGGGTGTGGTGTAATTGTGGTTTTGGGTTTATTTCACTGATTTTAATTCATATAGGCACCTGTGCTACTTAGATTTGGGTTTTTTACTCTCTTGATACAAAATAAATTTAGATGACATGTAATTATGTTTGAAGTAAAATGGACACAGCCTTTTAAATTGGCTTGTAATGTTATTTCAGGAAGGGCTGTTTCTTGGGAAGGTGACATGTGGCTTGAAAATATCAGTCAACTAGCACTTTTTTTAGATTGCCACTGTGTGTTGCGTACATTAAAATATTTGGAATTAGCTTTTGATTTATGTAAAAAATCCAGTAAGGTTTGGCTCTATATTGTATATTTTCGAGTAGTATGTTTTGAATATTTTGCTTTGTACCTGCTTTAAAAGTAGCAAAGGCAGCAAAAACCTATTTTATTATAAAATTTGGTTTAATTGTCTATGCTGAACAAGTCGGCAACACAGCATAAATAGGAAATAATATTGCTTTTATTCTTTAAAATATATATATATAAGTAGCCTTGTAAGTTGTTCTCCTGCTTGAGGCATTTGGCAGTTTATTTCTTATTTCCTGAATATTTCAAGATGTAAGCTTTTTAATGTTCAAAAGAAGCAGGGCCATAAAGCAAATTGTTTTGAAACTCCAAGATGAATGGACGATTGCAGACATCGTTCCTTTAAAGCACCAGCTGGGAGACTCCGTTAAGTTGTGGCAGCAGCACACGGACCCACATGGAGATTTCTGCAGCCTGAAATATTGTTATTGGCAGGTTTCTGAATAATTTCACAAAGGCACTTCAGGCCAGGAATCTTGTTAGTGGAACCCAGTCTTTATATCTCCAGCATGTAAAACTCAGCTGTATCCTCCTAAGACTCCGAGTATTATTTTTTTATTCAATTCACTGGCTGTGATTGACAAGGACCTCTTCATGAATATGTTAAGAAAGAACTGTTTCCTGGATATTATGTCCTTTCATATCTGTCATAACTAGAATATTCATGATGCTGTTTTTAACAGGCCTTCTATTGTAAAAGAAATATCACGGAAACATATTCTAGTTTTTATAAAGTCCAGGGAAAAATGAATGCCTTTGGGGCTGATAGGTAAGGGGTTTTTTTTAACAATTTAGAAATACAATGTGACAGCTGGCAGAATATATATCAGTGAGCAGAAAGCTCTTAAATATTGCAGTCACAGGCCTAGAATTGATAAAATGGTAGGGGTTGTATATGTACTTTTGTATTTTCTGATAGCTGTAGTTACATAATAGTTTCTGGTACATATCTCCACTTAAAGATGCAATTATGAATCAATTTCTTTACAATTTTTATTTCTGGTTGCTGAGAGCCTTTTTTCTGTAAAATCCTGCCAAAACTTCAGCATGCACAGCCATATGTCTTTGTTATAGAGGAACATTGGGCTGCTGAATGCCAGCTGCCCTTTGAGGTTCAGTGCTGGCATCTCCAAGAGAGGGATTCTGTGACAGAGAAGAAGGCAGCAAAACTGAAAGCCATGAAGAGCAGACACCTCTTCCCTGAAGAAACAGGCACATACAACACCCCCATGTTTTAAAGCAGACTGAATTAGTTGTGGGAGATATTTTCTAAGCAAAAATATGATATTGTCAAAACAAATTTTCTGTTTAATAGAAAATATTTATTTGGTCAAAAGGCTTCTTTTAATAATAAATAGAAGAGAACATTCTAGTGAAGGTGTCCCTGCCCATAGCAGGGGTTTGGAGCTGGATGATCTTTAATGTCCCTTCCAACCCAAACCATTCCAGGTTTCTATGATTTTATGATTTTGACCTAACTTTATTTTGACTTGCAAATGTAGTCTAATGTCAGTTTTTGAGATTAAAAGACATATAAGATCCTTTTTTGTAGTCAGAATTGCAATTTTGACTTACAGTATCATGTGACTTTGATCTCAGTCAAAGGTAAACACATCTGCTTTTTAGATGAGTTAAAAATTTCCCATGGAGAAATTCTTCCTATTTGTCTTCCCTCAGAAACATTAAAGCTTCTTCTAGGGAAAAAAAAGGTGTTTTTCTAGCTAATTCTAATGATTTCTAGTCCAAGAGGCATTATGTATTACTGAACAGTTCAGCTGTGTTACATAACTTTGTTAATGTTGATCCTGGGCACTTGCAGCATATTTCCAAATTAGTGATGGAGACACTTAGAAATGTGTTATCCACTTTAATGCAGATGAGGGGACTTGCACCACTCTACCTGAGGCTGAAATTGTTAGAATTCAGCTCATTATTTCCTGGGAAAAGATTGGTCTAAGTATTGCATAGATGCAAGTAACTCTTCCCTAACTGCTGGATGCCATCAGTTTATTTCAAAATACGTTGTTATCCTTCTATAGGAAAAAAAAAAAAGAGGAAAACAAAAGCTTAATATTTGTAGAGGATTCAGGATTGTGTTTTGGAGAACGACTGTATTTTCTGTGGCTATTCACGGCATCCTTTTGGCTGGATGTGCCATGGGCTGGGTGCTGGGGGTAGATTCCTGCGGGCTGCAGAAGCGATTCAGGCCCCGGGCATGCTCTGTGAAAGTGCATCTGCCACCGCGATTCTGTGCAACAAATGGGGCAGCCCCGTGTTTTCTTTGATTAATGTAAGATGAAGAAAGCTGACAAGAGCACTGTGTTCCACCTGTCTCAGTGCAGCACGATCGACTTTCCATCAGCAGGAGCTGAGCGCTCCCGTCCCCGCCGGAGCTCGGAGCATCCCTGGTGCTGCAGCGGTCCCTGCGGAGCTCAGGGCGTGGTGCGAGATCGAGCTGCATCAACTGGGCTGAAATTGAGCACGCTGACCTGCAGGTGAAAGGCTCTGCATCCTATTAGACATCTTAGTGTCATACAATCCCACAAAGTAAATAAGTCCAGATCAAAAGGCAGGAAAGCAGCCCTGCTTAGAAGCAAGCGCAAACTTATAGTGCAGATCAGTCTGCTTAGGGAGGTCGTGCCTGCCTGTCTCTGGCAGTGGGTACAGCCGGGTATTTGCTCTGTCAGAAGGAAAAAAGATGTCTTTGGCAAGGAAGAGTGAGATGTTTGTTCCCTGCCTTGTTGGTTTCTCTTCAGATGTTTTCTCAGGGCTTCTGTTTTTGTAGGGAAGTTGTATGGCCGTGAGAGAAGCTCCAGTTCACTTTGCATGTGCAGTGATCCCGGGGTGATGGGAACTCCTGGAAGAACTAAAAGGCACTGGGTTTTGCTTTGTCTCCAAAGAGCTTTCAGCTGGCACTGTTCTTACACCTGCCCATAAAATAAATACAACAGAAGCTGTGGAAGCTTCACTTTGCTTAATGCAAGTGATCCAGGCAGCACAAGGGAAATTAGAAATTAGGGGTGCTCATTTTTGTTGTGTTGCCTGTGTGGATGAATTTCCCACCTTTATGTTCAGTGGGATCTGTACTGGCATAAACTGGATAAGACTGACCCAGGGCTTGCAATTCACTGTTCATGTCTTAAGGATGCTCACAATAGAGATATTAATATTTTATTTCTAATAGCTAATGGAGTCCTAAAGACTTTATAGACATTTTACCCCTTTATGTCACTGGTTTTGCATCGTAAGTCACTGGTGATTCATTGGGATCTCAGCACAGGTCCACAAGATTCCTCCGCAGGCGTCATTGGACTAAATATTAAATTACCTTTTTCTTGCTGTTTGTAACCTGTCTGTAACTCTTATGGCTAAAGGGAAAAAGAGAAAACTGAGCTGGGATGAGTTAAACCTGGATGCTGTCTGTCTAAAACATGATTAAGTAGGAAAAAAAGAAAAGCAATCAAAGTGGTGTTTTATGCCAAAAAGCAGTGAATAAAGAATGCTGCTGGCTTCTGTCTTAATCCATAAAAATTCCACAGTCAGAATGTCTATGGAATAATCCTGTAAGAAAGAAAAACAGGAAGAGAGAGAATTCATATTGACTTATAACAATGCATGGGTGTTAAACTGTGCTCATCAGCACAATGAACCAAATAGAACACCACAAAACCAACCAAACAAAACCCTCAGCCAGACAGGTTGGCATCCTTAGTGCTTGTGGTACTTAGTTCATGTGTGGATTTCTCTTCAGGTGTGCTGCAGCTACATTTCTGGCTCTTGACTGATTTGGCAAAATTATGATAAATGAAAGAAATTATGATCTTGTGTAGTTTGCTTTTTGTCACATTTGGGTTATAAATTTTCTCCTGCTTTGAATAATTAATACAAGCTAGTATTTACTGCTGCATAGTGATGAAAGAAACAAGGATGAGGTGGAACTGTATGTTTTCAGTGAAGAAATTCTTAATTTCTATGTAGGTTCCCTCATTTGGGCATTGATTGGTTAGAGACATGTAGGGATAAAACAATCTGACCAGTTTCACTGTGCTTGTAAAAGATAATTCACATCCCAGGTGATACAGGCAAATGCCCCTTTGTTGTGTCTGTAATGCACAATAATGACTCTATGGAATGTTAATATTCTGAGATTTGTATTTATTTCCTCTTAGACCCTGGTTTTGTGGAGCTGCAGACCCCTGATGAAGTATCAATACAGAGACATGTGAGGCAATTAGAGCTTTGCTTGACAAGCAGGTCTGTGTTCAAAGTATGCACAGCCTGGGTGGTTGGGAAGTGCTGACATGAAGGGGGAAGGGGAGTATCTGAAATAGCAGAGAATTAATGACCTCACTGAGATAGTGAAATGGTGAAACAAGAGAACTGGGAGCTGGGAAAAGGGAAATGGCATTGAGAGCTTTTGGACAGAGGGTGATGAAATGGAAAATTCACATTCAAATGATCTTGAAGGATAAAGCTTGAAAGGCTTCTTGGGGTGGGAGTTGTTTTACTGTACAGCAGCTTTTGCTGCATCTTGCAGACCCAGTGGGGCCGTGTCCCACTCCTGTTCCCAAGGTGTCCCCTGCCTGCAGTGTGGCTGCTGTTGGAGAGGTGCTGGATGCATTTGCAGCTGATGTCCCTCTCCATTTTGGAGCTGAAGGTGTGACCCAGCGTGATGGCAGAATGTTCATGTGGGATAGAAAGCAAATGGTTGGGAGTGACAGTGCCTTGCTGATAGGTCAGCAGAGCCTCAGTTCCCAATAATGTCCTGTGTCCATCCTGAGCCTGACTCTGGGAAGTATTCTAGTGGTATATTTCTGAAAAGAGATGGTAACTTTTATTTTATTTTATTATTTTATTTTATTTTATTTCTTATTTTATTTTATTACTTTATTTTTAATTTTTTATTTAATTTTTTATTATTTTATTTTATTTTCCTAAAAATAACGATGGGAGATTATTGGGGCAGAATGTGGGTGGAATGTAGAACACAGTGATATCTCCCCCATGTCTCTGAACAGAAAACAAATCACCAAGTAACTTTTTAATCAAATGCTGCAGCTCATCCACAATAACAGCCATCCCATAAAATGTTCACCTAAAGTCTGGATTTTCCTGGCCACCATTTTAGGATATGTTTAACAAAGAACATTGAGTATCTTTTGTACAGCACCTCCAATACTGAATAATTAGAATAGGAAGACTTTCAAGTTGGCTTCAAGTTTTAGGTTGTTATATAAATAAGTTCACAGGAATCTCAGATGCTTTACATAAATCTGACAGCAACTATAAAAGGCTTTTGAACATTTTTGTTGCCAAAGTCCCAGGGATTGCTGGAATCTTAAATAGCCTGTTTTAAGCTTCAATTCAGAAGCTTTTTGTCATGTTTAATAATGTGGTGAATAATTCCTTTTCTGTTCTTAGTTTTCACATTTATAATCCACAAGGATCTTTGAGGCATGGAATAGATGCTTTCCAGATCCATAAGGGTGAGGGGTCTTTCCTACCCCAAACTCCAAACTTGCTTTCAAGCTCTCTTTGTACTTGTCTTTGTCTGTGTCTGGCTTCTTCTAAAGGGCTGTCATTAGAAGCTGCTAAAATCAGAAGTTGTTAGTAGTCTGCAGAATTATGTTTGAGATATCAAAGTGAGAGAGACTAACTCTGATGATAAATACTTTGTAAAACCAGATGTGCAACATGCAGCTGGATTAGGGAAAGGTCTGAACAGCAGAAGGGTGGGACCCATGGCTTAGGCTCAGTCCAGGCAGTCCAGCTCCACAAAGCTGCACCAGTGCATTTTCAGAGAGAATTGTGCTGCAGTGCAACAAGGCAATTAAAGCAAAGAACGTGCTGGAAACACGAGGCACAGACATTCACAGAGGCTCAGAAATGCCAGCACCTGTCATCCCTGGATGACACAGCGTGTTGTTCCTGCTGTCACTGTCAGCCTGGGAGCTCCTGGAGCTTCAGGGTCAGAATTTCATTTCGGTGTAGTAGAAATGAACAGAGCTTTGCCTGGTTTAGCTGTATTTAATGGCATTCTGAATATGAATTACACTCTTCCCATCCACCAGCCAGGTCAAGTTTCAAAAGTGGCCTCATGCTAACTATTGTAGTTCCTGCAGCTTTTGTGCAGGCTCTGAAATTGCACCAATGTGTGTGTGTTACATTCCCAAACCTGGTTGTTAGTTTCAGGGGTAAGCAGGTACGTTCCCTATATAATTTTCCTTTTAAAATTTGATTTTGAAACATAGAATTGAGTATGCCTTGTGAATAAGTCCTGGGAATATTGGGATTTAAGACAGTGTTTATGAAAATACATCTGTGTTTGAGCTAAATGGTTTTCTTTGAAGTTCCACTTCTTCCTCTTCATCATCACCATGAGAAAACACTGTTTCTCAATGCACTGTGAGGAATCATTATTTAGCAAAATAATTTCAGAAAGTATCTTGCTATGTAAATATGTAGAATAGTAAATGTTCTTAAGGGCATATCTTTTTAGGGCTGAACATACCAAATGATGGCTTATTTGAGATAGTTTAAGTCCACATTAAAGCTATCTACAAACTTTAGAAATATCATTCTAGCACACATGAGTATTCTGAATAGCTCTTTTGGTCCAAAACCATGGAATTTGTCACAGGCCTTCATTTTGTAATCAAAACTTTAAGAATTTTAGGAAATGAAATGGGTTTTTAAATTACTCTAAAATGAATCTTATTTAATTAGACAGCATTGTGTAAATTGGGTTTCCATTTTGTGATCAAATGAAAAAGGTTTATTTGCCTGTTTTCATACCTTTTACTGATTCTGCCTCAATGATATTAATGCCCCACATTGTTGAGCTTTCATCAAAAGATGCAATAAAATGGTTTTCTTTTCATGAATAGCTCTGCTGTTTTGCAATCAAACATCTCTCTGCCATTTGTCATTGTATTTACCATCCTCCAGTTTCACTCTTTAATAAGCTTCTTGTATTTGCTGTTGTACATTTTCTGAGAATAATTTTTCTGTTTCAGAATAGAGGTTTGGTTTACTGTAGTTTTTCTAATCTCTTTTGATTTTACAGACTCATAGAGTGAGATTGTCTTTCTTTTCTCCCCATTTTATTGTATGGCCTTCTTGTTGCATGGTTCCTACTATTTTATGACACACTCTCCTACTTCACTTTGCAGTTATTTCCAACAGATTTAGCATTTAGCTGTCCACATCCACTTTATGGCTATGTATAATGTATGGATGGCAGTACAGTGCCATTAATTTTTAATGAATTGGCTCTTTATCTAGTGCTATCTAATAAAGATGATCATCAGAGTGCATTGTCATACTGCAGGGCCCAAGAAACTTTTTAATATTCCTTATTGCATATGCATATTCCCAGATCCTCTCCTGCTCTCATTCGGTTTACCGTGGCTCAATCACATTTCCATTATTTAGTTCAAAATCTGCATGTTTCACTCCTAATACCTTGTAGCCCATGTTGAGCAGTAAATTGGCAGAGGGATGTGCAGAAATATTAAAAGTTCCAGTGAGCACTGACTTCCCACTATAGTTTTATTCTCTGCTTTTCTGGAACTGACAATTATTATCTTAAACTGAAAATTAAACCAAATGAGTGCATCTGTGCTGATCCATTAAAGACTTGGTGCTTCCAATTGCTTGGCTTTCTTACTGCAGATTCTCTGATGTCTCCCAGGTAACTCAAATGGGACACTGTGGTGAGGCTGGGCAGTGGAGGAGGCAGAGTTACATCTGCTGAGTTAATTGTGGCTCTGCAGATGCTCTGGCAGAGAAACCCTGAGCTCAGAGTAAATAAGTATTTATTCGCAAAATTATTTTATTCTGTCTGAAAGCTCACTACATCTGCCAGCAGTGAATGAGCTGATTTTTTTCTTAGAAAAGTGATATTTCAAGTTCTCAAAGAGCATAACCTGTTCTTTGTGCCATGCAGAATGCTTTTTCCCACTGCCTCTGTACCTGTCTGTGCTGTGCCTGTGCAGGTGTGGATTTAGCACTTTTAGAGGTGAGAATGAGCAGTTCCAGAGGAGGAGCTCAGTGCAGCCCAAACCAAGCTGCACAGCAGGCCCACGTTATTCTCATTCCAGAACCAGTTTCCATGAATCTTGCTTAGCCATGGAGCTGCCAAAATGGTAAGAGATTGCAACTGTGCTGTGACAGCTGTCCATAAAAACATGGAGTGGAGCAGGGAGTTAATTTAACAGGGATCATGTGAATGCCCCCAGATGGTCACAACCTTCAGTCACTCCTGAATTTGAACCAAAAATGGGAATGGAAGCATTTGTATTACAAATGTGTGATTTCTGCCAGTGCACAGGTTTATACAGTAAATGTAAATACTCCATTCAGGTTTCATGTTGAGGATAGGTTGCCTTTTATAATTGACAAGGGGTATTTAGTATTAAAATGTAATGGGCTGCTGTTAAAGTCCCTCAAGTCAATTTTACATCATCTCTCTCCATTCTGGTGTAGGTGAGAATAGTAAAAGACTTCAAATCTAAGGCTTTAGTTTATATTATTAAATGTGAACCAGCCTGCTGCATCAGATCTTAGACTGTTCTGCTGAGAACTCTCATATCCCCCATTATTTCTCAGTCTTCTTCTGTGGCTGATGCAGAGGCAATCTCCCCTTGCCTCACTGCTGTGTGGCCTGTGGAGCCATGCTTCACCTTCTCTTTGCATGTTTCTGAGGCACCCTGCACTTCTGAGGAGTGAAAGTAAGTGAGGCTGGACTTGGGGCATGCCCAGAGGATCATCACCCCGCTCTGTGCTCATGGCAGCACTCAGCATGTCCCAGGGGAGGTGTAGGGCCACAGGACACAGTGCTGCCATCTGAAACCCTCCTCTGGCCTCCAGTGAAGATGTTGAGGCACCGGTTTTATTTTATTACTGTAAATGCTATATGTTGTCATGTTCTGATAGTCACATAACTAAATAATTGATCTTCAGATACAGACAGTTCTCTTGGGAATATACTAAAATTACCACTTCAGTTCTGAGTGGTTTTGTAAGTATTTGAATTTGTTTCTTTTCCTAGAACTAAAGTGCCATCTGTGTGTCAGTGCATATATAAAGTCCCTTTCTGTTAAGTAAGTGGCTCTTAAAACCCAGGAGATAATATTTAATTGCTGCCTTGAATGGGTGCTGTCATTATTATTAATGTTGACTGGATTCATAGTGTTATTTGAAACACTGGAAAACACGTTTTGTTGCTTAAATAAAGCCATTTCAGTTCTAATTTGCTAAAAGACTTTTTAATTTTAAGCCTTCTTTATAAAGAAGAAGAAAAGAATATTACTCTCCTGGTATATTTGCTATAAGTATATCCATACCAGATCCAGCTGAAGTTGGAAACAAAGGTAGCTGTGTTCATTTACACACATGGTATGTGGGGAAGCCCTTTGGTCCTTGCTCAGGCTGTAAGATTTTGAATTACATTTGGTTTTCTCTTCTATTCAGAGGGCTTTGTGCTATTTCAAGACATTGTAAGATGCTATAAATGCTGCTGACTTTTTGGTATCTGCTCTTAAAATAGATGTTGTGGAATAACATTTGGCTTCAAAGAAGCACTTTGTAAGTGAATCTTGACTGCTGGAATGAGACAATGGCAGCTGAAAAAAGAAAAACACTGAAGTAGTTCATGGATTTCTGGCCTTATAGAAACACAGTGTCCCTGGGAGCTTCTATATTGTAGTCACTTCTGTAGCTTGCATCAGACCTGTCTTGGCTTTATAGAGACCTGTGGTTGGCATGGCTGGGATGAGAGTGCCATAAATCCCAGGAGCACTGGTGGGCAGCCCCCACTGGGCATCAGGGCACTGCAGCACCCAGCCCAGGCAGGGCTGGACAAGCTGCAACTCCTGCTGGTGATTCACAGCATCTCCCTTTACATTTGTACTTTCACAGCTACTGAGCACGTGGCTTGTGTGGTTTTATCTGGCATCTGCTGTTTCTCATCCTGGTCTATGTTCCTGCATATAAATCATTTAGGGGGCAGGCAGAGGGAGTGGGGAACTCCTGCAGTGGTGTTGAATTACAGCTGTGTCTAAAATCACAGCCAGCCCAACAACCAGAATTTAAAAGCAAATCTAATATCTTCTTTTTTATCTATAGTTTGTCTTAGTTGTTTTAGAATGAAAAAGAACAACCACAGTTATTGAATATTGGCTTTCACAAAGATAGAGCTCTTTCCAGCAAAGCAGATAAAAGAACACTCCCCAAACACACTGGAATACATTTTGCCCTCTCATGCAGCATTGTTATGCTATCATTATCCTTCCTGTCCTTCCCCCTTTGCCTAATAAGGATGTTTTTATAGGCCCCAAAAAAAAATGTCAGGTCTGTCATAATAGTAAAAAACTTGGTACATGCCTGTATATTAGAGTGAATAAAGATGCTTTGAAATAGCATTCTTTCTTTGCAATTTTGTTTCAATGGTCAAGGAACTGGCATTCATAAAGACTGAGGTGATAGTGAAGCTCTGATAATGCAGCTATTGATTTCAGTGGGGCTAGGGTTCCACTCCAGGAAAGAATTATTTGGCTATCATTCTCCAAATGGGAGAAACATGTGATATTCTCCTGCTGCTGAGTATAAAATATGTTCATTTTCAATAAATAGAACCGTGTCTTGAGGTTTATATTGCTGTGTGTTATATTAATTATCTGAACATTCTCCACAGAAAGTCCAAGGCAGCATGTTCTCAGATTTCATGGATTCTCTGCAATCTCTGTTTTCAGGCTGAAACTATTTCAGGGATCAGGACTTGGTTAGTTTTTTTGGTACTTTGGATGTAGGCTTCTGGTGTTCTGGGAAATACGTTCTGGGAATTATTTCTGTTTCAGAGCAATCTGCTTGGTAAGTAGTGCTGTCTGCTTCTGTGGAATTCTTGCTTCCTAGGGTTATCCCATTAGCTTAACTGTTATCCCATCAAGAGAAAAAGGGCAGTTATTGTAGGAAGCTATGTGGAGATTTTATCTCTCTTCAGCAAAAAACAAGTATTGAGCAAGAAAAGGGGAGAAATCCCTGAGAATGCATAGGAGCCATTTCTGACTGTGCACTGTCCCCAAGGGCAGCAGCCTTGATCCAATCCAAGTCCTTTTTAACTCTGTCCCAGAGCACACATCTACTTCCTAAAAAAAAATAAAAATTAAAAGGGATAATTGTGTCACCGGCTGGACAATTTTCAAAGTGAAAATAGATGATTTCATGAGAGATGTAAAAATCTCTGTTGCATGTGCTTATTTGTGTGCCTAATGCCTTCTGTCTTGTCCTCCCCATTCCCTGATCTCCAACAGCAGTGACATTATTCCAGCCAGCCCTAGTTTGACATTTCCAAATTAGTGAAAGGAGCAGCCTACATTACTGTTTCCTTAAACATACATTTTATCATCCTAAAAACAATGGCAGGTTATGCAAATTCCTTCCAAAAAAAAAAAAAAAGAAATAAGTTCATTTTCTCTGGGGTCAAGTTTCCCAAACCCAATTACTGAGGGTTTTTTGTGGAATTTGCACTCACAGAAGCTACTTGTACAGGAAAATATGTCATTAGTCCCCCTAGACTTGCAGCCACTGGTGGCCAGCCAACTTTTAACTCAAGTATGTTCTTTTTGACAAGAATGGACACCTCCCATTCTCTCTCCCAGGGGCACAGGCTGGACTGTGTAAGGCTCAGCCAAGGTTTGGCCCTGGCTCTAAAGGCCACCTGGCTGCCAGCAGGTCCTTGGGGTGGGAGCTTTGTTCTGGGCTCCAGGGGGGCTGTAAACATCTGCCTGCACACATCAGCTTATGCTGCTTCAGTCTGAATTAGTACAGTTTTCAAATGAGCTGGCAGAGTGTTTGATCAGAACAGCTGTGATTTTTCTTTTTTCTTTTGCTGTCACATATACAGACATTTCTCTTTGCTCCGGAACTTTGTCTTAGTTTGTAAATTCTCAGGAGACAAGCAAACCCAGAAACTTCTAGAGCAAGGATGTGTTGAACCAGAAAAAACAGGACCTGCAGCTTTGAGACACTGAATCTCTAGCTTGATAAGAGCTGAAGCCCTGGGGCATACATATATATAGCCAAACCCACAATAAATATCAATGCACAAAATGTGTCACCAGGAAGGGAGCTGAGAATTCACTCTGGGAACAAAGGTCTGCAAATCAATAAAAAGGGGGAAAAGAGAGATTTCATAAGAAAACATACTGTGTTTCAACAATACCACCACCTGCCCCACCCAGTGACCAAGAGCAGGACTTGACATTAAAAGCTCTGCTGAGATAAGTTGTGCTGTGATTTGCTCACACTACTGCTAATTTTCAAACTGTTTAAATACCATGACAATAAAACTATCCTGATGAAAGAGAATGGTATGTGAGGCTGGATATACTGCGAGGCAAGCACAGTGGCAGAAATGTGTTTCTTTTACAGATTGGTGCCTTCAGCTCTATACTGAGCTTTTGTTCAGAGGCACTGCCTGCTGTGGAAATCATGGCACATCTGATGTCAGGACCTCCAGTGGTATTTTAATGGTATTATTTACAACTTGCATGCAGTTGAAGGTTTGACAGCTGTTTCACAAACAAGTGTGTTGGGAGGATTGCAGCCCCATGTAGCTTCTCACACAGAGGGCATGGTGAAGCCAGGGCAAACAAACTCAGGGGGAATATTTGCCTGTCAGTCTTAGTCCCAAATTGTTGGGTTTATTAGTTGGAACAGGCAAGCAGCCTAACTAGATGCCTTTAAGTAGAGGAAGATATGGAAAAACCGGGGGTATCTGTGTGTGTGTGTGTGTATATATATATATATATATATGTAAAAGTTAACTTTTAACTTTTTTCTCCCACATGAGTGGGAGAAAGTAAAGACCTTCCAAAGTATGGAGCTGAATTATTTGGGCTCAGGAGGATGGGAGGGTGAGAGGAAATGTGTGAAGAGAGGGAGATGATATTTGAGAAAGCAGAGTGACCCATCACACTGAGGAAATCCAAGTGTGGAAGTGCAATAGTGGGAAGGCAAGTATGTGTGTGGAAATGAATAGGTCTGTTGGAGAGCTCTGAGATCAAAACATGCAGTGTTTCTTATAGACTATCTAAAATTAGCCATATATGTAAAATGGAGGAGTAGAGCTGGGGCTGATAAAGACCAAACCAGGTCATTTTGCTGGTAGTTCTCCTAGGAGAAGTATTGCAAATATCTGTAACCTGGTCTCCTGCCCACAAAGAATTTCCTTCCAGGTAACAAAGTGTTAGCTTGATATTTGGGGTCAGGCACCCACTGGAGGAGCTCACTTTTAGGACCAGGTTCCTTGCACCAAGTTAGTCTGGTTTTCCTTATGGGTGATGAGTTTGCACTTTGTAAATGCTCTTGATGTGCCCTGGCTTTGTCAGTGGGAGAAGTGACCACAATGGACAAGTGATCTTGGCCTCTTCCCCCTCTCCATCCCCTGTGGCTGTCTTGTAGAATCATTGACAAAAACAAACAAAAAAGCATGTTGAAATGGCATACTATTTTGCATCTACACTTTTAAAAAATCAGATGTGCCAAAATGTTAAACTAATTACAGACAACTCCTGTGCTTATCAGGATCTCTTATCAGGTTGTTCATTCTTCTCTGACCACTGCCTACGTGACCAGAATCTGTGCAGCCTGGGCACCTCCTGGGTGGGCCAAGTTCTGCACAGATCATTTGTGTAACACTGACTTTACAAAGGAAAACAGAGTTCTGCCTTGTTTAAACACTTTTCTATATCAGTAGAATACTATCAGAGATCTAATATAACCTGATTCAGGATTTCTTTTGGTCATTGTAACCCTAGATTAAAGCTAATTACTTGATAGTATCAGTCAGTCAATCAAGGAAGCCTTGTAAAAATCAATATAGCTCGTAACATAATAATATCCTTTGTCCAGGCTCTTTATACATCATCTGCCACCTTAATTGGTACTGATGTCAAGCCACACAATGGCTCAAATCTGGGCTGATTTGTTCTAGCAGTAACATGTTACCCAGCTAATGCAGGATCATTAACATCATTTTTCTAGTTACTGACCTTGGGGCAGCTGTTCATAGTTTGCTTATGAAAATTGTTGTCACCCTTTACTCGTTTTTATTCTTCTACTTCTTTCTGGATTACTCTTGACAAGAAGAGTCCAGAGCTAAGTTTCAGCTGATTGCTGAGCTTATTTTTTCTAGCTGCTATGAATTATTTTGCAGCAATGAAGTTCTTATGATAACTAAGCAAAATGAAATCTCTTCAGTGTGTGACCCCCAAAATGATGATACTACACATCCTAAGGCTTATGGATCAGCAGCAAGAGCCTGGAAGGAGACTTATTGCTTAACTTATTCACATCTTTGCCCCTATAATGCATATTAATATAGAATCTGACAGTTGTTGTATGGACATTTAAAAGGATGGAGGAGAAATTGTTTAAAAAAATTCTTAGGAAGCCCTTTGGATTAACCAGTTTCCTGTCACCCAGTGTGCCAGATGACTGCTCAGACTATAGAAATTGCATCCTCCAAATTTTTCTGTGCTTGAGAAATTTATCAACTCTGTCACATTTAAGAAATTTCTTTCCCTGCGATATGAACATTTCTCCAGGGATTTACAAATTTAGCAAAAGCTTTGCAAATAAATGGGATAAATTCCCTAGGCCAAATCCAAGTCTTGCTGAAATCAAAGGAAATTGTGACAATAATTTTTAGAGACCAAAATGAAGTTTAGCATGTAGCTGTATGTACATTGGAAGCTGATGGCTACTGGGAGATGGTAAATAAGATTACCAAGAAAAATGAACATAGGTAGAATTTATGTTGCTGCATGAAGATTACATGATATCTGCCTAATAGTGATAAGGGTGAGCAGCAATCAAAATATGTACTGTAGGATATGACCTGAAATAAGATACTTCATGCTCAGTGAAAAGTCTCTGCTAGTTGTCACATTAGAAGGTGCCATGATAGCTGGTAAAAAGTTTATTATTATTATTGTTATTGTTATTAGGAAATATTTGTTTCAGTTCTGTTAAATGATCCGCCAGACAGAGCTACCCATTTAACACCAAAACCTTTTGGGAAGGTTTAGGTAGTGTTTTAGGTTTTGATGGCTTTATTTTCTAGATAAATAAGTGTATGTCATATTAAAATGACAGCCAGTGTCTTACAGAACCTATTGAGGGTTGAAGTACTGTGCTTGTCGTTAATAGGGATAGGATTTATACAAGACATGTGGAACATGATTTAAATATAGACATACATGAAGGAATTTTCCCTTTAGATTCCTTTAAATATCTATGCCTGCCAGCTAAACAGTAATACTATAAATAATAATTAAACAGTAGCAGTGACCATACTGGGAACATGTGACCCTCAGATCTGTTGAGGTCCAAAGTGAATGCAGTGATCATGGACCTCATTTTCAGTACTGCTGCCAGCACCTTCTTCTGTGCCCTCAGGCAGAAGGACTCCCAATGTACTCCCATAAAATGATGTCGATTCTCCTTCAAAACACTCCTCAAATATCTCATTTTCAATGGAATATGCACAAAAATGTACTGGTTACTGGCAGAGGTTGTTTAGGAGCTAGAGACAGCTGTGGAGATGCTGGACAGCAGGTTTTTGTTGTGTGTGTTTCTGTTAGGGTTCCCTGTATTCTGCTGGATAATGAGGTTTTGTAGGAAGAGGGCTTTATATCCTCCCTGAACTGCTCCCACTCTGGGGCTTGTGACTTGTTTCCCACGTTCTATGTTAATGTAAATTATGAGGGTGGTGACAATCTTGGGTCCTTCCCTTCAGGGCCTCACCTGCCCCAGCCTTTTCAAAGGATGGGGTAGAAAACCTGCTGCCCTCCTTGTGAGGATTATTGGCCATGAACCCTGCAGGACGTGCTGAGCTCTTCTGTGCTGCTCTCTGCAAATGCTGCCAGGTTGCATTAGGACCTCCCTCAGCCTCAGAGAGCCACAGTGAGGAGGTTTTGCTGCTTGCAGTGAAAAGATTAAAAATTACAGCACTGGCAGGGTGGCCATCATCAGTTCTTCACACTTACTTGGTGGAAGAAACCAAGGGAATTTGTTTAGGTATGCACAACACAGTCCCAAGATTTTAATTTTCTGTGCACATAACAGAAAAATTCCATTAGATCCAAATCTGAAGGAATACAGGTATCTTACTTCATCAGGGTCTATTAATTAGATGCAATTTACAGGCTTTAAAAGAGAAGTAGATGTAGCTGGTATTAGTTTAACATTTAGCTGTCATAAGTAAAGAAAAACAACCTCAAAATAACCTTCCTTTTAGTCTCCCCAGGCTTGTCTACCACGTTTCATTCTCATATTCACACAGGATGAAAAAAAAAATAAAAGAAGGCTGAAACAGAATATTGCAATGATTCAAACCCCTTTCATCTGAGCTTCTCTCAGCATGTTATTCACCATATCACAACAGAAATGATCACACCCCTCAGATTTAATTGGCAAATCCCATTGTTATGAGGCCTCAACATATACTAAAGTGTCTCTATTTTGCAGTGAGCTTGCAATGTGCTATTCTCTGCTGAACACAATGAATATTTATATTCTTCCACTCTGGGAGATTCAGAATTGTTTTGTGGTTGCTGCATCCTTCAGGACTCTTTCATTTTGTTTCCCATTTCAAGCCTGAGTATTTTCAGTGATTGTGAAAGTGCCTTGCCAGTTCCTTCTGTCACTGCCAGGTCTTGGTTCTTAGACTGATGCCTATGGTATCTTTTTGGGAAAAAACCCCACTTTTTCTTTGATATTGTTATTTAACATAATGAGAAACTGGAAGATGAGTTGTGACAACAATAAAAGCCACCTTAGGTAAAGTTTTGTTTCATGCAAAGGATATTGCCTCCTCCTCCCTGTGGTCCTACTAGTGAATTATCATTCCTATATTTCATAAGGATAATTTAGAATCTCACCATCAGTGTGTGATTTGTGAAGCTACTTTGTTAGAGTAGATGTAAAGAGAGTATAAGTATTTTACCTTAAACTAATCCCAAAAATTCTTAACTTTCCTTTGACCATAGGAAAAAGAAAAAAGTGCCATGTACATGATAACGTACAAAAAATATTCATAATTACTGCTTAAAGGCCCTCTGTATTGTGCTTGGGAATATGATTATCTCAGAAGGCATGTTAAATGCTGTACAAGTGCTGGAATAATCCCAAAGCTACCTGCTACAGACAATTCCAATTTTATTTAAATTTGTATTTTCACATGGATATCACTGTCCTTTCTGAGGGAGACAAGGTTTTACTATTGATTTTACGGGTGGGGTTGTCAAGAGTATCTGTAAAGCTTGAATTGATTTAATGTCAAATCCAAATACCACATTACTCCTCTGGAAATCTAATTAATTGTAATACATGCCATTTTAACATATTTCTAGTGAATGCTGTTCACCAACACTTGTAACAAATAGTTTAGCTTCATTTCCCAGGGGAAGAGAAATGAGGATTTCTTGATAATGGTAAAGAACATGTTCTAATTTGCCTCAGGATTTGCAGTGCATAAAAGTTTTATTCATGTGGCTACTTATGGATGGAACTACATGAGGATATTCTGTATTCACAGTGTCCCTTTTCACATGGAGTGCCCACCATGTCTTGCTATGCTGGTTACAATGCCTTATACCCATGTACTAAACCCTCTCTCCAAACAGCTAAAATGGAAGCAGAAGATGATTTTTGAATGTTTTTGATGAAGTCAGGTCTGATGGAAAACTCTCAAAACTGAACAAAAATAAAAATGAAATAGTTGGCAGGCATCAGTGTCCCTGCATTGCAGTTGTGAGATCTGGTGATAACAGGGACTGGAACCCTGATTCTGTGTCAAACAACACTACATGTTATTGCATACTTATACCTTATTTGCATACCATACCTGAGTTTTGAGACTTATTAGAGGAAAAAAATGCAGTAAGACTTAATTTATGTCAGAATCCTTGTTTCGTATTGAAACCCTGAAATTATTGCCTCAGTAGAAATTTTTAGCTCAATAATTTTTGTGATGGCAGTTGTCTACGGACATTTGATGGGTAATAATAACATGGTTGGAAACTGAAATGGAAATTTTTGAGATCTCTGTTCCTGGAACTCTTTTCCATTGTAGACTATGTGTCACTGTACTTTCTGAGGTATCCAAGTTATCTTTCAAATTATCTCTTTCTAGTCTTCAAGATTTCCCTTTTTGCCACAAAATTAATTGGGAGAAGATTTCTAATTACACTGAATAATTTGAAATACTCAAGGCAGAATGTACCATGCTTACAAAAATAAGAAGACATTTAGAAGATTTAGACATGTTTTTTCAGGCTGTTGCATCTAAATAGCAATCCCACAGGCAATTATTGGTGTTGTCTGTCTACTTCTCATGGGATGCTTTGAAAAGGTACACCTCTGGCATAATGATGCAGAGATACAATAGCATGCTGTCATCATCAATAACACTTATTTTTCCTTCAGAGCTGATCATCCATACTGACAATTTAATGATTTTTCTTGGAGACTCCAGACGGGTGGAAACTATGTATGTATTGTTTAGTTTCCTCATTTGGAAGATGGCTACAAACATCAATATTCATTACCCTGAATGCAGCAGACACCCAACATTAGTTTTAGTTGGAAAAAGTGGATAGTTTCCTTTTCTGACCGACATAAATTGCAGCAGTTGGAGGGGACAGCCAGGAGAGAGCAATGCTTGGTTGCAGAGTGGTTATTTTGAGCTGTGCTCAGGTGTGGCTGCACTCTGGCATGCCCTGCTCTGCTCCCCCAGCTCTCAGCAGGAGCTGCTGCTGCTGCCCGAGCTGTGCTGGGGACAGTGGAGCTGCACTGCTGCAGCACCAGTGCTCTGCACGTGCCTGCCAACTCACTCGTGGCTCCAACAGATGCTTTCACTTCTTGGCCAATGGGAACTTTGTGAACTAGCTTTTCTCTTTCTGATAACAAATAAGAAAGTAGAAACAGCTGAAGCAGCTTTTTTCTTTTTGTGAAATACAAGTAACTTTATATTACCATGACCACACATCCTTTTGTTTCTCTGTGGTTTTAATATCTTTTTCCAAATAACAGACCCATCAAAGTATTTTTTATTTTCTCCATATTGAAACAAGGTGGCTTTAAAATAGTGCATATGGAATTTCAAATGAAATGTAGATCTCATTTCCATATCACTGTTTTCTTTACTCTTTTTTTTTTTCTTCAGAAAACAGTTAAGGAGTCATTATATTTTCCAGCAAGCTGTCTTGTACACCCTGAAGGGAATATTATAAGATTAAATGCAGAGTAGCATTCCTCTAGCAAGGTGAATGTTTCTCATTACAGAGATCCCTAGTTGATCTCCTAAATATAATTCCCTGTAATAATGTGAAACTTCTGAATTATTTATTTTTTCATATTAGATCAGGAGTATAATTTCTGAAAATAAATTTATTGTCATGAGCAAATCAGCTTATGAAGGTTATCCATAACCATGGAATGAAAGAGAACAGATGCCAGTGTGTTTTGCAAGACGATCTATTGTAGCCGCTTCTTGGCTTTTAGGAGGAAGCTCTAAATGTGGACTTAAAAATTGATGAACCAAGATTCTGTTAATGTGCAGGCTCAGAGTCATAGCACTTTGTGTCTTTACTATTATATTTGATTGAATAACAACATCTCTGAGTGAAGGTCTGTGCTTGGCTGTGACCCCCTCTGCCTGCCCATGCCAGGGACTGCCTGGGCACTTGGGGATGTGACAGTGCAGACACTTCACTGAGCACTGGCTCAGCTCCCAAAGGGCACAAATCATGAGTGATGCAGCAATGCCACCACTTCACAAACCTCTGAGGGGCCTGTGACCTTTTATTTGAGTCTTTTCAGGAGTTACAGGTGCCTTTTATTCACACAGTCCCCATGCCTCCAGAAACAGAGTGGCTTGGATCAGTGTGTCCCAAGCTTCCAGCTCCATCAGATGCTTCCTTGCCTTGCAGTTTGCCTTCTGCCAGGTTCTTGAAGTGGTCTTTCATGGCTGTTCCTCACAGTGATTTCTGGCACTGCTGGATCTCTTTCAAGTGCAGTGAAAACAACAAAGGGGAAATATTGCTGAGTGTCAGGCCGTGCCAGCCAAGGGCCCTGATCTTGGTAAAGATGGACCTTGGTTCACATTGAGCTTCCCCTGGATATAGCACTCATGCTTGGGGAAAATTGGGCATTGAAGGGAGTATCTTCATGATGAGTGAAAATCTCTCTCGTTTTTCCAATGCTTCTGGGTTTCTTTCCCCCCAATATGTTCACCCTCTGTCTGTGTTTGGGTGTACATTTTCAGTCTCCCCATACTCGAGGAGCAGATGAGGAAGCAAGATCTGTGCCTACTAATAGGAGACAGACTAGGACAAGTTTCGGGTTCTCCTGGCAGAGGCAGAGCCCTCTTTCTGTACAGGTCTTGGCACTGGTAGCTGACATTGCATTTCATCTTCTCAGGGCATCCCTAGGAAGGGGTTAAAAAGCTGCTTGTTGACAAATCACTAGTGCAACTGTGTGAGCTCATTAGTAAAATAAACAGCGGTGTGCGAAATCAAACTGGTTTTTAGTCTGACAGACAGCACTGAGAAGCCTATAAAAAACACTTCCACAGAATGATTTCTTCTCCAAATCCCGGTCTGTTTTGCAGAGCAGGCATTTACTGTTCTATATCTGATCAGACACTTAGGAAGAATGTTGCCCATGTTAGGCTGAAGGACTCAGCAGGTGAAGTGTCTGTCTCCTGTCTGGGACAGAGGTTTAAGTCACAGTTGAAGTTTCAATTAACAGGACCTCATGGTTTCCTGCTGTGACTCTAATGGATAATGGTTCGCATTAAAAAGAACTAAACATAATTTAGCACATTTTGGTGCAGATGGCTGTCGATGTTGAAGAGATGGCCACCTGGTGACTGTATTATTTTTCACCCCTGAAGAATGGCTGCTGAGGTCAAGTTTTCAATCATTGGCGGGGATATGGAGGGGAATTTGTGCTGTGACTCTGTGTGCCACCTGGCCTCTCTAATTAAGGACTACCATTGTCTGCTTTGATATCCCCTCTGCCTTGGCATCCACAAAATTCAGAATGATTACAGGCATCTCAAACTAATGAATGCTCTCTGGATCTGAGGAGGAAAACATGGTGATTTTTTTCTTTGTTCATTTTGTTTTGTAATTAAAAAATATAGAAGTGAAGAAAAAATGTTTTGTTCTGCGCCTGTCTTGAAGTATCCTTCTGGGAATTGATATAAAGTTAAAATCATGCCTGAATCATTGCAGCTGAGAGAGAGCAGGCAACTGAGACCCCCTGTGTGCAGCGGTTTCCTTAGCTGACTGTTACATTGAAAAAATTCTTCCAGGCCATTTATGCAAGAATTTTGTTACAAAATGTTTTAATTATGAACAATTAAGTAGTTGTCTAAGAGTCAAAAATTGCATTTCTTCTATCCTTATGCATCTATTTTATCACTCGGGTAAAGCTTTGAATACAAATTCCAGCAGAGGAGTTTACATAATGCATGTGAAAGACCTTTCTTTTTAATATTAAAAAACAGGAATTATATTTCAGCACCAAGCTGGGAAATGATTCATTATTTGGATAATCAGAGAAACAAAGATGAGCTGGCTCAGATGTATTATGATCCCTTTTGTGAGATTCATTAAATGGAGCCCCTGACTTCTAGAATCCATATCAGTGTTCTCTGTCTTAGGGGGATTAAACTCTGTTATAGATTATATTTCATTCAACCATAGTGGATTAGTTGCAGTTTCTACCTTTTAATTAAACAGCTGCTGTAACTAAACACAAATTTGAATTATTTAAAAGTCCACAGAATTTTAGTCAACTTACAGTGCTTGGATTTTTTAATTATATGAAGCTATACATTTTTTATGATGAAGGCTTTAGTCAGATCAATCTACAGTCGCTAATAACTCATCCTTTCTAGAAGGCTGCAGCATTTTCCCAGTGCATGAAAGTATTTCAATTAAATTAAAAATATAAAGCTATCTAAGAAAAGGCCTATGTCACCTAAATTTTCTTTGTGGCTTTTGATGAGATGTTTGTGGTGTCTTTGTTGTTTTTAAAACTATTGTATTGGCTTAGTGTGTTGTCTAATTTACAATGTCTGTCTCATTATATCCAAGTGTAAACACTGCAACTAAGTTTAAAAGGTGGTTGTTGTGCTAGGTTGATGAGCATCATGCTCAGATCAAAATGTCATGATACTGGGAATGTGTCAAAGCAAATATGCCTTTGGTAGTTTTGTTTGTACTAATAGCTGCTGTGAGTGCACAGGCTACTTCTTTATGACATACATAGAGCAAATCAATCAGTCAAGTACTGTTAGCAACAATAATTTGTACAGCTGAAATAATCCCTTACCCGTGGTTAACTTTTATGTCTAAGCTATTGCTTACTTTTTAATTTCTTGGAATAAAAATGGCTGAATAATTCCGAGTATCCATGAAGCCTATATATCCTAAAATAATTTTTGGAGCAATTATAGAAAAGCTCACTTAAGGCAAGGATGTCAAACTTCTGGGTAGCAGTGATGTGAAGGGCAGGTGTGAATCCCTTTGACCAATAGAAGGAACATATAGTGAACTGTGTGGAAATACTATTGACAAAATATAATTAAGACCATTAAAGCCAAACAAATTCCAGGTGCATGAAGGGTAAACATGAGTTACAGGAAAAATCTGAAAACTCAATGCTGAAGTGGCCTGATATATAAATACTGATATGGCCAGATTTGGAAACAGTGTGAATTTTTTTGTCTACAAAGTAATTTCATTGGGAGAAAATCTCTTATTTGATATTTGATTATATTGATAGTCTCAAATGGTCCAAATGTTTTTCCATGCTAGTTTGTTGATCAATCAAAAAGTAAGTAAGCCTTATTAAATCAACATTAATTTTTTTTTATTTAAACTGTTTCAAAATAATTTATGTTAAGACAAATACAACTCATTAAAATCTGAATATTTATATGAAAATTATAATAATTTTAAATTGAGATTACATTGTGGTTGGGATGAGAAACCTAGAGTTTGAGAGTTGAGCAATTTATAGAATTTCCTGGCCAGTCCTACTCATAACTACAGAGAAATGAAACCCAGGATGGAGAGTCTCAGTTCAGAGGTATCAATTCACGTTGCCCTTTGGGGTGACTCTGCACACCTGGAAGTTTGTGACTTCCAAGCTCAAGAACCTCAACATGTGGGTGGCTTATTACAGAAAGGTGAAGTTCAATGCTTGGATTTTTTTCTCATGTTGAAAAATTAACAGAACAGAATTCAGGGAGCAGGTTAGTCACTCACTCCTTTTTTATCTACCAAAAGATTTTCCACTTGCCATATACCTCCAGGGAAGGAATTGGTTTTCCACTTGAAACACATGTCTTCCTCTGAAACTAGAAAGGTCATTATTGAAGGATAACAATACAGAGAATTGGAAAAAAAAAATGAAAAGAAGTGCATTGGTAAGGATAACTAGAAATTCAACCAGACTCTCTGTGTCTTCTTGAAAGTGCATTGTCCTCTGACCCTCTGATACAGAGGTTGCACACAAAAGATGCATCAACTGTGACCAAGAAAAATTATTTCTGTCATCTTTTCCTTGCAAGATTTCCTGCATTTCTTCTACTTGAACCTAACACCATGTATGTGCACTTCTGTGAAATGCCCTTTGCATGCATAAACTGGTGGTTTAGGCCCTCAGGAGGTCACAGGCTGCTATTTACCCTGTTTTTTTAAGGGGCATGCTGGACTGAGGTGCTTGTGTCCTTGATGAGAATTTGTCCTGTACTTTAGCCTAATCCATGTGGATTTTGATTGCCCAAACTCTGAGCATTCCCACAGCAAAAATGTGAATGTGCCATGGTCATTGCAGAAAGCAGAATAAGCCTGAAGCTGTGTTGGCTGTAGCTTGGAAAGTGTGGCAGCGTTTTGGTCTCCAAGCTTTTCAGCTGGGTATGATCAGGTCCTGTTGACTGCAGTCCTTGGCTGACCTGGGCTGATTTTCACTGCAGTGTGGGTTCTCTGGTGTTGGTGAGGCTGTGGGGTTGGGAACAGCTGCTGGGGCTGAACCTGCTGCCTCTCTTGTCCTTCAGCTTGGCAGTTCCACCACAAGGAGCACTTGGTCAAGTGACCATTTGGGGTTTGTTTATTCAGTCTTTGCCTGAGAATATGTACCTCAGTTACCTTGTTGGAATGCAACTTGGGAATCTGTTCCTGTACAATAAAAAGGGTGTTTGGGGCAGCAGTGACCTTCAGAGTGTGGGGTCTGTGTAGGATCTTGGTGTGTGTTTTGGCTGAGCAGGTTATTTAGCCTTTAGGAAGGCATTTTCTCTGAATGTAGTGTTTTCCCTTGATACCAAAAAGCAGCATGAGTGTTTGTGTCTGTACTTTTGGATAAAAATCCCCATAGAGTACAATCAATGCACATTCTATAGATTATTACTTATGTATTTTTCTTTAAAACCTACATGCTGAGGCTCCTCAGGGCTGTAAGACTGCTGATGTTCAAGTTACATGTTCAGTGGCTGTTTAGTTAGGGT
Organism: Geospiza fortis; assembly: GCF_000277835.1. Lineage (NCBI taxonomy): Eukaryota > Metazoa > Chordata > Aves > Passeriformes > Thraupidae > Geospiza > Geospiza fortis. Next base: position 5,541,444 of record NW_005054317.1, read on the forward strand.
TAACCTAATGCATTACAACAAATGTATTCTGAAAGGAATGCAAGAAATAACAATAAGAAAGAAAGATGACTAAATATTGTTGGCACTGGAATAAAACAAAAAACATAGAGTAATAATTTCCACAGTCCCTGCAGTCATTCCTGAATTTTTAATATTGCTCTGTTTATTGTACCTTTACATTACAGTCATGTTGTTTACCAAATAATTTTAGGTCATTGTAGTTGGAGAGTGATGGCTTCCCAGGGTCACATTTTCTAGATGTCAATATGTGGTAGAAGCTCCTGGCTGGGCCCTGTTCCTATTTGATTTATTTGATTGTAGGCTGTCAAGTTTGGGGGATTTTTAAATAATTTTTTCAATTGTGAGGTTACAAATGACTCATTCTGAAGTGTTTCCCTTTCAGTGTTTTTAATGTTTGGGAAAAATAAGTCTAAAAAGGTCTTCATGTTTTTTCCTCACTCTTTTATTACCAGATCTTGGAACTGAAAGTCCTTTTTACAATTACTTTCAAGATATAATTACAGCCCTATACATACAATAAATAAAAAGTTTTGGAATTCATATGAAGTGCAAGCTGGAGAGACATTTCAACTGCAATATTATTGCATTAGGGTTATACTCCCTTATTTTGGTAGAAGGACCCAGAGAAGTTCATTTTAGGCTCTCTTCTGCCTGAAGGAGCACAGATAACCCTGGTACAGCAATCGAAGGTTCCAAAAGGGACCAGCAGAACTGGGCAGGTAAATAGACACGTCCCCTGAAGTTTCCAACATGGGTGTTTTGTCAGGCTAGTGACTGAGTTATTAATGTTGTTGAAGGAGCAAACAGCAAGGGTCATGCACTACACCTACACTTCTGGGAAAAAGGTGTTCACACTTTTAATTTGGCTGCATTGCCTTGATGGGAGGCACGGTGTTTCATTTGTGTGTGTATGAGACATGCTCTTCCCTCAGCTGCCTTTGACCCTTTCTGCTGCATTTCAGCAGTGCAGTGGGTGCAGGCTGTGTTTTATGCTCCTGCAGCCGTGTCCTTTGCTAAGAGGGATCTGAGCACAGTGGAGATGGAGAGCTAAACAGTGCAACCTCCTAGTGGCATCCTGCATCCTGCTCCTTGTATACCAGTTCCTCTGTTCCTTGCTCAATTTTCACAGTCTTTACAGAAGCAATTTTCCTTTGACCTATATAGGTGTTTGCTTGACTGAAAAAGGAGTTCAGATGCCAGATTCAGCTCACTTGTGGCTGAGATGACAAATAGACTGAGAATGCTGTTACATTTGGGGTTACCATGTGGGAAAGGGTGAGTCTGGTTTTGCTTACACATTTAATTTGTATACACTCACATCTAATTTTTAGAGAAATTGATACATGTTAACCATAAGGAAAATGAGAATCGATACCCATTCTTTTCCCAGGGTATACATAGGACTGTGAAAATTATTCTACTCCAGTGAGTCTTCTGTTACATCCATAGATCAGGATAATTTGCTGGAATGTTTTTTGACCAGCAATGTCAAGAACCTCCAGGCTCTTCTGTCTCAGCGGAGCATCCTTTATAATGGGGACGATGGAGAGGGCTATGCTGCAATAATAGTTGATTCTTGGATTTTCAGACTAGAAAGGATCTTTAAGATAAGATAGGCTGTGCTTTTGAGTAACACAGGCAGTGGATAGATCACAGAAAATCCTAAACTGGAAATGATCCACAAGGATCATTGACTCCAACTCTTAACACCCATGGTAGCCCCTTCAGACAGAAATTGCTTGGTTTGAGCTTGTTTGCTAGGCTGGAGCATGACACCAACATCTCTTTAAAGAAGGCTTTGGGCAATTTGTATTTAAACTTTGGTGAAAGGAATTGTGCATGCAAGCAGAAATCTATACCCTAGGCCTATGTAATTGGAATAGTAACATAAAGTTACACTAAAGGAGGAAATTCATTATCATGCAACGTAATCAGGTATAGCAAGCTCCTGGTCATTAGTTTTTACATGTAAGAAGAAGAAACCATAGTTCAGGAAGATGCACAGAAAGAGTAATGTCAAAAAGAGGTAAATTGTATTTGCAATTAATCTAGTACAAAGAATTAAGTATTTCTCAAAAGATAATGTATATAAAAAATGAGCTCTGCAGAGAAATGCTGGATGACAACCAGGCATGAAAGTCCATCACGAATCCTCGTGACAGCACAGAATCACCCCCAAAAGAACCAGAAAATTCATTGATAAAAATCTTAAAAATCAATTTTTTAAGCATCATGGAATAAAGGAAGGAAAATCAAAGTGTGCTTAATATGCTGAAGTTGCTTAACACAAGATATGGCTGTTGCACCTGAATATAAAGTATGCTGAAGTCTGACAGAGGAATATTCCTGTAAACCTGCAAATACATATTTAATAATCAGGACATGGTGTTATACATTTACCGTATGAACAAACAGCTGCCACATAATGTCCTCACACTGCTGAAGGGAGCCTATGAACTCTTCTTCATCTTTCTGATTAAAGTGAAGCCAGACGTAGCCATTAGAGCTGTCTGCAAATGAAAGCTTTTAAATATACCTGCTCTTTCTCTGGCTCAAATCTTCCCTGGCTTATTTTAATCTTTATCCACATCTTGGTCAGGCAGAATAAGGATATATTTTTTATGTGATGGTTCACAGGTACTAGGGAGCCTTTCAGCTTAAGGAGGAAAAACTGACCTAGTTTATAGGATGTTATTTATCTCTAAAGTATTTCTTCTTATTTGGTATCTGACACATAATGAAGAATTTTGCCATACCTGTTATACTTTGATCAGAAGTCACAAAAGGAGCCTTAAACTTACTATCTTTCAGGGAGATATTGGAACTTTTGTTCTTGTGAATAAGGTAGGTGGTTAATACTACAATAAGAAATACTGGGTACAGCTAGAAACTAATGCAGAGTGTAGGAAAAATCATCTGAAAGGAAGGAATAAAAGGAAGACTCATCTTTCTCTTAGGATCTCTTGGCATTTTTAAGCCTCAGTTCATCATTTCAAACTGCTTAAATAAAGGTAATTTCCAGTTAGAAGGGGGCCAGCCATTAAAAAAGCATAAGCAGTATCTTCTTGTGTCTCCTTTGTAATATTTTATGTGCTTTCCCTAGGACAGTAGAAGGTACATTGTATAAAGTCTCATTTGACCCCAAACATGATCACTTTTAAAACTTAAAAAAGGAGAGATTTATGTGTTACCTTATTGTTACAGTTGAATTCCAGCTGGAAATGCAAAGAGGAACAGATACAATCAGATATTGTCCGTATGATTTTCAAACTTATTTTTCAGAACTTGCTCTCCCTTGTTTTTTTTTGAGCCAACCCTCAACACTTTAGATAACCCATTCTTTTTTTTTTTTTTTTTCAGAGCTATCAGAACAAATAGCTTCAGGTCCAGTTGTTTCAGGGAATGGTGCAGTAAGCAATTGTTTTGATGTCATTCTGAATAGGCTTCATTCATAATCCTGTGTTGAGCCTCCTTCTTGGTGATGGGGAGACAGGGGAGACAGGTCCATGGAGAAACATGAGTGGTTGTTGTGCCACAGACATTTTTCCTTTGTACTGTGTGTGTTGGGGAAGAGATATTTCTAGGTAGGAAGCTTCCTTTTTTTTTTGCTGAACATGTTAGCTGGGTGTTTGAGCCACACATAAATGTGGAGTTTTCTCCTGGGAGAACGTGTGCCCAATTTACTTTTTGTGTGCCCAAGCATCAAAGCTATTGAGAAGTTAATGGCATGCAGTGTCAGCAGCACCTTTAGGAATGGGGAGTTTAGGAACAGCAATGACTCTACTGATGCATATTCTCCTTCTCTCTTCAGCTGGAATGTGCTTCAAATGAAAAATTGCTATAGGGGAATTAGGAAAGGCTGTTTTTTACCCATCAGTGCATTTAAGTCTATGTGTGGAGGGTCACACATGTAGGAGGTTTCCATAAAATTTATAATCTCAGAAATACCATACCTATCAGGAAACAGTTAATATTAAAATGCTTGATTCAGTCTTTGGTGTTCCTTGTAACACACAAGTCCTCAAATAAGTGAGATATGGAAAGAATTGAAAGAAAGCAAAACAAAACACTTCTCCATTAGACCATGTAACAGAGAGGGAAAGTTATACTTTTGTATTCACCTGTAACCTTATCAGGGCATGCCAGACAGTAATTCCTTTCGAGCTGCCACATAAAAATATCTTCAACAAACATAGTGATAGCTTCCCAGGAAAAGACTAATCTTTAATATAACAATAAAAAGGGCAAGGAAGAGAGAGAGGATGGTTGATGTATGAGCAATGTGTAATATATTGTACCTGGTCAAATTTAAAACCAGTTAGACCACAAAAGGCACATGTACCTCATATCCTGGGCTGCATGCAGAGCAGGTTAGGGAGGGGATTCTGCCCCTCTGCCCTGCTTTGGTGGGACACCACCTGCAGAGCTGCTTCCAGCTCGGGGAGGACATGGAGCTGTTGGAGAAAGCTCAGAGGAGGTCACCAAAATGATCAGAGGGATGGAGCACCTCTGCCATGTGGAAAGGCTGAGGGAATTGGGATTGTTCAGTCTGGAACAGAGAAGGCTTTAGGGAGACCTGATTGTGTCCTTCCAGTACCTGAAGGGAACTTGAGGGAAAAATAGAGAGAGACTATTTACACAGGCAAGAGGGAATGGTTTTAAACTGAGAGGGGGTTCAGATTAGATATTAGGGAGAAATTCTTTCATGTGAGGATGTTGCTCCACAAAGGAAAGTGCCTCAATCTTCCCACTATCCCTGGAAAGCCATGTGCTATTGGCATCCTGACATTTTTCTAGCAGCTAAATCACAGTAATCATCAGTGCTCTTCCTTGACATTCTGTACCAACAACAGTGCCCCACAAGTGGAGGGTGGAGGACACTCTTAATTCATTGTGGCCTGATTTGCATTGTCCTCTCATCTGTGCCCTAGAATCCCTAAATTTCTCACTATGTCCCTGTAAGCCAGAGCAGGGTCTCTTCAGAGGCTGTGGGGCAGGTGTTGTATTCATGCTTTTACTGATCTAGACTCTTCCATGGCTTCTCTTGTGTTTTTACCACTGATAATAAAAGCGCTGCTATTGCTATGCCCAAGGCTTCACTCAGAGCAACATGACACCATTTTAATTGTGTTGTATTATCATAAAGTGACCCAGAATTCAGTGCAGAGGCTGTGGAAGAGCCTGATTTCTCTCTGATCCCTGCACAAAACCATCTGAGGTGTCACTGGAGCTGCCTCTCCACAAACTTAAACAGATTTTTCCAGAACCAATGTTCTATTTTAAGGTTTTGAAAGTGCATTAACTTAAGGATTTGTACCTGACACTGCTTTCTTATTCTCTAAGCACCTGTAGAAATGCTTTTGTGAAGGAGAAATCTAATGATCTTATTGCAGAACTTTGAAAGATAATTGAGTTGTCTCCCATAAACTAATGTCTCTTATTCACTACTGTTGAAAGATCACAAATCTTTCTTTGGTGTGAGCTAGTTCTTATGTAAATTGTAGTAAATAATATATGAATGCATGGGCCAGCTAATGTAGGACTATACTCTGTTTGGTTTTGAAGAATTGTACACACTTGGCAGTGCAAAGGCAGAGAGGAGGGAGGAGGAGCAGTTAGTATTTCATATCCATGCATTGCAGGAAATAAAAGTTAACAGCTCTAGTAAAATTCATATGCTAGGCAACTGTAGAGCTGAAGAGACAGTGAATCCCAGAGGGTTAACTCCTCCTCACCTAAGCAAAGTAAATTATTTGACTTTTTGAAATGTCTTCTGAAATGTAATAAAATCTGAAGGGGGTAAGGATCTTCATCTCATTAATACAGGGTCCCAGCAAATGTCATTTTCTAAGCTGCTTTGGGAAATGGGATTCTTTTCAGATTTCACCGAATAGTTCACAGCCACAGTGTATTACTTTAGCAGCACATTTCTCTTCCTTACACATTACATGCAGCACAGTTTAAACAGTAGAGTGAGCTTATTTTGGCTTCATTCCTTTATATGAACAGAGAGAATTTTGATTTGCTATATATTTCACTGCTGCTGTAGATTCCCTTTCCATCTTAAATGGTAGTTTATTAAGATTAAGTGCTTTCTTATGTAGATGTATTGAAAGGACCTTTGATTTGGTTTAAATTAAATTTGATTCAATTAAAATGTAAGATAGATTGAAGCACATTTGTGAGGAGAAAATGAAAAAGGCTCCATTAAAGAGAACCCAAGCCATAATAGACATGGAATCAGGAGGTTGCTATCAGGTAGGCAGGTTGTGAAAATTGGGTACCAGAACATTACTTTCAGTGAAGAATTCAACCTTGTGGTATCTAGGAGGGTATACAAAGAGCAAATCACATGGCTCATGCCCTAAGAAATTATCCAAAGTGACTAACTGGCTGGGTCAGGTTGTTAGCATTCAGCACCACTGCTTGGGCATGAAGGGAGAAAGAAGAAAAGAAACATGAAAGGAGACATTAAAGGAGGGGAATGAGAAAGGAAAAAAAGAAGGATTTGTGAAGGCATTATGAACCCAATCCTTTTTTTTGTACTCTCCTCGACCCACATTAAATCCAGGCTCTAGGATGTCCTCTGGACAGGGCAAAAGAGGATTGTGTGTAGCTCATCTGCACTCAAATCACTGCTCGAGACCTCTAAAAAGTTTGCCTTGGTGCTGAACCTTGGAGTGGTCTCTCACCCTCACCCAGTTGGGTTTGTGAGTTCAGAGCCACGGTGAGCACTAAGTTTGGAGCCCAAGCACTTCTGTAAAACACTTGTTCACTAAAACATGAGTGTCAGGCACCCCAGCTGTGCCTGGGAGGGGTTACAGCCTGCAGAAAAGAGCTGAGCCTCTCCAGGGAGCTGGCCCTGACCTCCTGCCTGGTGAGGAAACTTTCCAAGGTGCAGACCTTATCCACTCCTGCAAAGCCACTGATTTTTTCCACACAGACCATGTCACATTTAAGCAGCTTTTGGTCATTTCCAGCACAGACCGAATTTAAATCAGAAGCCTTGAAATAGGAACTATTTTATTTTATTGTGAGCAACCAGAGCTGCTTAGCCCTTTGCATAAAGTTTAGAAAAGCTTTCCTTTTATCCCCTTTTTTTTTCTTTGCATATGTATGCTTCATTTCAGACCTGGAAATGCATAAAGGCTTTTGCATTCAGTAGCATTATATATAGATAAGATATTTTACCATTAAGTCATTGTATGGTTATAAGTCACTATGATCAATGTAGCAGAGATGTTGGTTTAGCCATTTCAATACTAATAGGCCACCAAAGAAACAGTTAACTTTGTCAGTTATGTATAAACTCTCTTCTCATTTACATAATTGAAATTCTTTAAAATGGTTGGACATTTTTTTCAGACTGTCAAAGTTAAATATTTAAATTCTCAGCACTGCTTTGAAGATTTTATTTTTTGCTTTCTGAGGCAGTCACAAATATGAAGTTTAATGTTAGAATATTGATTTTAGAAACAGTCATCTGTAAGAACGCAAATTTCAACACTTTGTCTTGATTTAGTGAACGGCATTCAGATATTTTTCAGTCTGTTTATTGAGTAATATTACACATCATATATACCTCACTTGTCATGTTGACCTAGATCTAATATTTTTCACATGTATAAAGTTATTTGAACTTGCAAAAGTTTTTTTCTCTTTGCTGCTTGGTACCGGTTATTGAGGCTTTGTCCCTAACTTGGTATTAATATCCTATTATTAAAAATTGGGATTTGGATGTTGCAAAAGGAAAGAAAACAGTGTGTGCAAATGTGCAAGAGCGTGCCTGGGTGTGCCTGGGTGTGCAAGGGTGTGCATGAGTGTGCCAGGGTGTGCCCGGGGATTCCGGGTGTGTCCGGGTGTTCCCAAGTTCAATTTTCAAAGGGAGTCACTAGAGTCAGAGCTGTCTCTATGCACGGTGTTCTTGGAGTGAGCGCACAGATCTGTGACTTTCTCAGCAGAACTAACTCATGTTGTGTGTTCTGAGTGCACATTAGGAAGAAAAAATAGACTGTGGAAAAATGTATTAGTTATTAAATAGGTCAATAATATATAATGTGCATTTCTGTTAATTGATGTAGCCAATGTACAGTGTAATAGCTGCAAAGGAGCTGTTGTGGTGCATGCTGTGAAGACATATTAAAACAATACACAATAGTAATTTAAATTCTAATAAGTCCTTTAACATACAGCAGTATTGGATCCAAGAGTATCTCTATGATTTCCCTGTCTCAAAGGAACAAGCTGTATGGTTTCATTTCTACAATATTAATAGAAAAGAAATTATGAGCCCAGCTACTTCTAGTGTATGGACTAAACTATGTATATACATCATGTTTTGGTGTTGTGTAACCCAAGTTTATTTTAGGTTAAAGAAGATTGAATAATCTTTGTGCTTTTAGTAGGTGCATCTAAATAGCAGTTCCTGATAGTACAGTGCTGATAACTACTTTAAAGGGTCTTTGCTGATTAAAAAGCAGTTTTGCATGATTCTTTTAAACAACTCTATACTTACTTGCCCGTGTAATCTAATGCACTTCAAACATGGGAGATGTTCATAGTTTTTGACCTCAGTAAATGTGATAGCTGTGGATAAAGAATTTTTCAATTACCAGAGAACGAAGCTTTGTGGCTAGGATAATACAGTGATACAGTAAGATACAGTATTTGTGGCACAGAAGGAAAAATGGGCACTGAACAAGGAGAAAGGATAATAAAGGTAAGCACAAAGGATGTTATTTCCCATGTATAATTCTCTGGACAATACTGTATCTTTAAGAACATGATGCCCAGAAGCAGTGATCACAAATTAATCAAATATCACCTGAACTAGGGCTGAAAAGGATCAAGTTAATAAAACAGAGGGGGAGCTAAAAGTAAGGATAGCATGGGAAGTATTGTTTGTCTACTGAAATACAGCAATAAAGATAAAGATGAGTGTTCTAAAAATTGCAGTAAATTCATATCTCACAAAGAAATACTATGATATTTTTGTAGTTCATATATTAAAAAAAATAAAATAAAATCTGCCTTTAGGGATTTATACTGTAAAACCATAGAACTAATCCTTTTATAGTATCACCATAAAGGAAACCTCCTAATCCTTGTCAATGGCTGTGTATCCAGTTATTGCATCAGTTCAGAATATTCTGAAAAATTTTGCTGCAGCCAGACTTGTCTTGGAGCAAGATATTCTTGGATGTCTGGAACAGGCTGTAGAAAAGCTGCTCTTTCAGTGTGAGACACTGTATAGACCCTTTGAAAGTTCATCTAATGAATTTCGGTTTATACTAAAGAACTGTCACTACTTAGCTGTCACCTCCCATTTGTCTTGAATGTACCACTGCAGGACTGAAAGTTCAAAGGTGTGTACCAGAATTTAGAGCAGTGGCAGTTGCTGGAGCTCAGTTTAAGGTAGACCTCCTGGCAAGATTTACAAATGTGTCCTGGAACTCAATTTTCACACCCTTTAAATCATTAATAATTAGATATGTTGATCCTGTTTGCTTTTACTGAATGGGAAGAGTTCATTGGCTCAATCACTTTTAAGGAGACAAGATAATCTGTGCTGCAGCACAAGGTGACAGTTTCAGTCCTACTCCAAAACTAAACCCTATGTCCATGTTTGATTTCACAGGAAAAGTACCCCACAACTGCTGGAAACATGCCCTGGTAGTAGCAAGCCTGGACAAGAATTTCTGGCTTGCACAAGCTAATTTTCAAGCTATGGTGCTTCAGTTTGGAAGGAAGGGAAAGGCTTTGCTGGTCTGTGGCAGTGCTTGTTTCTTTTGGCCCAACAGAGTTTTTCTGCTTTTTGCAGCCCTGCTGATCTGCAAGCTGCCAAGCATTACCACCTCTGTCTCTTTTAAAAAAAGAGCTAATATCACATGTGAAGGGGAACAAGCAAGTGCCTTCTACCCAGAGAGCAGCAGAATGGAAGAGATCACCATGGCAGCAGTGTTATTAAGTGCAAAACCACTTTTCAATCATTTTCATTATATACCAGCTCCCCAGCTGGATTCTTTTCCCCTAAAGGTGGCAACTCTATTGCAGGCTGGCTGCCAGGTCCGGGTGCCCGCTTCAGCAATGCCTCACTGAGGTAGCTTTGAACCCAATAAAAACACAAAACCACTGCCTTGTAAGATCTCTGCCACAGGCTCCAGGTGCTGCAGGGACAGATGTGGATGTGCTTTATGGCAGTGGTGTCAGTTCACAGGACTGATGTGTTGCCTGCCCCTTTCTGGTAACAGGGTATGGGTTTGGTTTTTTTCCCTTGTCAGTGCCTCTTCTTTTCAGTGAGGCACAGCAGGGAATAAACTCATGAGTGAGACACCTTATGAGCTAGCTACATGAAATGCACTTAGATTCCTCATAAAGTCCTGGAACTGCAATAGGTTTGAGATAATTACACCACTATTATGCTTGATTGCTTAAATATACTTTAAGAATTCATAAACAAGCACAGACTCCTCATGAAATAATAATGAAATAAACATGGCAGATGCAAATTTCCATTTCAAATTTAGATGAGGTGCCTCTGAGTTCAGTTTGTTATTAATTTTACTGAAATACAGTATATGTAATTTGGCTATTTAGATGCAACATTCTTCCCTGTACCCTCTGGCCTGCTCTGTACACACTGCCTGAATGTTGCACTGAACCTTCCGTGTCTCATGGCACATTTCAGGAAGGTTCTGCTGTGTCTCTTCCTGTTAAACTGGGGCATAGGGGTGGCTTCCCCATCCCTGGAAGTTTCCAAGGCCAGGTTGGATGGGGCTAGGAGCAATCTGAGATAGTGGAAGGTGGCAGGAACTGGAATGAGATGATCTTTAAGGTCCCTTCCAACCCAAACCATCCTGTGATTCCACGAGGTGTTACCAAATCTGCAGGGAAGGGATGGGTCTCATTCTGCCCATACCTTCAAAAAAATGGGCTGTGTCCATCCCTTAACTGTGGCCTTTGCTTGGTAATGAACTTTCTATTTTAGCTCAAATAATGATGGAGTGACAGGGACTCACCTGTGTTCTTTAACCTCCTCAACAGGTTCTACATCTGTCTCTGCTTCCTGATTTCTTCTGTGGCAGTGAGTGCAGTGGGCTGGCACTGGAATTTAATGTTTTCACTGCTCTCTGAACAGGAGGACTCAGTCTCTTGGGGGCTATAAAAAGAATGTAAAATACCCTGTCTGTTGGTCTAGGAATGCCATGCCTTCTACTGGCTGGGGTGCATCTTTCACCTTCAAATGTCTCTAAGGATAGCACCATTTTGAGCAAAAAAGGCAAAAAATTGCATAATAACAATACCAGAAGGAAAGAAAGGAGAACACTGACCAAAGAAAGCTCAAATTTGGCATTTCCATGTGAGTCTTTCTATGATCTGAATTCAAGCAGATAGAAAGAGAAAACGCACGGTTCTTTCTGTTGAAAAATGAACAGTACTGTAACTATTCCTTTTTACTTCAGGGAAGGAATAATTACAATGAGTTAGTGGTTGAGAGCTCTTGGCAAAAGCTGTTTTCTTAAAACAGTAACTGTATTGCCCAAGGAAAATAAAAAGGTTAAGTTTCTCAGAGAAACCCAATTGAAGTGTGCCTTTGCTCTAACAAGCTTTCTGCATATTGGTGAGCAGAACAGACAAACTTATGGGTTGAAATTTCCTGTAAAGGACATGGTAATGGGATAAGCAGATATCCATCACCAGGGAGATACTTTAGTAACTCAGTGTGCTTTGCCTCTGCCAGAAACACAGGACATGGAGTTCACCCAGGGATTCTTTAGATTTACCAGTGGTTGAGAACAAAAATTATAGGTAATTTTCCTTTCATCTCTTCTTGGCCATTTATATTTCAAGGTCATCATCATCCCCTTAATATCAGGACCCCTCCCTGGAGCAATATGTGAAGATTACTCTTATTTTCTTGGAGGTAATGCTATGAAATTACCTATAGTCTTCAGGTAATTTACACAGTCATGTGGATGAAATTGTATTTTTCCTAGAGAGATTGCCATCTGCTAGTAGTCTGTTTTGCTGCCATGTTGGATAAGATTGACCAAAACCTCTCAACAAATATTTTTTAATCTTCTATAAATTCAGTATTTTTAAATGTATTTTCATGTTGCCTTGATGTGTAGTAGTAAGCTGTATTTAGTTGTCAAGTATGAGGGCTGACTTCACTCCATGAAGATTGTGAGATCTTTTAAAAAGTCATAGTAGGTGTAAAAAAAGGAAAAAAGACAACTGCTATATTTTTTAGTAAAATTTGCTAACTGCACTTTCACATTTTAATAGAACATTTCTATCTAGTTTTTTTACCCTCACAATCAAAACAAGCTGGTGCCAGTATTCACCGGGCAAGTATTTATATAGCAATTAGAAACTAATAGAGAAAACTCTCCTCCTGCTAGCCAAAGGAGTGCTATTAGATTACAGAAAATATTTTCCTCTGTGCAGTACATTTTGCATTTATTTACCTTCAGATTTTTTTCCCCATTTTATCATTTCTGATTTCCTGCACTGATTTCAGAAGCATGCATAACCTCATGAATGAAATGAAATTCATGTTTAATAATGGTTCTGAGGCTATGTATAGCCCCAGCAGTGTGAAACACCATTAACAGGGAAGGTTAATGAAGGCACAGAGAAACAAAGTTGTTTGCTGATGCTGCATTACTAAGTTTAGGACACAAGAAAGAAGCTGAAGTAAGATTGCTTCCCTTTCTGTCAAATATGTTAAGAATGGGATTTTCTCTTTTCTGTGGTGGTGTAACATAGAACACATTGCATTTTTTTAGATATTGACTGTAAGGTCACTGAACACTACACGCTCCATAACTGAAATCACTCAGTGGGACAGAGCCTAATGCCAATATTTGTAATTGGAACAGGACTTGTTTAGACAAAGAAAAATGTGAAAACCAAATAATGCTGATTGATTGTCCATCAGGAATTGGACATCAGCCTCCATTCAAAAATTCTGCAAAACTTGGCAAAGAGGCCTTATTTAGTTACATTTTATTGTGGGAGCCAGTGCTGAGTTCTGCTGAGTGAAACATTTTTGCTTTCTTATTTTAATATTTGTAATCCATGGCATAGATTGACACTGATAATGTTCATTTCTAGTGTATCTTGTCTATATTGTACACTGTCAACCTCTTTTGCACACACACCCACACCCCCCTCTAGTTTTGGTTTCCATTAGCTGCCCAACCTGCCCATTGCACGAAATTGGGATGGATTAAAATTGGTGTGATGCTGTGTAGAGACTGTGTAGGTCAGCCCAGGCATAAGGAGGATGTGCTGGCTTCATTTTAGCATCCTGCAAATCTGGTGGTGGAATAGCCTCACCAGCTGAGCCAGATGTGTGCGAGAGGAAGGGGAGTTAAACAAGAGAGTATGCAGCAGCTTCCTGTGCTGTGTTGTAGGTTTTTGTAACATTGGGCTTTCCCCAGTTCCAATGTAACACACTGGGTGGGTGTGCAGGAGGTCGTTTTATGGCTGGATTTTGCTATGTCTAAGGAAGGCTTTTATTTATTTTTTTTATAAGAGAACATTAAGGCAGTATTTCAGTTTCCAAGGCACTTCAAAATCTCTGAAAAGGACCAACTGAGAAAGGTCCCTAGCAGTTCAAGTTAAAAGAAGTGAAGATTGTAGTTTCTATGCCCTTACTACTTTAGATAACTTCTTATTTCAATAGATTTAGGTATTAACAGGCTTTTGCCATACCCTTTCAGATTTTGAATTTCACTCCAGGCTCATATCAAATTTTTAAAAGTGAATTTACAAATAATGTTTTGTGATTCCAGAGCATCCTTGGCTCACTTCATGCTGGGCAAGACATCAAAGAAATTGGTCAGGTTTCCAGCAATGGCACACATTTATATCACTTTCCCTATAAGAATGTGATTAATTTAATAATAATGGGGTTTTGCCCAAAGCACTCTGAATTTCTTTGATTTAGCATATCTTCACAGGGACATGTTTGGCTTTCTCATCATGTCCTTTATGCAGATTAAAGGTAAATATGTCCTGAATGATTGATCAGATGGAATCTCTACTCTTTGAATGTATAATTTTAGCAGCTATAATTTAGCAGCCTCTGCACGTGTGTGTTGATATACATGCAGGTATTTATAGACAGCACACACCTCTGCTTTTCTGTGTGCCCTCCTGATGCACACATGGTAGATTCTGTAGATATCCTGTCTCACTGGGTACTCTCCAACTTTCTGTCTGGTAGAAGGCTGTGTCAGGTTTCTCTTGAAAATATCTGTGTGCCACATCATTCCCAGCCAAGTGAGGAATTTCACTGTTCAAATGTAGTACTGAAACCCAGGTCAGGGACCAATTTAAGGTGCAGTGTTTTCCAACACACCAAATCTTACCTTGAGTTTTTCATCACGTGAGCAGAAATTTTTAAATTTTTCTGGATCTGTCAGGTGTGGAGAAAATTAAATTGCATCATTTCCATCTAAAGAGATTACTTTGTGTCATTTCTTCACAACCAGGCACGTGAGATGGAAATAGTCACAAAGAGCTTTATTCACAGAGGCTTCTGTTTCTAGAGGAAGGGTCCACAGCAGTTCTGGATGAACATCAGATCAACCATACCAAAATCAGAGAAAGAGATTTATAAACTGCGCTGCTGTAAGGTGAAGAGTACTGAACAAAGTAAAGGAAATTGATGAATAGCTGTTGTGAGTTACTCATTTCAGGAGCTTCTCCCAGACTGTCCAGCCAGCTGTGGACATGGGAGGTTGTGCAAACCCTTTGTCCCTAAGGGCTTTCCAGCTGGGGGTGCCTCTGTGAACACCCTGGATGCTGCATGGGGCTCCCCAGGACTGGCCCCACTGCACAAATGCTCTTGAAGACTGTCAAAGGACCATGGCAGCAAGAACTTCAGTACTAAAAAACCTCCCCCAGATTTTTGATGCAATGCATTTATGGATACTCAGTGCACTTTTTAACCAGGAGGCGCAATCCTCCTTTGGATGGAGTCACACTGGCTTAAAACCTTGGGGGTTTTTAGCCTTGTTTGATAACACTATATGTTCTCCTTATATGGAAAATGTGATATTTTAAAAAAACAAGCTGGAGAGATACAGTGGAGTTTTATTTACTTTCGTTGAGCTGCCAATGAGCCCCCAATCAGAACAGTCCAAGTCTCCGACAGTAAGCAAGGCCTAGTGCAGCAATGCAGTTGTTTGAAGCTTTTTGTGAGGAAGTATCATCCTTTCATCTTTCTTTACTTTCTTCCTGAATCCCTGTAATTTCCAATGTGTTTACAGAAGAATTGGGGTTGCATGGCTGTGGTTGGAAGCTCTGAAAATTAATTGTGCTGAGCAATCCCTGTATTTGTTTTCCTTTTGAGTCTATAATGCAATGTTCTGCTTGGGTCTTCTGAACACAGCTGCAGTTGACTTTTAAAAGAAATCTGCCACCCCTCTTATCACTGTAACACATAAGTGTTCAAAAAGAAGCTGACAGAACTAATTTGAGCTTTTTCGCTAGGAGATGTCAGCTGGCAATCTTTGTTTAAACACTGTGATTGTTATTAAACTTAGGCTTTATTTAATTTTTAATCCTAAAATTAGGCAGTCCAGCTTTGAATCCATTCCCATTGAGAAGTGATGATTAGGTCTATGTCTTGAGCAGTCAAACATATTTGTAATCTGCTGTGTGGCTTTTAATGCAGTCCAAGTTCTGTGCCATTATGAACCATCTGAATCATGAATTAGTAACTCTGACCATAAATATACATAATATATACTATATGTGTAATTTGTACTTTGTAGATAAAATCCAGCCAGTGAAGATAGCTCTTGTACTGCTGTATCCTTGCTAAGAGTTTTAGGAGGCTGTGTTGTCAATTGTCATAGAAATATCTGACTTGCACATAAGATTCATGGCAGCAATGGGGTACATGTTCTCATTTAACAGTGGAAATTCAGTCTTGCAGGGGTCTTGCAGTGTCATTTTACAGAGGCATGAATTTTCATCCTGTGTCTAGTTCATGTAATGGTGTAAGCAAAGATTAATTTGACATGTCAGAAGTTGAAAGGATAGCTACATTTAGGACTATAATCTTCCCTTATAACATATTAATGACAGTTTTATATCTCTGTCAAAAGGAAAATGTACCTCCTATTACCCTTAGTAGTAGAGTATAATTTATTTATTTTATTGGTAAGACAAAGGACACAAGATGTGAATTGGTATTTCAGCCAATTGTCTTAAAAATTACAGAGTGTAAGGGTATAATTTCTATCTTCCAAAATGCTGGCTGGATTTCTTAATGATGCCTAAAGGTTGTGGTGCCACTTGGAGCAATTACTGTTATGTCTCTCATTGCTGCCCTTTAGCATGAATGAAGCCAGAGGCCTAACTGCAAAAGTCAGAAAAAAATACCAATCCATTAAATTGACTATTCTGTTGTAACTACTGGAGATTTAACTGATGTCTTTACTTCTTTGTTGAAAATAATTGATTTTCTGTAGTACCTCAACTTCTTGCAATAGCTGATAAAGGCAGAATGCTGAGATAAATTCAGTTATTAAAGAAATATTTACTTAACACTTTAAAGAATCAAACCATATTTGAGTATTTCAGATCAAGGCTATTGAGAAAATTAATCCCAAATTATCTTCAAGTTTTTTGAGAAGATTGAGGTAATTTCATTTATTCTTGAATGAAGACATGTAGAATGTTAATATGGCTGGCAGGAAAACTCCAGTTCCAAGATGCATAAAAACATGATACTGTGAAATCAGCTTCATTTTCAGTGGAATGAAAAGGCCTTTTGAGACATTTTACAAAACACAAGTGCAAGTAATCTGCTGCACTTCAAAGTTACTAAGTGCTTAGGGCATTCCTTTGGCAGGAACCAGGTTCAAGCTACTGAGAGAAACAGCAAAGGGATTTGAAGTTAGGTTTCCTGCATCCAAAATGAGTAAATGAGTGTTTTGTTTTGTTTTGTTTTGTTTTGTTTTGTTTTGTTGGGTTTTTTTGTTTGTTTTGGTTTGGTTTTGTTTTTGTTTTTAATTTCCCTTCAGTATATTGACTGCTGAATACATTTGTTCTACACATGGGGCATAGACCATTAAAGGTGTAGTGGTTTCCTGTTGTCCCTTGGTAACAGTCAAACAAGTTCCTCAGAGTGAAGTGTGTTCAGATTTTGAACAGTTTTGCCCATCCCTTGCGGTCTGTCCAAGCTGATTTGTTTAGAGGACTTTAATTGCCACTCTGCCATGTTACAGCCACGTGTGCAGCTCCATAGCAGGAACGGCTTTGGTGGGGAGCACTGGATCCCTTTAGCTCATTCAGCTTCCTCACAAAGCTCCTCTGGGATAATTTGTCTTCTGGCATGTCCAAGCTGCAAATCCATGGAATCAGCTGGAGCACTGCCTCTTTGGTCTTTTGGCCTTGAACCTGTGTTTCCAAGCTTTAAGGAAAAGAACAGCAGGGATGGGATTTTTTGGAAGTTGTCAGGAGGCAAAAGTTGCCTCTCTCAGCTCTCGGGCTCACTGTATCTGATCTGTGTTTTTGTGGGGCATGAGGAACCTTCTGCAGTGGATGGTGCTGGAAGCTGGGCAGATCTTGAGTAGGAAGGCAGTAATGTCAAGTAAGCTGGAGAATATTTATGTATTAGAAATGCTCGTGCTTTCTGGTAACTCCGAAAGTGATGACACCCTCATGTAAGCTGGGGTTTTTTTCCTCTTTCTTTGTGCTACTGCCTTATTTGAGAGGAGATGCTTCAGAAATGTGTCCCCTGTAAATACGTGTTCTAAAATTCTATCTCTGCTTTGGTCCCTTTCAAAATTGAATGGGAAACAGTTAGTAGAACACTTGATAAAATTTTGGGTTTTCTATTCTAAAAGCTTTCCTTAGGCTGCCTCATGATTTCTTAAGTGGCACATTTCAGTGGCTGATTATGCTGCTAGTTATGCAGTACCTAACTTGTAACAGAAAAAATCTATTATATGGCTGTAAAAATGCATATGGGCACTGTCCTGAGCTCCCAGATCCATCTCAGCTGTGCCACATCAGTTGATATTAAAATCCTGGTAGATTTATGTTTTGTGGATTAGGTGCTGATAGTAGAGAAGTGCTGAGTTTATCAGGGTTTTTTTCTTTTTTTGCTTTATGAACATCATATAATCTGTGAAGAAGGAACAACAATAGGTCAGTAGGAGACAGGACTGGCCCCAGCCCAGTTGTCTGAAGTGGGCAGTCTCCAGTTTGCTGGTGCTGAGGGGCAGAGCCAGCGTGGGAAAATGTGGCACAGGACATCATCCCTCCATCAGAGCTGCAACCTTGCTCTCTGACCTAAACCAAAGCTGGAACCCACCAGGTTACAGGCTGCACAAACACAAAAGTGATTTAGAAAACACTGAAAGCTAGGTAAGTACAGGAAGCAAATATGGCAGGAGGACAGGGCAGAGGTAAGATGTTGTTTGGCAAAGATGGTAAATGAATGGCAGAGCTCGAATAGACTCAGGCATCCTGACATCCACACTAACATTCTGTCTCCTTCGCTGCATTGCTTGTGAAAACATCCTGCCCTGAAAAATGGCAGTAGGTGCATACTGAAGTAACCTGTGTCAAGCTAGATGTTTCATTTTATTTTCATTTATAATTCAGGAAACACATTTTGCAGAAAAATATCTCAATGGTTATAGTCATTACAAGCAGTGTGTGCTGCAGGAGGCTCATTCTGGGCAGAGAAATATTGTGCTTGCCCTCTGGATCTTTATTACAGCAAACAACCATCTTAAGCTCTGAATTGAATTTTTGTGATTAAAGATATGTTTAAAACTGGAAGAGGCCAGGTAAATAGAATGAATATTTCCTTTGAGCAGGACAGGTGATGCCAGTGCCATCTAAATATTTAGCATTCCTTTTCTGACATGTTCTTCTGACTGCAGTGACACCTACTGAGATGATATTGGATTCTTATTTGACAATACCCTTTTTCCAAGTTAATTGCCTATCTGTAATCAGTCAACCATGGCTGCTGTTTGCAAGCAACATCTTCTGTACAACTCTGAACAAGTGAATTAATGCCAATTAATTTCCAGTTACTATTCAAGAAACAGAATGATAGTTGGGGCAGTAGTGTCTCTTGCTGTCTTTATGAATACTCTCTTGAGATACTAAGGTCCAATGAAATAAAAAGAAGCAGATAGGAGGTGAGCACCGTCATATGCTTTGTGAAAAATGGTGTTTGGTGATTAAATGCCCTTCTCATGAAGGGAACTGGAGTGCTGGGTGTCAAGAGGAAAGTTTAAAGTAATAATCCCACAGGCTGAAAAAGGAGCGTGACACTGCACAACATGTAAAGGCTCCCCTTTGAAAACAGAGCTCTGTTAATAGTCACATAGTGATGTTGTCCCTTGCTACAGGTGACCTTTTCTTTTTAGGAAGATATTTAGATATTTTGAAGTTTCACATATAGATTTAAAAAAATTATTACTTGCAGGGATTTTTCTTCCTACCAGGAGACGGTCCAGTTTGCAGAGGATTTTTTGTTGCTGCATCAGAATAGAGATGGAGTTTTAAATGGAGCATTTTTTATCTAAAATGTGATCTATTTGGACATGGCTGGATGGTGGAGGAGAATTGCAGCTAGGCCAGCCAAAAAATGAGGCTGTGAGAGGGTGGCTCCTCCTGGGATCAAACCAGGATGGCAAAGGCAGGAGAAGCTCTGGGCTGCGTTGTGTTGGGACCACTGCTAAGAGGAGATGGAGCAGGCTTGGGATGGAGAGGAAAATCAGTGGGAAACAAAGTCTTACTGCTGAGGATGCAGAGATAATGGAAAGTGACAACATAAGGTGATGAAAATGAATATATGTACATATGAATATATAATTGCAAAAAGCCTTGTTAATATATTGGAATTTATTCTCATGCTGCCACTAAAAAGCACACTTAGAATTCTGAACAGTCCTCCTGCCATCAGAGATGAACTGGCTCCGGAACAATTAGACTATGCTTTTGTCTTTAGTATTTACAAGGCTGAATTAAGCTGCAAAATTAATACAGCTAAAATAATTGCTGGGTCTATACTTTTTTAATTTAATTTTTCTTCTGTCTGGGTGAAAACTAAGTGAGAGATTTGTTTTGTAAATGCTGGTGTCCCTATATTCATCTCATTTTCATTATTGCCCATCAAGGCATCTAAGACTGGAAAAACATCAGTATCACCCTTTGAGACCAGTGCTGAGCATGTAGGGTTGGTTCCTTCGGATGGATTTTCCTTTCCTGGCTTCAGGGACATTCTGCATTTATCTCTTTTCATGTGCATTAAACATCCTGCTGGTTGTCTGTAACTTGTGGAATGTTTTCTTACAAAAGGGTCCAGAATTCTGATTCTCTGAATTGAAACCATTGATTGAAACATACAAACTTGTGCAAAAATTTGGCTTTATTTCTTGTGACTCACTTGAGCTGTGATATTAAGTGGATTCCTATTTATAATTAAAGTCAAGAATACAAGAGGGATACGAGTCTTTCCCTGGATAAGATGAAATGTAATGATGAACTGATCCAAACAAACTGAGAATAAGGCTAATATCCTTTCTGTTTCTTATTTAAATTAAAAATAATTCTTGAGGAAAAAAATTTTGAACTAAACTATGGTGTGGCTATTGAGTTAAAGACAGAATTTGGTGCCATTTGTTTTATTCACAGATCATAAATTTCTTCCTATAAATTTAATGGTTTTTAATGGATTACCTACATTCATTTTAAAATAATTCTTAAAGAAAACGTTTTAGACATGTTTTGAGCTATGTGCAGCTTTTTAGAGGGGTGTATATATATTACTGTGTCTATTTTCCTAGACAGGCCTATTTCCCAATTTATTGACAAGGTATTCTTTTTCATCAGGCTTTAATTTGCTGACACATATGTATCTGTTGCTCTGTGCAGCAGCTGAGTTGTTCTATCTAAATGTAAAGAGTTTTGCTGGCTGGGATGCCGGGTACAGGATGAGCCAAGTCTCTGGGGTCTTGCTCACAATCATAAGCTGACACTGAGAGCATTTTGCAGGTGGTGCTTGGGTGGACAAAAGAAGTGAACATATACAGATCTAATGAACGTGCTGAATTGGTTTCTGTTCAACATTTCTCACTGGACTACCAGAGAAAGGAAATTAAATCAACTCACGGCAGCTATCTTGCACATCTCACCTGGGAAGGTATGCATGAGGTAGGACAGGCTCTGCTTAACATTAATCAGTCTCCTGAAGTCATTACATTCATGAGGAAATGTAATTCACATGTGATTACTTTTTAATTTACTCTGTAATCACATTCCAAGTGAACGGGGCAAGCTTAAAATGAAATTTAAAAGTCAAATACTGCTTTGTATTAAGAATTCACAATTTTTATATGCACTTAGGTTAATAAAGATTTTACAATAACCATTTGTGACTGAACATATAATTTTTTGATGGAAGCTGGTGCCATATTTTGGATAAAATGTATTTGAATTTTGTCCAAGCATTGTAGTGGACCCTGGGACTTTAAGGATTATGTTTCATATAAAATTTTCCTCTTGTTTAAACTTTCTTATTTTAATAATAGCACAAAACAAAACAGATATATCCCAGATCTCATTTTGCATGAATTAATGCATTTTTAATTTCTGTTTTGCCTCTGAGGCAAATTACACACTTGTTATATCCATCATCAGGAAGGGCAGGCAGGATTTCCTAGAAGCAGAACTGATTTTATAGAATGACAAATGTGGATGTACAGTCATTTCATGCTTTCTTCAAGAGTTTCTTACACTTTACTTTTGTTTTGGTCCTAATTCCAGTGAATCAGTTGTGAAATTCCTGTTTGTCATAAGCTCAGAGCTTTTCAGAATAACAAACCTTGAAACCATCTAAACTTTTCATCACTTTTAGCTCAAAGCTTATCACTTCCAACAAGGAATTGTTGTTTGAATTGAGGTGATCAGAAGATAGTTCAGCGTTACTGCAGCTGAGTATTGCAAGGGAAGGTGAGTGCTGGAGAATGTCTGGGGTAAATTAAAGCCAATTTACCTTGGTTTAGTTTAAAAGAAAAGTGAGCTATTTCATGTAACACCGGATTTTTGTTTTGTTGGTGCAAATCCAGCCCTCCCTGTGGGGTGTGAGTGACCTTGTTATGCTTTCCCAGCGTGCAGAGCACAGTGGTGTGTCCCAGAGAGCCCTGATCCCAATTTCCCTTGCCTGGGAGAGGGGCTTGGTCAGCAGTAGAGGGAGGACAGAACCATGAATTCACCTCTATACACTCAGAGCTGAGGATGAAGAGCCAGATATCACACTGGCTGTCACTGGGGATTTGCTGCTCTGAGTTTTTGGGTCAAGAAAGTTGAGTGGGGCACTCACCTTTGAGCTGGACTGCCCAACCTGTGGATGAGGAGAGGATGGGAAGGGTGCTTAGTGCTGAAAAGAGGCTGCAATTATTTTTTTCTGGTTGTGTCCCTTAAAGGAATGAGAAAAACTTTTTTTTTTCCTTCACAGTTGGCTCTGTGGAAGTGTTGATTTGATACATATGTTATAAATGATCTCTTGGCAAAGAAACACTATGATTTAAAAAGGTAGCAGCCACCTACATACAAATACATGCAGTTTAGGATTTTGGTTCATTTTCTAGTGAGAACACTCCCTGCACTCTTTATTTCTGCACAGAGAAAAAGGGACACTATGAATTAAGATGGAGAAATTCCTGTTGTCCCCACCCTTCATCAAGCAAGAAAGAATATTCTGCCACTAGAGCTCTCTGAGTCTCTCCAAAGTCTTGTGCCCTTTGGTTTGATTTGCAGAATCTTCCAGAGTGAGAAAACAAACAGGAAAACCTCACCTGTGGATCTTGGCAGGTTTGTGCAGTCCCTGCCTTCCAAGCTCTCTGGCTCTCTCAGAATGTCCCTTGCTTGGTGGGCATCCTCATGCCCTGTGTCACTTGGGACTGTGATTTGTGTCCCTCTGCCTTCACATGTGCCCCTCCTGAGGAAGAATCAGGAAAATTTGGGGCATTGCTTTTCACTGACACCTTTTCAGGGAGGGAGACTCATCTGAACCTCAATTTTCCTCTGCTGTTTTGCTTATGGCTCAATACTGGTTTGGGGATTTCTGATCCCACAGGCTGGAAGTCATCTGCAGAAAGGAGACCATGCTGCTAACATGTAAAATGTAAATACAGATTTTTAG
Organism: Geospiza fortis; assembly: GCF_000277835.1. Taxonomy (NCBI): domain Eukaryota; kingdom Metazoa; phylum Chordata; class Aves; order Passeriformes; family Thraupidae; genus Geospiza; species Geospiza fortis. The sequence continues at coordinate 5,564,659 of NW_005054317.1, forward strand.
TTTGTGAAATATTTTCATCTTTGTGAACATCAGTATAAAATAGATGTTTTGGTAGCATTTCTAAGTGGACTAGCAAAGGCCAGGTTTTTCATTTTGAAGGCTCATGGTGTAATGTGGTAAAATGTGGCTAAGAACTGGTTTAAACTAAGATCCTCAGTCTCTTAAAATGCAAAATAAACCTCTAAAAATCCCTTTAAAAAAGAGGACTGAAATCATGGTTGCATGATCCTTCCTGGACTCTTTAAATCTTTGACTCCTTCATGTTTAACAGCACAAACTGTTGTTAGATGAGCCTTCAGGTCAACTTCTGGATCTAAGCTGCTTGGGAAGTTTTACCTTCAAAGCAGAGATTGTCAGTTAAATCAGGCTTTGTTGTGTCCCTAGCTGTTTGTGTGACTTAAGCTATCATGATGTGTTTCAAGCTTCAGTAGTGAAAAACTCCTGTAAAAGGACAAGCAGAGGCTTTATATATTTCTAAGGCAGATAACCTTCATAAATAAGGGCACTGAGCATGTTGTTGCTAAATTACATCTAAAATATGGTGAGATAGTTGGAATTAGGTTTCCCATGTGCTTGATCTGTGCCCAGCTCTTCGTATGGGTTTATGGAGCATGAATAATGAAAGAGACTTTGTACACTAACATCTGGAAAGCCATAAAAGTGTATTTATCACCACCCAAGATAGCAAAGCTGAAAAGTGCTGCAGACCTTGCATGGGTTGCAATAGTGACTGAGGAGGTGACTTTAATTGATGAAGCTCTCCTGAGTATCTTCTGAGCTGTGTCTCTTGTCAGATTATTAGAATTGCAATTATGATCAAGGTAATTATTGTCTTTTATTGTCAAGGACTGGGTGAAATGCAGGTCATATGCTGCTAGCTTTGGGCAGGACAGCATCTCAACAGCTGAAGGTGGGCTGTGAAGCATGCCAGAGGCTGTGCTGTAGTTGCTTTGCTCATGCTTTCTAGGGAGAGATGTGGAAATCTTTCAGCAGTGCCGAGTAATATGCAAGACCTGGAAAAAAGTCCATCTTTCAGGCTTCAACAATAAAGTCTGTAAGGAGTTGTGGTCAGAATGTAGCTGAAAATCACCTGCAGTGGCAAGTTGCCCATTCCTGACAGCATACAAATCACTATAGGAATGAAGAACACCAAGGCTTCAGGTGCAATGTTTTGGTGCCAAATCTTGGTCTTCAGATTGACTCCTCAGCCCCCACCTGTCCTTGCAGTGAGATCTGCATCTGTAATATTTCAGGGGGATGCAAGAACAATCACCTACTCAATCACCAGGGCTTCCCTGGGCTTCCCCTGGTACTGCTGGGTTGGAGACCTGCCATGGGATCTCTCCTGTCCCTACATGTGCATTTCACTTCAAGTGAAATGGCCTTGTTATGTTTTTAAAATCACTTTTCTGGGGAATTGATATCTAGAATTCGGTTTGAAAATATTAACCTGTTAACTTCAGGGGACAAACTGCAGATTGTATGACCACAGCACCTCTTGTTTTGATGAATTTGAAGCAGTCTTGCTCTCAGTGGAGCTGCTGAAATGATTTCCAAAGCCTTTTACTTTCTCACTCATCACATCAGAGAGGCCAGTGCTAGGATACCATGCTCAGCTCTGGTGCTCAAAGGACATTAAATACCAGTGAGATTGCAGAAAAGAACAATAATAGTCAATAAAGAAATGTAGAAAATGCCTGCAAGTGTAAGAGAGTAATGTGCATATAAGAATAAGGCAGAAAGAGCCCTCAAGGACCAGCTTCAGATGGGGCTGCTCCTGTCTTAAGCTGTGAGTAACAAAAGCCAAAATTTGTCCCACAATTAGTTAAGAGAGAAACAACAACCAAATAGTTTCATGCCACTTTAAGCAAAGATACAGAGGCAACTGAATTTATGACTTTCGGGTTTTTTTCACACAAAGAGCTTATCTGCTGCTTAAAACGGTCAATGAGAAGCATGTTTCTATGGTTAGCATGCACAGCTGTAGGGGAATATTCCTTAGATTTGACATGTTATAAAGAAATAATTTGAATTTTTGTTTTAGAATGACATTTTCTTTTGAGATCAGTCTGATTTCATTGAGCAAGTTCCTTCATCACACATGCATCCTAACCTGGAAATCATTTAGTAGGACTTGAAGGGACAGCTCTGGTTAACTGGGAAAAAATGTGTCATATCTGATGGTTTGGCTGGGTTTTTTTTTTGGCTTTTGTTTTAATTAAAAAAAATCCCCACATTTTACATATTTTGACATTGTGAAATTATAGCTTCTCTGTTTGTTTTTATTCTTCTCCTTTTAAGACAATGATCTCAAGAAAAAATTATTTAATAGCTCTAGACCTCCTTTTCCTTTTTTTTTTTTTTTTTTTAGTTTTACAAAAGATTAGCAGAGTAGCTGATGAATGTGAATATCAGCACTTTCTGTAAGACTTCCACAGTAATTGAAATTTCCTGTCTTCTTTGGCCTGTCCAGGCTGCACCAGCCAGGTTTTGCTCTTTCCAGTGAGCTTCAATAACTGCATTTCATTTGGGAGCAGAAGACAGCATTCTCTAATAAAACACATCTGGTATAGCTGAAGGATCAGTCATGAGCTGACCTAAATGTGGGCTGGAAGTGCTCCTGAGGGGACACTTCTTTCTTCAGTCCTTTTAATCTTTTTTAAATCCTTAGAAGTGGCAGCCCAGCTCTATAAGTAGTTCCCAGGCCTAATTAACAGCCCTACCTTGTGGATGCGGTTGTATATAGACTTTGCTAAGTCAGAATTCAGTGAGACTGATTTGTGTTTACCTTTCATTAGGTCAGTGTCTCTTCCATCACAGAAACCCTTTTCTTGGAGGGAGCAGTCACAGGTAAATGTCACACAGTTCTTAAAGGAGACTTTCTTCATGCATTCAAGTTTAATTAACCCAAATCTGCTTTGAAAGAGTATTTTCAGGAATTTCTCTGTAGCTTGGCAAGGTGTCCCCAGCAACAGGTCTCTCCCAGCAGTGTGACTTTGCTGAATCCTATCAGATTTATATGCAACCCAGTTATATAGGTGCTGGAACAGAGAGGGGAGCAAAGTTGTGCTGCTCAGCAGAACTGTCCAGAACTAGGAAACAAAAGCTGGAGTGATTGATTGGGTGAAGATTTCTGCAAATGATACCAAAATTAAAACATTAGGCTAATGACTTTAAAGAAAATTGCATTGCCATGTGCAATTTATTCACTAGAGAGAAAGCAAATGTGGTTTTACCTTCACAAAAAAAAAAAAAAAAAGACTTAAATAAAATTGAGCAAAGAAACCTTATTTCTCTCCTTCTTTCTCTGTCTGCTTCTCCCTGGAACTTCAACCCTGAGTGGCTGTCAGAATGTTTCATCCATTTGACCTGTCACAGGAGAGGTCAGCAGTGATCAGTGACTATACTTTTTAACAGATGGAGGGCTGTAATTGAGAATAATTCCTCAGCAATTTGGTAGGCAGGGGTTGTTTCAAACTGGCTTTCAAAGGCAGTACCAGAATGGAAATGTTAGAAACTCTCTAAGTGAATCAGTTTTTATTGGTGAGGCTGGAAATTTCTTTTTCACTTTGTTTCTGGGTAATTTTTTTTTCTTTTGGATTTCTTAAGGGGAGAGAGGGGGCTGCATTTTGTTGTTGGTTGGTTGGTGGGTTTTTTTATTTGTTTGGGGGTTTTTTTGAGGCTTTTTTTTTTGTTTGGTTTTGTTTTGTCTCTAATGAAAAAACTGCAGAATGAGAGCACTCACATTTTAAAGAGCCATGTTTTTTCCAGAAATTACTTGAAGTGCAATCAATTGTTACCATCTCCTGGGGTGCCCTGCAGTTAAGATGAGAAGGAGCCCAGAAATGCAGTGACAAGGAGCTGACTGGGAGGGCTCAGATGCCCTGGGCTGGACATGTGGCCCACACTGCTGATGCACAAATGCCCAAGCAGCTGCTGCACCCTGGGTTCATGCTCAGCAAGAGAGGCTCTGCTGGAGAAGAATTTCAGAGCTGCTCTGAAGTACTACTTGGAATAAATGAGTTTATTTGTTGAGCGCTTGGTGAGAGCTAGGGAGCCCAGGTAAAGCTTCTGCAGCACAAAAATGGGTTAAGAACTGCACTCTGTGCACAGGATGGAGGGAGCTGTGACACTTCTGTGCTGGCCTTTGTGCAAGGGTGAGTCGGTGAGCTCAGAGGGAAGTGTCCTAACCCAGGATTTCTAGGAATTGCAAGGGAAATGCACGGATCAGTGCTGGGGGCAATGCCCAAAGCCAGAGTTTCAGGGGGGCTGATAAGGACCCCAGGTTTGTGCTCACTCCATTCATCTCCTCAGGCAGAGCAGCCCTTGAATCTGAGCCACTGCTGTCCCTCTGCCACCACCTGCAGCCAGGGGAACACAGCTGTACTGGCCTGGATATTGGTGTGACTTTTGGGTGGCTTTTTGGATGATGAGGTTACAGTATCTTGTGTCCAAGGACACATTCTGCTAAATGCCAATCTATGGCGTTTTTCCTCAGTTCTTTTCTGAAAGTAGCAGTTGGTTCTTTAGTTAGAAATCTGTGAAGCTTTGATGGGTATAAGCATTTGGATGGCTCAATACTGCAACATCTCTAAAGTCCTTTCCTACTTTTTTACTTAAAGAACTGCATATGTTTGTGGCTTTTGTGTTTGGGTTGTCCACAGCAGCTTGGGTCTTAGTAAGAATCCTGTTTGGAGTTGTCACAGATGTTGAGATGCCTGTTCATTAGGTGCTGACATGTCAGGCATGTAGGAATTTAAAAAATATAAAAATTGTAATGTTTGCTTTTCTTCAATCTTTCTCCCAGCCCCACCTTATTCAGCCAAGTAAATCCCTTTCTTTGTCTTGCTAACACTGTATAGAAATTTTAAAAACTTCAGGTCATTTGAATACCACTAACAGACTGCAAATCCTGAATGAGAAATCTATTTTAGTGCTGCAGTTCCATACATTTTCTGTACTTAGACCTGATTATGTAAATTAATATGTTCAGCTTGGTAATGTAAATTGAGTTGATTTAGATCACAGCCCAGGCTGAGGACAGTGACTATTTGGGGTTATTTGGCACGATACAATATTATTCCCTTCCTCTGCACTGGATATGACTGCATGCTCCCAAAAGGCCACAGCACAATTAATTTAGAAACATGATCAAATTCTGCAATCATTACTGGATGTTGTCCACAGTCTCCAGAGACCACTGATAAGAACAACAATAGACTAAGACATGATAGTCCTCTCATCCAAAGTCTAATTACAAAGTTACACACTTCAGTTCTCAAAGGACAGCCTTTTAGCACAACTTCAGCATCTTTTGATTATCTTTTTGCACGATATCTATAATTTGATCCATCTTTCTTTCTTTCTTTCTTTTACAAATCATAAGAAACAAGGGCTAAATGTGCAATAATGTGAGTCCAGAGTGACAGAATTAAAGGCTTTGTCCCTTATGGATTTGCTGCTGTGATTTCTGTATGTGAGTGACTGACAAATCTTTATTTTATCATCTGTAAACAGACACAGAGAGAACAGGGAAGTGGTTAAGAATTCCTACCATTTCATTTCTCGTGGTGCCCCTGGGACAGCAAAGCATTTCTTTGACCTTGTCTTGGATCTAATTGCTTCCTGCAGACTGCAATTATGAACAATATAATAATAATAATAATAATAATAATAATAATAATAATAATAATAATAATAATAATAATAATAATAATAATAACAGCTCTGGGGCAGATAGACCAAAATGATCACATAACTGAAATAAAGGGAAAAGATTTACTTTTGGAAGTTGAGAAATGAGTTGAAATCACAATTTAAATATCACCTCTGAATCATTAAGTCTCAGGCACACTTTAAACTAAAAAACCCTGCTAACATAATTAAAGACATCTTATTTATATCTGATAAATTGGTTTTCCTTAAATTTTAGTGTTCTGAATATAAGATAGCATTTCTAGTCTTTGTTATATCCAAATTCCCAAATATTAATTTAAAAAAGATTTCTTACTGCTAGGTTTGCTATCCGTCATCCAGATGGAGCAATGACTTGAAAAACAACATGGATACAAATATTGCTACATTCTGGTCTGTGGAAACAATTTTACTGGTTCCTATATTCAGAATTTACACTTTTTTTTTTTCTGGAATTCAGAGGTCTAATATGAACAAGTCCAATCACAGAACAAAGGCATCTAACAAATACTGATCTGCTTGACTGGAGCTCCAGCCGCCCTGGTTGGCAGGTTGGACCCAGAGCTGCACTTGTGCTTTTCCATGAGGCAATTCCAGAAAGGAATTCCAAAGGAATAGGATAGCCTAGGAAGCCTGAATTCCCAAAGCAGCACCTGAGTTACATTAAATGGACATTGAGGATAAATACAAAATCTTGACTCAGACTTCTCTCAGTATAGGAGTAGAGAAATCCTTATCTGTATTAGAGTAAGTTACTCTACTGTTCTCGTATTCCAGCTGTATTTTGAGCTTCAAAATATCCAATCTTTAAAAAAAATAAAGATTAATGTCAGTTAATGTAATGATGGGACTTTTTTCAGCAAGCAAATAAAATTGACTCTTTTTTCTTGCTGTTTTTTCAAGGTTTTTGGGGAGGATTAGTTGGAATTACTGTGCTGTATAATGACACATCCCAGCTAAATCTCTGTGCATTCATAGCAGGCAGTTCTGCTGTAATGCAGACTCTTAACACACATTTTGATTGATGTGAATAAAGAAACAATTGGGTTACCTGGAACAGATGTAGTGGAGCAGAGCTTCATTTGGCACAAACAACAATTAGTGAATGTTTCCATTTTGGCATGTAAACCAAAATAATTTTAAACATTTACTTTTGTCAGTTTCTAAAATAAAATATTTTCCATTTTCAGAATAGGGTTTCTTTCAAACCATCTGCTTAAAAGTTAGCACTTCTTTATTTAATTATTTTTAAGTTTTAGACTGAAATGTAACATTTAAATTTTGTTAAAGAGAAACCTTTTTTCCACTATTTCTGATCTGCCAGTTTTAATAATTGGGTTTGTTTGGTTTGGTTGGTTTTTGGGGTTATTTTTTGGTTTTGGTTTTTTGGGGTTTTTTTTTCCAATTTTTTGTCATCTAAATATCTGGCTTGATTTTCCCCTCTGACTTCTAATGTGTGAAAATATATTTTAGTATACATGGAAAGGATATTAATTCTAATTAAGTTTTTCTCAATAGCTTTATATCTAGAAAAAAATTTCTCTAGGGCTTTTAAAAACACAAACCCCATGGGAACCTGGTTCTGAGGTCCTGCTGTCATGGCAAAAATATTGGTAAATATAAAACATACCATTTGGCCCATCAATATCTCCAGAAGGCAGAGAGACAAATGTGTGGGATGTCAAATCATCCTTGGGATTTTGCACTGCAACTTCATCTAAAGCTCTGTTACTTGTTCTAAGTATTTTTATTGGTAAAGCTGTACACTGAAGTTTTATTTATAGTTTCATCATCTTTATGCTGAAGTGCTAAGGGACACAGACTCAAAGATGTCATGTTAATCTTCATAAAAATCCTAGCCTGTATGGCAATACCCCTCATCTGGGTTTTTAAGAGGGCTTTGGTTTGATTATTCTGGTTTTTTTCACTTCCCCAAAAAGAGGAAAAGAGGCAGTAAGAAATGACTGGGTTTTTTTTTCTTTTGCTTTTTTTCATTCTCTTGTTTTTGTAAACATAAATTTTAGGGGAAAAATTGCTGAAGTCTCATTGCCACTAAAGTGACTTTACAAGTTAAGCTGGAAAAGAGCTCAAGGTACCACTTGAGCCATAAATACAGTCACTCCTTTAATGCTATTAAAAAGTCTCTGCCTAAAGAAATCCATTGATGCTCTATATTCTAATTTACAGTTCTGTGACTCACATTTGTAGCTATCAGCACCAGCTGCCAACACAGTCAATTCCAGCAACTCAGAGTATACTGATTTATGATAAGATTCCCCTGGAAGAAAGCTCAGAAAAACAGGTACTGGAAAAAATAAATGTTATTGTATGTTGCAAAATGATCTTGTGTTCATTCCGTTTTCCAAATAAGATTACCAAACAGGCAGGAAAATGATGTCAAGATCATCTGATTAAAATGACTATTAAAAGTTAAAGGTGCCAAAGTACCTCCTGTAATTTTCCCCTGCTGTTTGTAATAGCACCCTGTGAGGCTTGAAATTGGAATTGGATTGTCATCTGCAACGTTACTGTCCAGTGCTGCTTTGCAACTTCTCAGCATCTTTCCTGGGAGTGTGGGTGCTGAGAATGGCTTGAAAGAAACACATTGCACTAAAATCTGCTGCTCTGCAGTGCCACAGGAAGCAAGGCAAAGGCTGTGAGTCTCCTCCTGCTGAGGTCCATCAGGTGGACCTGTTGCTAAACTCCAAGAACAAATCTTTACAAGCACCTGTTTCACAGCTGAAGCAGCTTTGGAGGTTCTGTGAGCACAGTCATTATAAAACTCTTTCCTACATACAAGAGGAGAGAACAGTGGGCATGGGGAGGTCAGGTGAGCAGAGCCCTGTGTCCTGAGCAGGGTGATGCACAACAGGAATCAGGAGTTCAAGGCACCTTGGTCCTGCATTTTAAAGAATTCCTGCTATTAGCACAGCCTGCATTTCTTCTAACTGAGGTACCTGTAGTGCTGATACACCCTGAAATACTGAAATGTTGAAAGGTTTATACACATAGGAGTGGAGACAGACTGAACCAGCACCTTCCAGTATTGCCATTGACCAAGGCTGTCAGTGGCCAGTGCTGAGGAGGTGCCCATTCCAGATATTTTCATTTTGGGATGAGTTGCTGTATCAGTAAAACCAAAGCTGGTTTTGTCCTCTGCTTCCCACTCCATATCCCCAATGAACCTGTTCTCATGATGCTGTTTGAAAGGGTTATTCAATTTTTGCTCCTTCTGGCAGCTTGTTTCCAGTTGAAGTCTGTTTTCTGATGCCTTGTTTTGGTAAGCCTTTCTGAAACCATGCTTACTGAAAGAATGTGAATCTGTTGGGCAAGATTTGTCCTTCCCTCTTATTTCCTGCTGCAAGGTAGTTTCATATATCTCCCTTAGTCACATCCATCATATTGTACGGGGGGAGTTACTTCCCTTCTCCACATTTTATACTAAACAGTTGCTATACTCATAAATGGGATTAAAGGCTCTGCATGTGGGAAAGGCTTTTCAGTAGGGCTCTGCTTGTGACTGAGGGCTGTCTGCTGCTGTCCCTGTGACCAGGGATTCAACACTGTCACTGTCCAGCAGTGAATAATAGCTGTGTTATGGACCCATGTTTGTGGCTCCAATTCTGCAGAAATTGAGATAAACACTCCAACCCACAGTGGTGTGAGTTGGGGTAGTGCCAGCGTGGGAGCATTTGCAGGATCAGATTTTGTGTTTGTGCTCTGAGGCCATAAATCTCCCAGGGAAGAGTGTCATTTTTACATGGTGTTTTAGACATAAAATCTGTTTGATGTTTAGGGTAGAAAATTTGATTAAAATTCAAAATTAAAAATTTTAGTACCTCATCATTTGACGGTACCTGTCAACTTCCAGCCCAGGCTACGCATTTCAAATTCATGGGATATTTACTTGAAAATAAATTACAAAATTATGTTATGTGTGAGGTTTTTTAACTTCAGAATGTAGCTTGTGTATTCCATAATAGAATATTTTTACCATCTCCTGTTAACCATCAAAAATGGATTTGTGTGTAATTGGTATAACTGGAAAATAATATGCTAAGATGTAAGTTGTTGTTTTTTGTGGTAATAGCTCAGTTAAATCTGCTGTTTGCAGAGTACTTCAAACCCCCTGCCTGACTCTGGTTTCTGAACTTCTTTTTTTCTTTTTATGCTGCGTGCATCATTTAAATTCTGTTTTATGCTTTGTAAGCGAACACTAATCTTTTGTATTTTGCAAAAGACAGCTGTGAGGCTCCTTATTTTTCTCTTCAAGGCTTTTTACAGTTTCTTTACACATACAGTGTTAGAATTCTTCACCATTTAAATGCTTCTGCTTCCAGTCTGACAATTTTAAGCTCAACTGGGTTGTTTTCCCTTCCATCAATTAATTTGTCAGGAAAATCTGTTTGTTTCCCACTGCACTTTGTGAGAGATTGGTGAAATGATTGGCCAGGAATAAAACCAGACAGATTTTGGCACACTTAGTGATGCTAGAACCTCCCTGCACTCCATCATTAGCCACACTGATCCTGGTGTCATACAACAAATGGCATCACAACAGGGTCCAGGTGGAATAATTTCAGCTGAGACACTGCCCTTGAGCTTGCCTGAAGAGAAGCCAGTTGTCCCAATCTTTGTGTTACAGCTGAGGAAGGATTCACATTCTTTTCTGAAAAAGTGAAATCATGTGAAAATACCCATTGGGGCAGATCACAGCCACAGCTGGGAGCTGCTGCTCTCCTCAGAAAGGGACTCATAAGAGCCTGGGCTCTTCCAGTGCAAATCACAGCAAGGTGGCCTAAATAGTTGAAGCTGATTCAAGCAGAAGTGTTTTCCTTTGCTCTGAGTTAGAACTGGGTGCCTCACTGAGTCTCAGCTGAAGGGACATAGCTTAAGGCTGGGCTGCAGCTTCTCAAACTCTGAACAAGGTTATTGCCCCAAGAGAGAGGCTGCTGCCGTGGCTCAGGGGAAAGAGAAGCCTGTAGAGGAAAGGCTCAGCAACACTGAAGTGCTGGAGATGTGACTTACCAAATACCAGTATTTTAAACGTTCCCGTATTAGGGTGGTTTTAAGCAGAATAACCTGATGCTTCAGTGATGATTTACAAACCAGCAGAAGTTCTTATAGCCCTGGTCACTCTCTGCTCTAACCTGTAGCTCTTGTAGCTCTTCTTCCTATGTTTCCTCAAGTCATGCAATGGTGAGGAAATGAGAAAGGAGCAAATGTGTCCTTAACTTGGGCAAACCAAAAGCTTTGAAGTCACTTCATGATGAGTCCATTGCTGGTGAGAGGCAGGAGGTTGTATTTTTTTTATATTTTATTTATTAGAAACAGCTCCACATGTATCTTATTTTTAGGCACCATTTTCCTTCAGTGGGCCTGAACTGGTGTCACAATAGTTTTTATCTTTAGGTAAAAATTAGAATTAATATAGTTTTAATTAAACCTTTAACTGATAACAGTGTAACACAACTGCAGCTAAGCTTCTCCTGCTGATTTTGGCTTGTGCTTCTTTTAGAAAAGGTTTGGTTTGTCACAGAGTGAGTTAATTTATATGTACCTGAGTGCATGGTCTATCAAGAGAGGCCTTGTAATTTGATGTGGTCACTGCATTTCTGGTATGACCCTTTTTATCACCTCTGTAAATTCCACTGAAAAGCTTTGCATTGGTCATATATATCTATATTTATGGTGAGTACATGACACACTGTGGCATTTCTCTCTAACCTGTCAACTAAGAGCAATTAAATTGTACCCTGACAACAGAAAAAATAAACAATATGAATATACCTCATCTCTCAAATCTGAGAGCTGTTGCTTTCCTGTTGGTTTACCTACTCGTGGCATAATCTGAGTGATATTTTTTGCTTTTCATCCTGTTTTTAGAGTGCAGTTTGTTTTGCATTTATCTACATAGCAAGTGTGGGAGAGCACATAAAGAGGAATGGAGTGTCTTGACCTACATTAACTCACAGCTGGGGAGCAGCAGTGTTTCTGATTTGATCTGACAACATCTGCTTAAGTTGATGCTTTATCTTTCCTCGCTGTTACTTTTGGAGATCACGCTCTGTGATGTTCCCTGCCTGTGTGTGCTCTCACCACCCCTCAGCTGCTCAAGGCATTTTTGTTCTGGGGAAGATAGTGGATGACTGTGCAGGCCCATGACCCTTCCCCAAGCTGTCTGGAGGAGGGTAGGCAGAAGTAATTTCCTTTCTCAGGTAGCAGTGCTGCCTATTTGAGAGCCTTTGTTATGTATTAACTGCTCTGGAGTTTGAGACAGGTGAGGAAAGACACAGAGCTCTGGCTGCAGTCCTCATCCTCTCAGCAGAGACCCCTCTGTGCTCACAAGGAGGGATGGATGTGCACATCCCTCTGGGTTCTTCCTGGATCTTTAACCCTTTCTGAGAAGGGTTTTTTGACAGTCCTATTTCAAATAATCAGCCTGTATGTCCTTGTGCTCCTAACAATTCAGCAGCTGTTCTTTGGGCAGCTTTACCTCTGCTCATGCCAGTTACCCATAGCCTGCTTTGGAGGACTGAGGATGTCCATGTTAGCTCTGGGTACCCTGGCAGAGTGAAGCTGGGCACTGGTTTCACTGACAGAAAAAGGAGACATCAGCTCCCCTGCCTGTGTGCTGGATGGGCCGTGCTCTCAGCCAAGGGTGAGACACAGGCAAGCTGCTGAGTTACAGAGATGGATTGTGTCAATGGCTTCTTCCAGCTGGGGATTAAATACAGGATTCCAGCTCTGATGAGTGCCCAGGGTGTGAGCACTGCCCTTTGAGAATGAAGCTCAGCATTTATTCTGCAAGTGCTTAAATAGGCAGTGTATCAATCTTAATCTTGGCCTAGTTTAGCTTTATTTTCCTTAACCACATTTGGTCTGTGTGAATGGGCTTTTTCTGCTCTTAGAAAAAACACCAGTAGTATTTGCCTTGTGTTGGCACATTCATGTACCTTTGACTTATAAGATGTCCACAGTTTGTTTAACAAAGCATCTGTCTATGCTGTTGGCACTCCTGTAAATGCAAACACCTCACAGTGCATCACAGCCGACCAACACCCTCCCACAGGGTATAAAACACTGCTCCATCTTAGTGAAAAGCTCTCCTCATTTCACAGCCTTAACCTGAAACTGCAGCACAGCCTTAGAGCATGTCTTAGAAGTCAATTCATGTGGACCAAAGGATTAGAAGGAGATGTTGGTTTCAGCAGTCTGGCATCTGCTGCAGACCTTCATGTATGCTCATGAACCCTCTTCACCCTCCAGGAAAAGTGTGCTAACACTTCTTCCTCTTGCAGCCCCTCTTTTCTCTTTGTGTCTCTGCTATATGCCTCATTGCCTGCTTTTATTCCAGATGAATGCTGCCTCTTCAGCTCTTTGTGTGTTTCTACTCTTTCTACTTGTGTGACAGCCTCCAGCTCCTTTGAACACTTGCCTTTGTAATTCCTCCTTTTCCCTA
>NW_005054317.1:5577824-5672835 GCF_000277835.1 Geospiza fortis
TGCTCCTATCTGTTGCCCATCATTCTGCACCTCTCTCCACATATTTACCTTTGTGCTGTACCCTTTTGTGTGTCTCTTCTCTCATCTGTGCAGTGGAAAATCCAGTGCTTCTCATCCTATTGATAATTGTGGAAAGAGGTAAAAGTTATGGAGAGGAGTGATGGTAAGTTTGGAAATCCTCCTTGCCAGACTTGATATGTTGGCCTCTTGCTTGTGACATGGATATTTCCCCATCTCTTACCCAAAACCACACATTTTCCTGTATGGTATCTGCCTTCCCAGATGCTTCTTCTTTTCTGGCATGTCAAGTGTCTGTCTGGGTCTTGGGACTACAGTGTAAGTCAGCATGGTTTCATGTTCACTTATTCTGCTTTGAGCAATTTCTAGTGCTTTGTTCTTTCTAGGCTGGTTTTGTCAAAGGTCATCTTTGAATTTTCCAATAATTTAAATCCCAAACTAGTCCTGGTGTCTCTGAGATAGGCTTCCCAGAATATCTATGAAAATGGTAACCCCTCTCATGGCCAGTCATGCTTTGTATTTAAACTGTTGTGTAATTGCTACCAGCTTAAGGCTGTGGTAGTTTGTGTGTTGCTGCTGCAGCTTCTTGAAAGATTTGTTCCTGAGCATATCAGCTGCTCTCAAACTTTTAATGAAACTGTACAGTGTGTTTTTTCAACCTGCAAATTTCCAGCCCAATGTTCCTTACCATATTACTCTCAGTGCAGCCTGTGAAAGGGTTTCTGTATATTAAATCCAGTCCCTCTGATCTGAGCTATGCTGTGTAATTTCACTAATGTTGCAGTCAGATTCTCTAATGTACACTTAAGGTGATTAGAAAGAGTTTAGTGTTCTTTCTCTGTCTCTTACCCTCTTTATTTTTTCTGTCACTGCTACCCAAAGGAATTAAGAGCAGAAACTGTATGGAAACACTTCCCTTGTTACATCATTGCTTCACGTTGTCAAATTCCCTATATAATGTATTCAATACCCTGTAATTATTCCCACTGTAACACTGGGAACACAGCTCTGGTAATTCCAATGCTCTGTTTCACCACTGAAGTAACATTAGTTTTGGATTTAATAGGACAGTATATCCAAGTTTAGTGTATCTCACAGTTTTACAGCATTGGCATTCAGTGTACTGAGATTATCCATTTTCAACTGCTGCATATTAATGTTGGCTTTGTGTGTATGAACTTCTGTTTTATGAACATGCTGCAGTGCACTGGGCTGAAATTTGCAGATAGGCCTAACATAGCATTTTGGCTATGCAAGATAAAATTTGAGAGCACAGTAATAGCACAGCTTTCTGACAAGTGCAAATGCTGCTTGGAGAGAGTGCAGCAGAAAAGCTGAGGAGACAACCAGGAAGATTTTTCCCAACCATTAGGGGAGGTTGGAAAGAGAAATCCTAATCCTTGTGTCACACACTGTTCTTGCTAGTTAAAAGAATCGCTGAGAACTCAGCAGTCTGTGAAAGCTCCTGCTCAGGCTGTGGTTTCAAAGTACAGGTAAATATTTAACCAAAATCCAATGGAACAATTATCCTGTGATATTGCTGTTCAGATGAATGTTGTAAATCCTTTTCAGCAGCAGCCTAGTGGAGCCCAGTCCATGGGAGGGATGCATGGGTATCATTAGAGACAGCAGGATGGAAAGGGAATAAATGTCCCTTGGGTTTCACCTTCAGCTCAATGCATCCCTAGGTTTCCTCACCATTTGTTTTCTCAGAAATTGCATTTCGCATGTGACAACTGTTGCAGAATGCTGAGGAATCAAAGATTGACCAGGACTTTCAGTCTTGTAGAGTAAATGAGGATGTCCTGAGTTCCACTAATTCCTGAAAATTGCATTGCTCTTCTTCCTAAGCCTACTGAACATAATGTATAAAATGAGATATCCTGGGTAAATTGTAAGTTTCAGGATTACATTCTATTTTATCTATATTCCTCCTCCTGCACTATAATTACCATATTTTTCTTAGCTTCCCACACAAGAATATACCCAGTGAAGATTATACACAGTGGGTTTTTTGGTCCTTGTACTGAAGATCTGCAGCCCTGCCCAGTGAGGTCTGGAAGCTCTGTGAGAGGTACTGTCAGTGACCTGGTTGCACTTTACCTCAGGGTATCCTGATTCTTCTGTGTACAGTCAGAAGAGCACTTGAAATTAAAGGCATTATAAAGATGCAATTTGCTACTTAGAAATCTAAGCATGTCTATAAAATCAATCCAGTTTTATTTTTCAATCCATTGATAGTGTATCATTCTGGCTGTCTTTACTCCACCTGTGTTTCTCACTAAAGGCTCTTTTGGGGCTCTACTGCTGGGAAAAAATAAAAGGATAAAAAAGCAACATCCATACCATCATTCACCTTATATTGATGCTGCCCTGGCTACCAGCCTAATGGCACACACATGACATCTTACCTACTTTTCTTGTACCCAAGTGATCTTTGGCATTTCTGAAGGTTTTCAGGCACTTTTTCTGCTGAGGTGAATTGCATTGCTTTGGGGTGAAAATAAAGCACTGAAAAAATAATTGTAAAATTTGATTGACAGGGCTTCCTTTCACAATCCCCACATTTCCAAGTCCTTCTCTGCAGGAAGCAACCATAAAGAACAATCTCTACCTGGTACTTAAAGACCTAGAAGCTACGTTTTTACCCTCACTGCAATTTCCAGTCCAGGTTGCTTTCTGGGATTTTCAAATCACATTGTGAGGGCTTAGATCACATTGGCTAAACTCAAGGATGTTCAGCTGCCACAACAGTTGATTTAACAATTTTTCAAATGTTTCCCTGATGCCAGTTTCCTACTAGAGAGAAAATGACATCTGTTCCTTATTAAATCTGTGCATTCCTTTTCCCTTCCTGTCGAAAGGTGATGTCCAGCATTGGTCTGGTCAATGGATTAAGCTGTTTTTCTCTCTTTAGGTCACATCAATGCTTTTACCTGGTGTTACAGAATGTCCTGGCACAGCTTCAAGCAGTACCCAAGGGCTGGACATCTAATACAGTTTGTTTGATGATTCCCAGCATATCAAGCTGGTCTTCCTAATTTGATTTCTTCAGGGTTGTGGTGCTCTTCCTTAGGAGCTTTAAAACATAATTCAGTTTTTATTTTTTAAAGGAATGAGAGAACATAACTGATCAAACTCAAGTTTTTTCTTAGAGAAAAGTAGCAGTTGTTAAAGAAGCACCCTCTGACTTTTAAATTTCAAATGACTTTGTCCAATTGTACTGATAAGCTAAAGAGTACAGATGTACAGAAGTTGAACACAAATACTTCTTTAGTTGGCAACAGAATAATGTGTGCAATCATTTTGCTTTATTCTTTTTTATTCTATTTTATTGTTGATTTTTTAAACTGAATAGTCAGTAGGTACAACTACTACTAAAAAAGAATCTTTTCTTGGGAAAATAAGCTGGGCCTGCAAAACATTCCAAATGATAGGGTTAATACAGTGGGGTTGTAACTCCTAAGAAGACAAACAAGAGGATGCCTCTGTGTTTTGGATAGAAACTATTGCTGGATTAATGACTGGCATTGATCTAGATTTGGAGCAGAAAATACAGTTCAATACAGATGGGTTTGGAAGCTGTGTGCTTGGAAAACATTTTATGCTTGGAATTGTGTAGAATTAATCAACCAATTGAATGGTGACTGGAGAGTCTCTCACTGGGTATTTGAGAAACATCAATTTCTCATCAGTCCTGGTGCGTTTTTTAAAGATCATGGCTTGTGAAAAGTTCTCAGAGTGTGGTGATGTCCAGAGAGCTAGAAAAAGACATTTTGAAAGGTGCAAACTCAAAGGGGAAATAGTGGTTTCCCAATGCATATAAATAGCTGTAAACATTAATTTTGTGAGACTCCTGGCAGTAAGGTCAAAAAGGGTTTCTTAAAGTGTTTTGATTGTCCTCTAAGTTGTCAGTTCTGACAAAAGAAAAAGGCAGCTGGAAATGAGAGGAAACAAAAGCAGATCTTGTCTCAGCTCACAGTCATTAAAATGAAAGGCATGTATCCTGCAAGGGACAGCAGAGCTCTGCTCTTGCCTCACAGGCTGCTGAGGGAAGGTGGGAGCAAACAGCACTAAGGAATGTTTATTCACTGCTGGCACAGGGAGCTCTCTGGAGAACTCTCAGTACAAGGTGTAAAATTCCTAGCAATATGACCTTTCCTGAGGTCTTCACAGAGAATTCTTCAGAAGAAAGCTCTAAAGGCAAAATAAATATATTAAAGGATTCTCCTAACACAAGCATTTCTATACCTATTAAATCATCCACTAAGCCCCCCAGGGCACAAGTGTTGGTGAACATTATCATGTCTATCAGATGGGAGCATCTAAGGCCTTCAAATGGTTTCTTCTTAAAGTAAATCTAGCTGAGTCATGTCATCACATGTGTTTCTATCATCTTTGAGAGATATTTGTAGGTATATTGAACATTTAATGCTTACAGAGGTTACTTGGTATCAAAAGGCTGTATATTCAAGTATTTTTGAAATTCCTTTGTATTAAATGGACCCTTGAGGCACAGTCTAGTAGAAATTGGGAAATCCAGTGTAGTGAATGCTTTTTAGCTTTGCATTTATTGTTTTTCAGAAAAGTTTGTAGATTAAATGAGTGCATTGCTCTGAACTTTCAAATCTCCTTTCAGCCATGCAGTAACACACTGAAGGCGCCCCTGTTTTGAAGTTAACAGAGGAACTCTGGGCTCATGAACTCACAAGCTATTATTTGCCCTTAGTAAGGTCTGATTTCTCCGGTATATGACTTTCTCTGATACATTCTCTGGATCAGGGCTGTAAGTGAGCTCAGTTTGGGTCATAGAGAAATCCATGGAGGAGTCTGCAACTATGAGCACCTTCACTTTGTGCCCCTTAACAAGAAAGCTTTTGTCCTTTGCAGTGCCTGCCAGGTACCTGTGTTGTGCCTGAGGGCAGAAGGAAACACTCGTTTGAGCCAGAGGCACTTTCAAAAAGTCTACCCAGGACATGCCTGAAGCTCCAGGCTCTCTGAGGACACAGGGAGAAAGAGAGGTCCTGCCCAGAGGAGCAGAACAAAAATTAGCAAAAGAAGTTCAAACGTGTGTTGAGACTGAAAATGTTTAAATTACTGTCTGGTTCTCCTCAGAAAAGGATATTCTGGGCAGCATTTCCATGTGTGCTCACACAGAGATCACAGTGAGAAAAGCACTGTCTGAGCACTCCTGAAAATGCAGCTCTTAGTCTTGTTTTGAAGTGTTTTCAAGAGCTGTGGGAATAGTTGGATGAAGGTTTGAATCTCTTAAACAATGGAGGATGGAAAGAAAAGGTTAAAAGCTAGACAGTCTTCCACCCCACTCTTCAGACAACCCAAGCTCTAAGAGGACTGCACAACCAATAAAAAATGGAAAGATTTTTCCTCAGCAGACAGTTCAGGTCTCATTTTAATTTAGTTCAATTTCTTTAGTTTAGTTTGCACTTTCCTTTGATCTGGGTTTTTTTTCTGGTCTTTGTATGTTGACTGCAAACTCTAAAAGCAGCAATTGTGCTTTTCTGTCATTTGGTGCCTGCCATGGTGGTTTCAGCAGTGGGGTGGCATGGGAAGAATGGCAATGAGCAGGGATTTAAATGTGGGATACAAAAGGTTTTACTTGCCTGCACTAGCTGGTGTCCCACTGGTGAAGGACTGACAATTACTTTAGTGTTTTCTAGAAATTTTTACTCTCTTGGATTGATATTTTCTAACAACAATCCAAGCATTGATATCTGTATAGGTAAGTCTAAAAGCCATAAAACCATGAAATCTTTCTCCTTCCCTAACACAAGCAACAATATTAGACAACTCAATTAAATCAGCTTGGCTGAGGAAAAAGAGAAAGGACTTGTGTGGTGGCTGTGTGGACCAAGTCTCAGCTTGGAGCAATTTTGTAATTTAAATATAAGCCCTTGCAAACTGGGACTTGCACTGGTAGCAATGGTGCAGCCTTGAGCACAAACTGGTTTTTTAACATCGCTAAGAGCAGTTGAACTAAGAGAGCAAGGTCAGAGTAGACTCCTTCACTGGGTCTTTCCTTTTGATCACTGAAAACCACCCAAGTACAGATGGATGCATTCTATGTGCCTGAAAGCACCTGTATTCTAAATAATTAACATGACATTTACAAGGCTGTTTGCTTACTCTTTTCCTCTTTTTTCCTACTTTTTTCTTTTTACCAATTACTTCCAATAATGGTAGCAAGTAGGTTTCTGCTCCTGACTGAGTTGGTGATTATAATGTCAAAGGGGCTTGTGTAATGTCTTCTGTGTCTTAATAAACCTGTCAGCTGAGGTTACATTGCTTTCTAATTTTCACCAGTGTAACATGCTGCTGCACAGCTGGGGAGAAATGGCAGACTCAGGAGCATTGTAGCCTGCTGCTGTATTTTATTATTAGATTGTGTCCTGATAAAACCATGCAAAGTGGTTAAGCTTTAAGTTTACAGATTAATCCTACACTTTAGCAATCAGTCTGCTGCTGTCTTTGCGTGTTTGGTTTTGAGTGTTTGATCTGTATTGTCAGCCTTTTGCATCATTTTTCTTAGTTTCCTGGGCAATGCCTCATTTTAACATGCAGAATATAAATTCTGCATGCAGCAGGGACAAACAATTAGTAATCAATAATAATAGCAGCTAGGAAATCCTAATGAATTGCTGTGGAATATGTATGTCTTGATTTGTCTGTGTGTGTGTGATGTTTTAGAGCAAACTGAAGCAAGAAGTTAGGGGAGGAGAATCCATAGCTCTGCAGATGGCTGGAAATAAAAGCATCTTATTGCTAAGGTGGATGCAGTGGGAGCATTAGATTAATGGCTGCACTGTGTGAGTTCAGTCCCCTATATTTACTGTACATAATGATTTGCTTATAAGTAAGTGAGGCCTTGCAAACAGGTCTGTAGAGACACTGCTTTCAGATAATTGTGGTTTCTACCAGGCAATTCTCCCCTTTACTGAAATTTCCAAGAGATCAGCTGGGGCTGTTTGAAGGGGAACCCAAGGCAGCTGTCCTCAGCTTCCTGTGCTGGTGCAAGAGTTGCCTTCCTTCCCTCATCAGCATCCACTGCTGTAGGGGCATAGAATATAAGAAAATAAAGATAGTGTAGAGAGTGATCTTACCCCAAAGGAGTTGCAGCTGGGCCAATTATCAAAGATAGGAACAGGCCTGACTTTACCAGGCCACAGCTGTAAGCAATGAGGAGAAGAGTGCTATAAAAGAGTGGGGTGGCTGGGTGAGAGGGGAGCTGGAGTCAGGTGGCTGCTTTGTGAGGAAGAAAGAGTCAGTGCTCTGAGGAGCTGCCCATGAGAAACACCAAGAAGGTGTGAAACTTTTGTGATAAGGAGACAACAGCATGGAACCCCTGTGATAAGATGGCAACACACTGCCACTGGATATTTACTTCTTGTTTTAGTCTGTCTCCTTCTTTCCTCAAGCACAGTCTTTGTTATTCCCTGGCTTGTTTTCCCCCACTCTTGCCACTTATGGGTTTCCTCTTTGTTTCCTCAGGCAGGATCATTTTGCCTGATGGTGTCTCCTCTCCTGGGCACCAGGCCCATCCCATCCTCTACAACATGCATAATTTTCTAATTAATGACTTAATCGGCCATAGAAAAGATCAATGGTGCCTCTATCAGGGGAAGTGCAACTCTGAGTATATGAAAAGGTTGAAAGGACCTGGTCCAACGTGCTGGACATGAATTCAGCCTGCAAAGGGAGCTGGATTCAACACTTCAGTTAATTTTGACAAACGTGAGAAATTTTTTTCCTCTTCTTCTCATTACATTTTCAAATTTGCATTTCACAGAGTTAATCAATTATTAAAAGTGCCTCAAAATCTTCTCAAGACATATGGGGATTATTGGCATCTGTGTGTTTAAGGAAGCAGGTATTTTACAGCTTGAAAATAGCATATGCCTAAGGTTCTAATGTAACAATTTAGTTTTCAAGAGCTGCAGCAGCAACACAAGTGCCTGTAACTCACCTACCATATGCTGTGGTGTGAGGGGACAGCAACAAACATGTTACATATCCTCTTTCTTTGCTGCAGCTAGCTAAAAATGTGTATTGAAATATGTTTGGGTGTTCAAAATAGAAAATAACATTAATATATTTTTTTTTAATAGAAACCAGAGTTTCAGTGGGCTGTGTTTAATATAGAAATGAAAACTGCCATGATGTGTCCTGAACAAGCTGCTCAAAAGCATGGAGTCCAATGCATGTCGCCAGAATTCTGTACCTTGGTCACTAAAGCACCACTGGCAATTCCATCTGGGAGCCACTATTCCAGCTTCCATGTTTTTCAAGGGCTGTGAGCCTGCAAACATCGATCACAATTTAAAGCATTTGTCCTTTATTTAGTTAACAAGAAAGCACAGCTGTTTCCCTCCTTTGCCCACCAATCCCTTTTGCAGCAAAGCTGTCTCAGAGGACTGAGTTTACCTTGACTCTCTCCACTCATGTAATTCTCCGTATGTTTGGGGAAAGCATTTCCCCAAATACTTCCCAAGCATCTTTCTCCTAATTAAAAAATCCAGGGTATAGCCTTAAATAAGGTGTGAGCCAACCAGCATTTAGGATTTTATCTGATCTTAACAGGTTGCTTAAGGCACTGAAGGTAAATTTGTCCACTTTTGCTTGAAGCCTGACTTTAAGGTAGAAATGTGTATTTTAGTAATTTATTTTATGGCTACTTTCCTCCCAGGTCATATTTTAGAGAACATTAAAGCCATTGGCCCAAACACACAAAGACTATAATCTTTCCCTTGGAGGAATGCTGGCTGACAAGGCTGCTAATGTGTCACCTTCTAATAATCTGCTAATTATAAATGATGCAAACAGGAGCGTGGGGTGGAGGAGCAGCAGCACACACCAGGCAGTGCTGGCCTGATGACTGCAGCACAAAAGGGAGGGGATTTGTAAGCTACAATCCAAAGGCCGTACTTGAAACACCAGGGGCATGTTTAATTACCCTGCAAGGTGCAGCCTGTCATGTTCCATTGCTATTGCAGGTGTATTATGGGAATAAGGTGTTATTTATACATCACAGGACTTATTGTAAATTATATTCTGCCTTTTATGAATTTAGAAAAGTGGTTGAGTTTTGTCATCAAATCTGGCGTTCTGTTCTTCCAGAGGAAAAAAGTATAATTTGTACTTTAATTAACATTTTTTTTTCTAGATTGCAGCCTGTTTTGCAACTAAGAGAGTGTTATTGGTTTGGAATTGATTTTGGTGTCATATGTTGTCATTTGACAAAAAACAGTTTTACTAAGCTGTTTGACATTCGAACAGCTGGTAATGTCACTTTTGTTAATGTCTTTAACCACATTTTTAACAAAACAGCAGATGCTCATCACAAAAGCCATTTTCCTCTTCCATCCAAATGTGTAAAATCAGCTAACTTACTGCTTCAATTAGAGCTGAACCTTCTAAACAAGGGAACTGACCTGAAAACAGGCAACCCTTTAAGGAATGCCCTTTAGGTCTATATCTGGTTAACCTCGAATCCTCGGAAATACCTTTTTTGGAGAAATCTGTTCTTCAGTATGTAGGCTTGCTGCAAATGGTCCCTAGATTTGCTACCTCTGAATGTTGAAGGATCTGTTTCAGTGCTGAAATACTCAGCAGTCATGGAAAGAATTGTTAACTGTGTATATAGAGCTATATGTTTTAACATCATAGAATATTTACAACTGAATAGTCGAGGAGCTAAGAGGAGCTGTAGTCTGGGATTTTGTATTTGTCAGATTGTGCCATATGTAAAATTGTTTATGCTTATAAAATGTGACTGCATTTTGTTTGGTCTCACAAAAGAGGATTTCCAGCCAGAGTTGCATGTCAGAGATGATTCTGACAAGCAAGAACTTCCCCAGAACTTGATCCTTTTTTTTTAGTGAGTGCAAATTTTATACATATTTGATTTACAGTGAAAACAAAACTTAATATGCATTTAGCAAACACAGCACACATAGGTAAATCTTTATGTTATTCTATGGAGATTCTCAGACATAAAAAGTTCAATTTGGCTTTTTACTGGGGTTCAACCTGGTAGGCAGCTCAACACCACACAAGCACCCCCCTCACCCTATCCCCAACAGTGAGATGGAGGAGACAGCTAGAAGAAAAAAGATAAAATCTGTGGATTGAGATAAAGAGAGTTTAATAGGACAGGAAAGGGAAATGATGATGATTATGATAATAATGATAATAATAATTGATGATGATGATGATAAAATAATTAGACTATACAAAACAAGGGATGCACAGTTCAGTTGCCCAGCACCCACTGACTGATGCTTGGTCAGTTCCCGAGCAGCAGCCCCCAGCTCTGCATGCTGAACTGTGTGACCTGGGATATCCCTTGGATCACTTGGGATCAGCTGTCCCAGCTGGGTCCCCTCCCACCTCCCTGACCCACCCCAGCTTCCTCACTGCTGGGATGGGATGGGATGGGATGGGATGGGGAGCAGCAGAGGCCTTGACTCTGTGGGCACTGCCCAGCAATAACCACAACATCCCTGAGTTACCAATGTTATTCTCATCTTAAATCCAAAGCACAGCACTGTACCAGCTACTAGGAAGAAAATTAACTTTATCCCAGCAGAAACCAGGACACTTTTGCTGTCAAGGTGACAGACTCATCCTCTGTGTCGTATTTTAGCAACACTTCATAAAATCTGAGCTTGGATGGTGAAGTGGGAAATGGCTTAACAGGGGAATTATTTAACTCTTCCAGGCATTTTATAGGAAGAAGTTTAAATGAACCTTTAGAAATGGTAGCAAAATAATTTAAAAATAATTTTATATTTTTAATAGTGCAATACTGTCTTCTTGTCTTTTTTCTTCTTTATATTAACTCTTTTTTTAGCTGAAGGTCAGTTACAAAACTGTAACTGTTACTAGGCAACAATTAAAAATGCTATTTCTACAGCTTATAAATTCTGTTTATTACATAGAATATATTAAGCCTGCACATGCTTGCTATAAAAAAGGAATTATTGGGTTCTTTTTGTATGTGTGATGACAGCAAGAGATACCAATATCTCATGATCAAGAAACATTTAGTTCATATCCTGAAATTGACCTTAAAAAAATAATCTACATCTGTACCAATCCCTCATAGTACAAATTTGTTAAACTTTGTTACTAATTGTTACTGACAAAAAATAGTAAAATTACCAGAATTTAATGTGAATGCAGTAAACATTTTTCCAATTTATCATTTTTGTGATAATATTGTGGATCTAACTGTACTGCCCTTGTAGCTGTTATACTGTGCTCCAAAATTTCTGCTGCTGTCTTCTTCCATATGTAGCCAAGTGAAATACCTGTTTGCATGTTTACTGTCTGTGGGATTATTTGAACAAATGTATGCACTAGGCAGACTAACAGTGGGAAAAGCAAGTTTTTAGCAAATAAGGCACAATACTTAGGGAGAGGGAAATTTATGTTCCTAACAGTGACCATTCATGCTCTGTGCTGGATTACAATAGGTACAAGTTTCAGTTAAAGAAAGGAGATTTTTAGGTGGCCTCCCTTTGGTGGCAAATTAAAATAAACTGATGCCAAATGTCAGGTTGTGAACATTTACTATGAACTGTATCTTACACTCTAATTCCCTGAAAAATTATATCTGTTCCACATTCTGAGGGCATCTCATTGACCAGCTAGAACTATAAAGGTAAATGATAAATGGTGGATTTAATAACAGCACAGGCTAAATTCAAGTTGATTTACTGTGTTTAGAGCTTCACCCACTTAGACAAATGAAAAGTAAAAAATTTTTTGTTCTATTCTTTGTGTATACATTACTATCTTATGCATTTTCACCATGTAGAAAATACTTCAGCAAAGCAGCCTGTTTTAGTTGTTAGAGTGTGGCAGAGCAGGTGAAACTTCAGTGTTTGCTGACAGTGTGTGACTGTGTTCTGAGTTTATCAAAGGATGGCTCTTGTAGAAAGGGTCTTAGGCCCCTTATTTTCACATTTACCTGACAAATTTCTTCTCAGTATTTCTCTTCCTTACTGGGTACAGTTCATTCCGCTTGTGTCCAAACCATCATGGCTCAGTTCCTCTTCTCTACCCAAATAATAGCCCTGAATGCTGACTCATATTTTCTGCTCAGTGATCACAAATTGTTCATTCCTTGCCTACTCTTCTTTTTTACCCAGAATGACATTCCTGCAAATAGAGGAGTTTACTTGTTCCATGATTTTGGAGCTGACTTTTCTGAGTAGGTTTTTCTATCAGGTTTTAGGTGCACAGAAATCCCAGTTTCTCTTGGAGTCACACTCGTGACTGTTTTCCTCTGCTGCTTTAATTAATTTGGAGAGCTGGGACAATCTCTGAGTCTTGAGTCAGTCTCCAAGAAGTGCTTCTTGTTCTTACTCTGAAGTACAATTTTCCCAAAACCTTTTAGATGATGCTCTGGTGTGTGTGGTACCTCACTGCTTCCAGCTGCTGCACCTTCCTTTCTGCCCAGATAATGGACATTCTTTGTTTGGGCAGAAAAATGCTTCAAGGAATCCTTTTGTGTTTCCTCCAACAAAGGCTTCACACACTTAAAATATGCAAAATGTGTGCTATAGACCTATACAGAGATGTTGACTCACTATAGGTAATTAACTATAATTTTGTTAAGATCCCTTTCACTCTCTGGAGATCATGACCTAAAGGCCAATAACCAGCTTTCCACTGATTTCAGCTTGTATCAGATCAATTCCTGATCAGTATCTATATACTATAGAATAATTCAATTGAGTTTAAAGATGGGTTTTAATTTCAATATCAGCATTTTTCTTTAAACCTACAAATAAATGATATTTGAAAGTGGGAAATGAAATACCCAAAGTACACCCTCCAAAAGAGTTGTTTATTGCTATCATCCATCTTATGGTAATAATAACAACAACTCAGAAGTCAGGAAATACTGAAGATTAACAAGCCTAAAACAGGTCTGAATAATGTGTTAGTTCTATTCAAAGTGGTTATTGAATGTAAGCTGACAAGAAGTCAAGGGAAAATTTGCCATAAATTATTGCCAACTGTTTCTTCTGTTTTCAGAAAGTCAGTCTTTCTCTCAGAAGTCAAAAGTAATTGAAGTTGTTTCTCTGAATTTTCATGATAATTCCTTTTAAAAAAGTGGTTGAGGTAATTTGGGTAAATAACATAAATATCTCAAAAAAGCAACAGATTTCTATAAATAATGATATGCATGCGTTGCTTTGGTTGTTGGTAACCACCTGTGCCTGAATGTAGCTGAATTGTTGAACTATTCAACTTTATCAAACATCAAAAGCCTGAACTCATTTTTTTTAAACATTATGTAATTTATATAGTGCACAAAACTATTTTAGAAACACATACTGAAGTGGAGTTGGAAAATTCTGAAATTAAGATTGGCTGTGCAATTGACTGGGAAAAGTTTCTTTTGCCACTTGGATCCAATCACAAAGTAGAACCAATGGACAGTGTGGGGTGTCTGGTTTCAATTCCATTGGGATGCAAACCTTGCATGGCCCATCCTAGTGGGATGTTGCTTGTGAAGAGATGTCCCACACAAACAGGTCCCTTTTGCAGAGTTTGTAATGGATTGAGCCACAAAAATCCAGGGAGGGTTTACTGTAAAGAGCATTGGGCAGCAAACAACAGTTTTGATCTTGGTGCTTAATGTGCTGCTGGGAGAAACTGGTCTGTTATGGGACTAATCATTGCATAAAAATGGTGTGTGTGTGTATATAAAATATGTATATATTCTGGGTTTGCAACTTCGAGTGTATCAGCACTTGCTTGTGTGGTTCTGTGGTGAATTACACAACAAACCTCTTTAGCAGCTTGCATAGCCAGCCAGTCTGTATTTACTCTCCGAGTCCTCAGTATTAAACTTGAAGTATTTGGATTTAACTGATAGCTCAGCCCACAAATGCTTTTCCCTGGAAAGACAGATTCCCTTTATCTGCTCCATTAGCAGTACCACCAACAACCTGCTCTCCTTCTGTACTTCAGGAAAGTCTCATAAACTGCACACAATTTTTTGACCTGAAGTTTTCCTTGATCTGTGTGACTTAAGAGTTATGTTGTGAAATGACAAAAGTTTAAGCTGCTTCATTCAGCTGAGTGTGTTTCAGCTGAAACCTCCCTGGTTCAAGGAACTTTTCTGCATATGCAATAGTATTGGAACTGTCTGATCTGGCTGAAAAAAATGTTAATATCATTTTTCAACCACAGCTGCCTGTGAGCCACAACTACCTTTTTTGCCAGCTCCAGTGCTGATCAAATTCACATAGAATCACAGAATAATTCAGGTTGTAAGGGACTTCACAACTTCAATGGGATCTTCAATTTGTCTAAACTTCAATGTCTTACTAGACTGCAGAGATCTGGGAATAGAAGGAAAGGAAGTTTTTCATTTGTCCTGCAGTTTGTGACATGGTTTGGGGATTTGTGGTTTTTCTTTTGTCTTTATCCAAGAACTGTGAGCATGAAAGATAAATGGAGTGAAAGATGTGTGACACCACAGAGGAACAGGAGATAACAAGCATCCTGAAGAGGAAGGGAGTGCATGTGTATGCAGAGATGTGGTGGAGTGAAGGGCTGAGGGATCCTGGCATGGGCTGGGAAGTGTGCATGAGGAATTGTCTTTGGGGAGAGAGTAAGAAACCCTTGCTGGTGGCAGAGAGAAATATGAAGTTGAAGAGGAAAGATATGAAGGAGAAGAGGAATACAGGTGAAAAGACAGAAGGGATGTGAGGTTGTTTGGGACATGGTGAGCTGTCTCTGTCTAGGAAGGAGAGGAGGAGGGACAAGCTGTTCCCCAGCCATGGAGGAGGGTTTGTGGGCTGCTGGCAGCCCCAATGGTGTGGGGAAGGAGGACCTGACCAGCCAGGAGATCAGTGTGGAGCAAGGGACGGAAACAAGGGATGGAAGTTCTGGACTTCTGCAGAGAACTCAGTCTATCAAGCCAGACCCACTGCTATCCCATATTTCTTATGGTACCTTCCCTAAAAATCCCAACCCTCAGTTCTGTGAGGGGAACCCTAATATTTCATATTCATTACAGTGAGTGTAGATCTTTGAATCAGTGCATAATGAGTTTATTATGTGTTGTACTCAAAACTGGTGTCACATTTTGCTGAATAGCACATAAGACATTTTGACATAATGCAGCTTTCTTGTTCAACCTTTCAGCTAAATACTGCAAAGTAATAACAACAAGAAATTAGTTTCTGCAAAGAAGCAGAAGTATTTTATGACAAAAACAGCATTTGGAGTAACATTCTAGAAGAGCAGAAACAGTTTTTTTCCCTTGTCACTCTCATTAAGGCTCTGAGAGATTTTTTTGTACTGTCTCTAGCTGTTGGAATACCTGTCTCCAAACAGCTTTCTGTAGTGGAAAATCCAATTTAATCTCAAAGAGTTTTATCACTTCTGCACTACTTTTTTCTTCTATTGGAAAATAAAATAAAAAGATCATATGTCAACTAGACTACAAGGTGTAAAGCTTCTGAGCTTGCATTAATAAATGTATGCATCAATTATATGCTTGCACATTCATATATGTATAGCTGAAGGCAGCCTCTTTGTTGGCTAAGGTTTATTTATGCTGCATAGAATATATTTTTCCAATTTCTAGTGTTCTTGAAAGGCAGAATTTTCCCAGAGATTGTCCAGCTTTCAAGTCTTCATGAGATGAAACTTAATTTCTTTTCCAGGGATAAGGAACACAGGAAATTAAATAAACTTTCAGTCTGAGAATGCTACATGCATTTAATTACTTTAATTTAAATGTTCGCCATTTTTTTTCACTGTGTGCTCCAGCTGGTGAAGGGGGTTGCATGTATTCACTTATGCTGTGCCTTCCACAAACTGGGGTGGGTTTGGAGAGCCCAAAGGAAGAGCTTACAGAAGAGTTTTGTTTGAGCTCTGCAATTCACAATATATTTCACACAGAATTCATAGAATGACTAGGTTGGAAGAAACCTTCAAGATCATTGAGTCCAACCCTTGCCCTAACACCTAACAATGTATTTGAACAGAGGGATCTCAAAATTGCCACCTCCTACTTCCTTCAGAGGAGGAAGGAACCTGCCCAGGCTCCTGCACCGTGTGCAGCCCATCTCCAGGGCTCTGATTGTGCTCAGTTGTCCCAGGACCTCTTCCCACACCCTCTCAGCTTTCTGCCCCGAGGTTTAAGCTTAACCCTGAATTGTGCTTGTGCCTGCTTGTCTGCAGCCCTGGGTGGGTTCTGGTCTCTGGTTTGTTGTTACTGGGATGGTTGAAGGAATCTTTCTTCTCTCCCCTGGTTTTAGTGGCCTCACTCCAGTGATTTGCCTGTGGCACCTTGCTGCCTTAAAGCACCATCATGGCAGCTCTGAATTTCATATCCCTCTCTGCCTCCTGGCTGAGGTGTGTCCATCAGCTCTGTCGGTTACCCTACAGCTGTGCAGGGAATGTGCTGCAGGAGGCTGGAGGGGCTGCCTGGAGAAAAACCCCTCTGTGGCTGCTCCTGGCCTGGTTTGGGGGCAGCCCTGTTACCTCCAGGGCTGGAAGATCAGTTCTCATCCATGTGAATGTAAAAAGGACTGGAAAGAGAAGCCCAGTTTCCTTTCTAAACAGCAGCTGTGTAGTTGTACCCCTAGGAGAGAGTGCTTACCTTGGCTGTGAAATAATGCCTGTAGCTAAAAAGCTTTCGGCATTGTAAGTGATCACACACTTCATTTCAAGGCATTTTCCCTTTCCTTTGGGCAGTGTTCTACAACTCTATTCCTCAAAACATGATGCTAGTTAATACTGCATCAAACACTGGGAAAATAACACTAATGCAACAGTAGGAATAAAAGGTGCCCCAAAGTCAGGAAATGCCAAGGGTCTTGCTACTTCTGGGGCCATTTGTTTTGCTATCCTCTACCCTCTTACATATTTTATGATGTTCTGAGGTATCACACTGCTAACACATTTATAAGGTCTGGCTTTGTGAAAGAGCAATAGAGACAAGCAGGTGAGGCTTCAGTTAAAATGTTGAACCTGCTGGAGTTTGTCAGTTCTTGTAGTAAAGCTTGCCTCAAGACCAAGTTCTTTTACCTTTAATCACCTGTTTGAGGTGGGTACAAAGCTTTGTTTGGAGGGACTGTAAGATCTTGGTGTTGTAGGGCTGCCCTGGCTGGGCTCATTGGCCCTGACTGTCTCACTGCAGCTGTACCTGGAGGCTCAGCTTCCCCAGAGTCCAGCTGTGTGGTGGGGCTGGAGCAGCCTCAGGGGCGAGGAGTGGCTGTGGGAGGTGCTGGCCCTGCTCAGAGCTCTTGTGGGTGCAGGAGGGATGAACATTGAAAGGCACCAAGAACAGAAGCCATATCCTCATGGGTCTCCTTTGGATATCCTCTAATAACTTAATGTCTCTGCCTGTGGCCTGTGCTCTTATGGAGATTTTGAGGGGGCTCTAGCACCTGCTGGTACCCAAAACAGGTGATACCATTGTGCAGGATGGGAAATTCCAGGCCAGGAGATGCATCTGCCACACATCCCCCTCACTGCAGGAGGGCTGGGAGGGGACCTTGTGAGTGGGGACTGGGGCTCACCCGGAGATGAGCAAAATCCCATAGCAGATCCCATGGAGCAGCTGTCAGGAATCAGAACCTTCAGCTGAGCACAGGTGTTACATTATTTTCACTTGGATATTAACTGGTAGTTAATACTTTGTGTGACCATGTACTGCATTTACTGATCTTGAAAACATCAGTGGTCTTTCACCTCATCATCTGAGCTGTGCTTCAGGTAAAGCCATCTTTGCTTGTGTTGTGAACGTTTATTTCTTGCCTCTACTATTTGTAAACATAATTTATAATGATCTGCTGCTGGTTGTTATCAAATATGGTGCACTCCTTTGTGGAGAACAGTATAATATATTAGTAGTGAATCCTCTCAATAATGTGTGGGCATGCAGTTTGTCATTGGTTTTGATACAAAGGGGGAAAAAAAGGGAGACCAAAACAGTAATGCAGATGACACAGACAAAAAATACTCAACAAAGCTTAGTTGGTGGTGTTTACACATTATTTTTTTAAACCAGGCTGTAAAGCATGATAAGTGCTAGAGCTGTGCTATTGCATATCATTCTGGAATCTGTGTGGTGCCTGATTGGAGAAATTTTTATACAAGCCTAAGCTGCAGAAAAAGCTATTTGCAATAAGTGCTGGTGATGGATAGACTTGCAGTAGTAACAGCCTTGATTTTCACAGCTTTAATAGTAAATCTACTTTATTTATTGCTGTAGGTACTATGTATGTTAAATGATCAGTTAGGGGACTTCAGTGTAAGAACACTTTGGTGTTCTTTAAGGGAGATCTGAGCCCATAAGCTTTTTGAAGAAATTATGTAATATGTTTTGTATGATTGAAGTGGACTAAGCAGAAAAACATTCTGTATAGTCCCTGAATAGAGTAGAATTTTCATGCTGATAATCTGCCTGATTGCTGGGTGTCACTGGAATATGTTCATTTTATTTGACATGTACAGCAGAGATGAAAAGTAGCCTCTGATGTGGACAATATCAGTGTTTAGCTGTCACATCTGACAAACAGTAGCTGAGTCAAACAAGGGCCCTTAGTTCAGCTAAATGCATTTATGTGCTTCTATAGCCAAATGTCTGTCCAAGTCAGCTTCTCTTTGCTCCTCTGGCCTTCAAAGTCACCTGCAAACTTTGGCCATGACCCTGCTCAGTATGGGCAGGTTAGAGAGGGGTATCTTACAGGAGTGGAGACACACTGAGGGCCTTTGGGACACCACTGGTAGTGTGGAATCAGCACTCCTTATTACCCTCTTGCATCCTGTCCTCTGGTAATATTTACTTGATTGACCGAAATTACACTTAAGTAAAACTTGCTGTAGCAGTAAAAACAATCACAGGACAAGTGGCACCTACTTTGGGTTTTCCTGAGCTCTAAGCATCTGATATGTGTATTTAAATAAACATAACTTCCTCTGCCCTTTCTCTGTACAAAGGGTTGATATCTTTCTCTCTTTTAGCCTCATAAAGATTTGGTGTGTTGGGAGATGTGTGCACGTCAGTGTTTAGAAACATCAAAAGAGATGTTGTGTTCGCATCAGTGATCAGCACTGAGTATCAAGCATTATTTGGGAAAGAATCTGGCATATCCCTCAGTGACTTATCTGGGAAGTGTGAATGGCATTTAATAAAACAGATTTTCCAGCAAACGACAGGCCAGAGCCTTGAAGCAAAAAGTGCTTCTGCCCCGTGCCAATCATTCACTTCCTTCCAGCTCAGTGATTTCTCCCATGTAAAACGTTCTTGTATTTAAACAGCTCCACACTGCAGCATTAGTAAGGTGTCAAATCTCTCACTGAAGCCATATAATAAAATATGAAAACCTGACCACTAACCAGAGTTAGGTTACTCATCACTGCATGGCTTGCCTGCAGCCTGTGCCAGGACCTCGCCATCCTCACGGGAAAGGATTCCTTCCTAATATCTCATCCAAATCTACCTTCCTTCTGTTCAAAGCAATATCCCCTTCTCCTATCACTTTTGTAGGACTCCTATCACTACATGTCTTTGTAGAAAGTCCCTCTCCAGGTCTTCTGGAGCCCTTTTAGGTACTAGAAGGGACCTCTAGGTTTCCCTAAAGCCTTCTCTTCTCCAGAATGAACAGCCCCAGCGCTCTCAGCCTCCCTGCGTAGCAGAAGTTCTTCAGCCCTGTAAGCAGCTTAGTTCTTCTCATTCCAACAGGTCCATGTCATTCTTGTGTTGGGGACCCCAGATCTGGACAGTCCAAAGATGTTTCTTTACCTTTCCTGCTCCCCTGTGCTTACCCTGGGTTTAGGTTTTGAGTTTTCATTTCATTCCATTTACATCATTCTTCCTTGTATTGTTCTTAGTAACAATAAGCTTGTTGCCTAGTACACCT
This sequence comes from Geospiza fortis, assembly GCF_000277835.1. NCBI lineage: Eukaryota > Metazoa > Chordata > Aves > Passeriformes > Thraupidae > Geospiza > Geospiza fortis. The sequence continues at coordinate 5,597,762 of NW_005054317.1, forward strand.
TTGAAGCTTAAAATTGTAGTGTAGACAAGATACTTTTGAATTTTAATATGCACTGTGCATGCTAAGAAAGCATTAGTATTCTGTCTTGTTTGCTTCCACTAATAAAATTATAATAAAAGTATAGTTTGCCTTATCTAACCTGATTTTTAACACATTAGATACCTCTTAGCCAATATGTTCCTTTCTTTTTTCCCCACAAAATTGTTGTTCAATATAAATGATGCTCTAACCACCTTTTCAGAGTTTAAATCATACTGTCACTTACATCAGCATTGTCCATGACAGAAAATAATGCCCTATTTTTCCAAGGTCCTGTGCTCTTTTTACAGATCATGAAAAAGTAATGCATTGCAGAATATTGTGACATTAAGCAAGTTCAGTTGTGTTTTGAGGTTGTTAATTACCCTTACAAGGTGAATAAGAATTCTGTGGGGAATCTCTTAAAAGAGAAGTGCTTTGCCCTTGGGATGTGTATTACCATATGGAAAGCAGGCTTATGTTCTTAGTTAATTATCTTTGTTGTTTCAGTTCATTTAAAGGAAATGTAATAATTTGTTAGTTGTTAGTACCTGTGTATTTTAAAATGGGAAATTGTTAGAATAATAAACACCCCAAGGGTGTGCTTACAGTGCTCCAGGAAGACACTTTCAATTATTTTTTCCCAAGGCATTAATTTTTTTAAGTGGAACTGACAAAAATATTAAACAAAGGTGATGTATGGCATCTTTGGGAAAGCTTATTTCATTATTATTGCTATTTTTTGCAGATGGTTCAAAACTTTTCTCCCAGTGATAATCACATTCTTAATACTTTCAGCAAGAGTGGAATCACACTGAATTTGACAGCTTTGAGCAACAAAATATCAAAGTAATAAAACTGAAATTGGATAGGATGATAGTACTTAGTCTTGTCTCATAGAAATGTGAAGGTCGTGGAAATAGGTGAGGGAAAAGCTCAGCATTGTAATAAACAAATGGATATGGGCAGGATCCTACTGAAAGGAGAGCCTGGGATTAGTTCACCTGGCTGGTAACAGGATAGCATTTCTGTCACAGAAAATAGAATTCCTTGCTCTGAAAGGTGTTAGGAAGCTCTCTGTTATTTGGGGCAGTGTGCATCCTGCAGAGCTGTGTGGGATGCTGGTGATTCTGCTTTTCTAAAAGGGTCATGTCTGTGCCCAGGACTGAGGCCATGATTGTTTTGCTGCTCCAACTGCAATTGTTGCTGCACAGTTCTATTGACTTTTGGCATTATTTGGAAAAGATTAAATTTTTATTCTTTAAGGTAAAATTAGAGTAACTTTTTCCTCTCAGTCAAACTAAAATTGCAGTTGATTGTTATTTATAATTTGTAGCTTTTGCTAGTTGAGCATTTTTTATATAAGCTTCTGAAAATGAGGGTCAAATTGAAGAGGTTATTCTACTGATTTCAAGTAGTTGCTTTGGATTTACCTCCCTGAGACTGAGAGCAAGAAGCATCATCTAAATAAAAGAGCAATTATTTCCGAAGCACTCAGAAATTAGTAGGTTTTAGTGTGTTTCATTTCCTAGAAGAAAACAAAATCATGTCTAAGCATTTCCTTCCTCAGCATTAGCTTGGGAAATCATCATTATTCTCCCAAGCTGAAACCAAAAATGGTTGAGAACTTGCTATACATGCCACAGATTTGGTGTACCCATTGAACCTGACACTGGGTTGCAGTAGGATGGATAGACCTAATTTAGGAGGAAATAAATTGAACAATTGGCATCTGTTGCTTCCCAGGAACACTAGGAGTCTTATGACTAAGATGTTCTGAAATGGAAAAAAAGCCTGAAGAGAAATTAAAGCATCCCATTTGTTCCTGTGTCAGCAAACAGGGAAATCAGTGCTGTGCACAGCTCCCCTGTGCCAGGCACTGGAAAAACTGATGGAGCCTTTTACCCGTGTTCACAGGCACGAGTAAAAGTGTTCAAACATGTTCCCAGAGGAGTTGCTGGGAGCTTGGAATGGACTTCATCTAAAAGTCCTCACTTAGACTCTCTTTTCAAACTGCAGCAGTTTTTTCCTCTGCTTACTACAAATAGCTGGTTACGGAATTGATTTAAACTTAGAAAAATCACCTCAGAATGTCTTGGTCAACAAACCACTCTTGTGTACATGCTGAGCCACGTGTGCTGCCTTTCCCACATTTGTACTTGCTTTGTATTCCAGTCAAACTCCCAGAGCCAGGATTGCCCAGGTGTAACTGAGGGCAGGATTTGGTCAGGAGAATCTTGCTGCTCCCGCTGCCACCTCTGCGGTGGGAGCCAGAGAGCACAACTTGACTTTCAAAGGCCTAAGGTTGAGTTTGCAGAAAGATGAGCAAATTTGCTCTGGAAATGCCAGTCAGACTGATGCCTCAAGTTTTCACTTTTATATTTTTCAGGTCAGTACTGCTTTAGTGTATAATTCTAAACTCCATAGCCTATCAGCTATTGTTCTCCCATTTTATTCAGACAAAACAATTTCTCTCTAGGCCTGAAACTCAAGGACACCTCACTTTCTCAGGCCCCAAAAAATGTAAACAGTGAAGTAGGAGGGCAAACTGGGGGAATGTGAGATCATTACTTGAAGCTGTAATTGGACAGTTAACATCTGATACACAAATAGACCAAACTTATACCTGTCCAAAAAACCTGTGACCATTGTTCATCTTGGGTGCAGCCTCTATGAGACTCCTGCACTGCCCAAGGTGTATCCTTTGAAGGCTTTTCAATAAATACCTGCTTTTATCTTTTAGCCTCTATTCAAAGTAGCATCTCCAGGCATCAAGACCAGAGCAGAACTGTGTTTTAATTTAGTGAAATGGCCAGTTCTGACTAGCCTGTGTCTGTCTGGTAGGGTCTCCTTTTAGTAGTGTTGCCATTGGAAAGCTGTCCTGTTCCAAGGCCAGCAATGTTGCTGTGTGGTTCCAATTGACCTTTTGGTGGGGTTGCCTCCTTTCAGCGTTGGTTTGGGCCTTTAATCAGAGCATTTCAAGGCAGTAAGGCATCTTTAGCAAAGCAAGTTTTGTTTTGTGTCTCTCCCCTCTGAGAATTTGTCACATCAGTTTATTAATATCTTTCAGAAGAAGAGAATGCAAAAACATATTAGGTAGAATGGAGGTAATTCTGCTGTCTTTGGGGAAATGCTTTGGATGTGTGTGGGAGTAGAGATTGCATTTAGGTATTTCATGTTCCCAAATCCAAGCCTGCCTTGTTGGGTGGAGGTTCTGCCAGGCTCGTGGGGTGGCATGTGAACTCTGTCTGAAAATAGACCCATTTGGTTCTGAACTGTGGTTCTCATCTATTCTTTTAATTAAGTGTCTTTACACACCAAGAAGCATCCAGGCTTACATTGTGAAGCTCTTACCTGCCTGATTATATTCCAGTTTGATTTCTATAAAATCTACTCTGAAAAAATCAATTGCATGTAAAATTATGCTGGTAATACAGACAAGATTTTCACTGGTCATGAGCTCTGATTGGAGATTGGCAGGTGGTCATTTTACAGTGCTTTCCAGATATGGTGGCAAAAGATAGATTTCTCTTCTGAACTGCTATTTTAAACATCATAGCAACAAATGTGAGTGACAGCAGCTTGTAGTTTAGGTTACTTTGTACATCCCAGGTTATTATAAAACGAGCACACAGGCTGAGGTTAAACACTCTCCTGGCTTTTTAGCTAGGAGAGCATCACCTATATTGGTGTATAAAACTAAGAGATCCTGGCTTAACTTGTCTAAATAACTATTAGCCACTGCTTTAATCTTTATATAAGCTCTTCTTCTCAATTAGCAGGGTATAAATTTGTTTTCAAAAAGTCTTAGTTTTCTCTCTGGTGTTATTTACTTTCACTTAGATGATCTCATTTGATCAATAGAGATGTAGTTATGGAGAAAGGAAGGAAGGAGAAAATGTAAATAGCATGTTCATTTGAATGTCACCTCAGCATGGTGAAACAAAAGATTGGTTGACTTTACAGCCAAAAGGGAGTTTCTTTGCTGTCCTATTTCATATTTCTCTCAGGTAATGTGAAGGGTTGCTGTGTAACTCCAGTCAGGAGCCAGTGAGCTGCCAAATGATGCCCAAGCAGCCCCTGTGTGCTACAGTGCTTCTCTGTGGCAGCCTCCCCCTCCTCCCCAGTGTGGCTATTGCTGGTAGGTCTGTCTGGTTCATTACTGCTGAAGGAAACGTTGGCTAAGTAGCCTTGGTCAGTTGTGGGCAGCTCAGGCTCCTGGTTCAGGGTAGGAGGAGTTAGTCTGGGCTGAACTGTGGTCCTGAGCAGGTATCCAGCACATATTTCCTCAAGCAGATGGCTGGAATCTGGATGTGTGGACAACTTTAAGACTTTAAATGGGCCAGAAATAGTAAATAAGCAAGGTATAAGCTTTATTCTAGCCCTCCCAAAGAGATAAGGCTTGATTAGAGGTTAAATGACACTTAGCCTCCTTTGGGCTAGCATTGCCTGGAATCTTTGTCTGGTGTTGGAGGCAGCAGACAGAAGGGAAGGCAATGCAGCCACCATCAGCTTTGCCCACAGGAGAGTTCAAAGAGCAAGATGGAGAAAACAACTCATTCAAAGACATCCAACCATTTATCTGTGTGGACTGGAATATGTGAGGCTGCCCTGCTGTGTGCTCAGCAGCCTGCAGGTTTTTCACTGTAGAGCAAAAAGCACAGCAGCAGCTCCAGGAATTAACACTTGAGAAGTTGGTTCTCCTCACCGCTCCTTGAAGGATTGCTAATAGGAGAGAGAGGATTCAGGACAAAAGATTTATCTGAGATATTAAGCTCTATCACTGAAAAATGGACAGGAAAACACCTCAGCAAGCTGTGTGAGGAACTCAAAGGCCATTTAGGTGGAGAGAAGCTGCAGGGTATTCTGAGCATGGAGCACAGAGGAGCTGAAGAGATACTGTGCATTAGACTTTAATGAGCATTACACAAGATCTTCCTAAAGTATTGATTAGCTAGACATGAGGGACTTTTGAACCTTAAATGCCTGCAAAAGCACGCAGGGTTTAAAAGACTCATCACTACTCCACAGAATAAGAATCAGGTTCTGGGTAAAAGGACTGAATAAGGCAAAGGCTTTGGTTCAGCTATTTTGGGCTACAAAGAGCCTTTGAGGGCTCAACAATAGCATCATGTTCAGAGCCCAAGAAGAAAAAAGAACAGACAAGCCATATATTGTGAAAGTCATCTACATGGCATTGAAGCTTGGCTGGGAGAGAATAAAAAGATGCAGATAAAACATGGTGCTGCATGAAAAAGGCTTTCTCTCATTTACATCCTCACCTCCTATTTGGAGAGACTTTTTAGAAGCTAGGGCTATGAGAAGGAAAAGACACAATGAACAATATGTATGTCTAGTGTTTTCAAACCTCAGTACTTCATGGTCTTGGGGCTGGGATCATTTTCATAGTCTGGTAGTACTTTACAGTGGTGCAAATGTGCTCAACTCTTCACCCAAAATGATAGCTCTGAGTATCCTTAGAAACAATGGGTCCTACAAATCAAGAGTGCCTGAGTCTGCTGAGGGCTGGGTGTGCCAGGAGGTTAAGGTGGCCCCACTGAAGGGACAATAGGAGAAAGCAGTTATCAAAATAATAGACTTGGTATCCTTGGTATTTGATGTGTTCCACCTACTAACTTGTTTGGTTTGTTTTCTTTCTCAAAAACTTGTAAAAACAATCAGATAATTTAAAGTAAATTATGAATGTTGTTATTTTGAAATTCATGTAAATATCTGTCTAGACCTAAATATATGTTAAATAGATATAGAAAAAGATGTATGACACAACAAGAAGTAGAAGAAAGTGACAGTGGATGTAAAAGAACAGAATGCTAATTAAGAAGTCTGTGATGACTTGGCCAAAGAAGATGTGCATCAAAGATAGATTAGCATTATTTGAATTTCCAAACACAATAATGAACCAGTCTTTTTCACTTCAAATATTCATATAACACCTGTTCCATATAGAGATGCTCAAAGAGATGGAATAAGATTGAAGTTGAAAGGATAAAATTCTGGTATTAGATACTCTCTTCATATGGAGGAAGGAAGGAAAAGAAAGAAAGGAAGAAATTAAATCAACTATACTAAATAAAACTGAAGAAAATGAAGTCAAATAAGCAGAAGGTGAACCTGTATCTGATGGGGCAGATTTATGCAGTGAAACACTGCAAGCCTTGCAGAACATGCTTACTTTAACAAAGAGATGGTGGTGCAGATATAATAACCTGGGATTGGTCCAGTACTGGAAGGAATGATGCTGGGACAAAGTGTGCTTGAAGCACAGTTTGCATAATTACTGTCTTTTGGATCTTTATATAAGCAATAACTTGCCATGTAGTGCAAATCTTGTGGTTATATTTACTACTTTTATGCACTTAGGAAAATACTGCTTTTTACATGCGTCTGATCTGCTATTGCACCACTGGTTAATTTACCCAATGTGGATATGTGTCTGATAAAAATATAATATTTTTCCAAATACCTTCTAAGTTATTATGAGAAGAGACATATTTTGGATTAATTCCAAACTAAGCAAAAGAAATTAAAGCTTTATTTTTCTTAATTCTATCTCCTCAGCACTCTACTGAATATTCAGGGATTTACCTCTGTGTAGTTTATTCACCTGTGAGAAACTGCACTGGATGAGAATCAATGGGTAGTCCAGTAAAGAATTAGCAAAACCTCTCCCTGCCTCCATGTGGATATGCAACAGGCATGAGAAGGGCATGCAAACATCCTTTCTCAGCTGTTGTTTGCTGAGGACAGTGAAAGAGGGACAGCACTGCTAATGCTGCTGTACATTTGCAATTAAAGCTTTCACAGCTAAAGTGCATCCTTATCTTTCTGTGACATTTAATCACCTGCAGAAAGCACTTTTTCACTTGTATATTCTAACATGAATGTTATCCTTTAATTGTAAACAGGCAGAAGTCAATTACAGCAGTAGAGAAAGTCGCTGCAGCAAACAAAAAGAGAATATGTAGTCAAAAGATTTCACTTAACCACCATTGCTCATTTTTCTACCAGACCTCCTGCATTTCAGTATGCTCACTTTCTCCTGGGAGCTTTTTAGTCCATTGTCAGTCTGTAAAATTAGAAAGAAGAATGAGTTAAAACCTATGTAGAGACTAGAATTTTCCTATTAAAAATCATCTCTGCCTCAGTAGAATATCTGCATATCCATCCATTACAAACTGTTCTGAAACCTTTACATCCTGTTACAATATTCTTCTCACACTACTTTAGTGCATTTAGCATCTACCCAGTGCTACATAAGTGAAAGTAAATTCTCATGAGAGATGGAGAAAAGGTGAGGCAGGCAAAGTATGACAGGTCTGAGATGTATGCAAAGCTGATATGCAGAGTCAATTCCTGCTAAATAAACAAATGGCTGAGGAGAGATAGTGAACAGGGCATTTTAGCAGATGATTACATTATTATAATATTAAAAGAATAAAGAGTCTATGGCTCTGTTACTCTTCTGTACATTGAAGTCTGTCACATTTCACTGAGATGAGATGGTACTTGGGCAGATTTATGCACAGGAAATAAGTCAGTTGTTAAAGGCCAGATCCTGCAGCAGGCTCCACGGTGGGGCTGTGTTCTGTTAGAACAGGGCAAAGCCTTTCCTTTGGACATATAAATTGTTTTATATAAAGGGATAGTGGAGCAGCTCAGCAATCCTTTTCCATAAAGCACAGGGCTGGATTAGTTATAGCACAAGACAGAGTGCAGAAACAAGTAAAAGTCTGAGGAGGTGGGAAATTAAAGCATCAGAGTGTTTGTAAGGATGGTTTCTAAGCAGGAACCTGGTAGTCCAGAACACTGAACATCCCAGTAATCCATACTGCTGGGACCTGTGCTGCTGCTATTGCAGCAAGGATTAGACTATCACAATAGGATGATGAATGAATAAATATAGGAATATATCCTGTTAGTGCTGCATCTCAGGGGAGAGGAACAGTGAGGTGGTGAGGCATTGATTCAATTATTTTCCTAATTAAACAAGAAATATTGCAGGTAACTAAAGGCAAAGAAAGAGGTAGCAGAAATGCCCTCTGTGGAAAATGCACACAATAGAGTTGTTAAATGTGCCAAGGACATGGTGCTCATTCAGTCCCATCTGTGCCCTGTGCATGTGGGGGCAGCATAGGGGAGAAGATATTTAGATTGCTCTGGATTCACTGGCACAATAATGATGGATCTACAGAAGGAATTTTTAGAAGTTTTTGTGGCCAGGATTGCTAAGCAGAAAGATCACCATGACACAGAACTTTCTGTGACTCCACATTTAATTTGGATAGTAGTTCTTTCAGATAGACATTTTCTGAGCAGGTATCAGGGCTTGATTTAGCAGAAATACCAGTCCTTCATTTAAACTGTCTTGTTTCTCAAATGTATATTTTAATTTGATAGGGTATTTGAAACAGTAGTATTCTTACATGATCGGGCAATTAATTGTCCACTTTATTCAATTTTATATGAATAAATAATGCCAACAGGGTAACAAAATTCTGTTGCTCAGCACTGGCATGGGGTTTGTAATATCTGTATTGTGCAAATGTTTTATCTTAGAAATAAACAGTCCTATCTCAGAGGCCCTGCTCTGTACATACCAAGTACTTCAAGATAACTCCTGAATGGGGTTTAAACATATTTTCAGGGCATCTCCTGTGACATCACTTGGAGACCTTGCCTCTGTTGACAGTCAGAAATGCTGTTGCCTTGCAGAGGTAAAAGCAGTATTTGGCAGCATGTAAAGCACAAATGCTCTGTGGGTGTGCAAAAGGAGGAGACATTTTTGCTCATTGTCAGTTCTCACCTGCCTGGGCATGCTCAAGGTGTTGTTTGAGTCTCCAGGTGTGTTTTCTGTACTGCTGGCATAGAGCTCTGCCACAGCCTGCCTGATTTGTCTGAGGACATGGTACTTATTTTCTTATCAAAAGATAATTCATGAGTATTATTAAGACAATGGATTTGACTTTTCAATGAGTTTATGTCTTTAAGAATAGTTTTCAGAGAATGAGTCAGCCATATGTTAAATCAAATTTAACATCCATTATGAAACACTGAATCATACTTTATATCTCTGTAATGATAATAAATGATCATCTCTCCCATGTTCCCCTCATTTGTACTACTGCTCATCAATCTTGCTAATATCACAAAGATTTATTAAATGAATAATCTTCAAAGTATAGCTGCTTTAATATTAATAGCCCCATTTTATGTTGTTTCTCTTATGATAATTCCATTTCTGTTTAAGCATGCTGACTTTAAAAGTAATAATCCTTTTTACAGTGAAATTTAATGAATAGAAAACCAGTAAATCAATAATAAAGTCCTTCTTAATGAGATTTTGTAATTATACCAATACATTACGAAATACAGGAAACTTCTGAATGCCCTTCACATGTAGGAGAATCACAGAATTAACAAACTATACAATGAAAGCTGAGGTAGTACTTAAATGGAAGAGATGCTGAGATACCATTGTGCATACATGCAGATGAATAATATATTTAGTCCATGTTTAACAGTATCCCAAGGTTGTTGTGTTGTGCTCAGTGAGTTATGACTCGCCTCACTTCAGAGTAAACTCTCTGTTAAAGTACATTCTGCATGATTAGCTCTCATGACTCTGTTAACACACCAGTCCTGGTGGCAGTCATAGTTGGCTTGTCTTAATTTTTGTTCTCCAAGAGTCTTTGGTACCCCTTTGTTGTATTTCCAGGCTGACTGGAGGGAGGAATCACCGCAGCCCTCTGCTAATACAGATATATAATCTTTAACCCCGCAACTGAGTAATATGTTAAGCATCTTCTTAGAAAAGTTTCTCACATTAAAAAAAAAAATGTTCTATTCAATATCAAAGTGGTGAAATTTGAAACATTAATTTTTTTAAATGATTCTCATTCAAAACTAGAGAGCTGGGATTTACATGGGTGAATTGGGTGATTTCTAGGAGAATTGAGAAAGCCTGGCCAGTCTTGAATATTTTCCTTTTAGTGAAATAAACAGGTTTGAGCAGATGAGGAGTGGGTCTGTTGGCTGAATTTGACAGGAGAATCCCTGGGCTCTGGGAGGGTGTGAAGGCAAATCTGCTTTTTCCCGGGGTAGGGGAAATCAGAGTTCTGATGTGCAGAGCACTACACAGTGCTCAGCAAGTCCTGAACCTCTCTCTGCCATGTCATTAATAACCAAATAACACCCAGAGGGGCCAGATCTATTTCTTGGGCTCGCTGCTGGTGCAGGTATGGAGAACTATTATTAGAGGTGGGTTGGGAGACAAGAACTGCAGTTTGCTGCCTTGCCTGAGGTTCTTGTTTAGCTCTCAGCATGGGTGCAGTGGGTTGTGCTCACTGACAGCTCCTTATCCCTCCAACTTCAATATTTTTGCTGTGTTGCAGTTTGTGAAGCGCCTGGTCTGGAAGGCATGTGAACAATGTGTTTTGATAATCCAGCTGAGATGTAATGAAAGCATGAATGACAGCCTAGCACCCTCCTGAGACAGCCTTGGTTGTGCCTGTACTTACTATCCTCTGCAGATGTGGAAGTTTTTGTTATGTAGCTAAACTGATAATCAAAAGCTGGGCTGATATCAAAGATGACCTCCAGGTCAGGAACCTTCAAACCAGACACTCTGAAACTTCCTTGAAAAGGAGCTGCAAAGGATGAAGTGAAATTCAAAAGGTATCAGGCACCAGCCAAAATAAGCTCAGCATTTTAAAAATCTAATTGTAGGGCATGTTATTCTGATACCCACAGCTAAATGTCATTTAGGTGTCTCCTCAAACAGGAAATTACTTTCCTTGGGTCACCTGTTGCAGGAAAATAAACCTGGCCTTAGCAATATAAGAATAGCTTCAAATTATACCTCTCAGTCATAGTTCCTAATAAAACCCTAGGAACACATGGCAGGCACCCGTGAATTTCAGCCTGAGAGTCTCCAGAGCACATTTCTGGAGAGGAAAAAAAATTAAAAGGTTTTATTCTGTCTGTGTCAGAGAAGACACCAGGAAGGCCACTTGGGATGGGGTAGTGCTCCCGTGCATGGAGTTAAAAAAGAGTGGTGAGGTTAACAAACCAAACAGGGGACTTGAGACTGAGGATCAGTTCCCTGATCTATGTGTGTCTTAAAGTCTGTCCCATAATTTACTTTTGCTGTTCCTTTTCAATTTGGATTTTAATGAGCAGGCAACATGAAGTACAGCATAGCTTTTATCAGAGCTGAAGTCCCTCATGTATTCTATTGCACAAGTGATAAAATAATTCCTCTCTGTGTTGGTCTTGTTGTTTTAACCTCATGTACTTCCCAGATAAAAATGTCCTAATAAAGGTAGATATTTTCCCCTTTAAAAGGTTTATACCTTAATTCTACTGTCATTTTACTCTAAATTTTAACTGATAAACTGAATTCCTGAGAACTGGGATGATGAGGTTACAGTATCATAACAGTAAATTCCATGTTTTTTGTTTTGGGTTTTTTTTAATATAAAATCTAACAGAGCATTTGTGTATAACAGACCTTATAGGAAACCTAGCTAACAATTACTCACAGTTTCTAAAAGCTGAAAAGTTGCTTGCTTCTCACCAAAAGGAATTTAGCAGCACATAAGCTCTCTTGAGCTGCTGCACTCAAGCATTACAGATCCTCAATTTGCCCTTCTTCTAGTCTCCCAAGCTTCTCTAACTTCCTGAAATCAGACATTTTAGATGACTTGGTCCTCTAGGGCTCTCACATTTTAGGAAAGAATCTTCCCCTTCTGGACCTCAGAACTACCTGCTGGAAATCTTATCATCCATTTAGTTCAGCTTGTATTAAAATTCGGCAATTAATTATCTGCAGTTCTAATCCAGTGAGTCTGTGCAATTAACATCTGGGATTCAGCACATCCTTTTGCTGACTTTTTAATTTTAGGACTTGGAGACAGTAGATCCCCTCTAGGAGAACTGAAATAAGTGCAAGTAACCTATACCTGGAATTTTTAATCCTATCTTAGAACCCATCCTGTTACTCACTGGCTCTCTAGTACCTTAATGCTTCTGAGCAGTTCCTTTAATGTGTGACAGCAAACCTGGGGGACCTGAAGTGGTCTAATGGATACAGAGCATGTGGAAATGGGAATTACTCTGTTCTCCCTTCCATAGCCAGCAGGTGAGATTGACTTTTCTGTCTTTTTGTAAAATGGAATCATAGAATGGTTTGGGTTGGAAGGGGCCTTAAAGACCTTGTTGCAACTCTCTGCCATGGGCAGGCACACTGTCCACTAGACCAGGATGCTGAGAGCTCCATCCAGCCTGGCCTAATCTGAATGCTCTTTGTGTTCCTGGTATGACAGATTCAATTAATAAACAAACGTATCCTGAAAACCTATTACAGGATGTTATAAATGTGGGAAAAAAACCCTGACTACTAAGATTAGCAAAAGTTTCTTCAACCCTGCCAATGGAGCTTAGTTACATATTCATAGAATCATAGAAGGTCTTGGGCTGCAAGAGACCTTAAAGATCATCTGGTTCTAGTTTCATTTAGCAGTCAGGGCATTTACTATTAAACAGAAAGATAAAAGAGTAGAAACAAAAATTAAAATTCTACATGTGCCTAGTCTTTCATTCTGCGGAACAAGGGGACTTCATTTCTAGTGAACAGCAGTGGAAAATGCAGCTATTTTTTTCACAATAGAAAATGGTAGGTAACTCTTTTCTGGAAAGGACTATTCTAGAAATGACTGTAAGTTTCTGAGCAGTCAAGCACTCAGCCATACCTTATTCTCGAGCAAAGCATCATCCTGTCTCTTCACATCTTTTATAGGCAAAAGCACTGTTCAGGACACAGTCCTATTTTTGCATTATCAAAGAACCTTAACTACATCAAAGGAAAACTGGACATTTGTCCTTCATTCTCTGGGTGTCTAGATGCAAATTGCACCTGTGTTACTTAAAATCCTACTGACACCTAAAATCCTGCTGACAAATCCTACTTAAAATCCTGCCCACAATTCATAAATCCCTTATTATTCAGCTGTGATGAAATGCAGTGACAACAAAATGTCGTTTACAAAATGACACAGCAATGTCCTGGTGGAAGCCATCACCAGTGATGACTCAGCTTCCTCAGGGTAAGGTCCTTTAGCATTTTACTTAATTTGTCAGTATGTTTTTCTTTTGAAAAAGACACTTCATTTCAATTATGTATTTGTAGTGAAGCAAAAATTTTTGGGGGGGATAAAAACCCACTTTTTTTTCTTTCTTATCTATACCTCTCTTGTACAATTACATCCTGCATCTTTTCTTCTGAAGGATTTAGTATTTAGGATGGACTTGAGGTAGATTATCTGCAAAGGTGAGAATTGGCAGGTTTCTGTGTTTCAGTACTGTTTTTCTCTTGCCTGAAATATTCCTGAGCACTGCTAGAAGACTTTGTCAGAATATGTAAAGGCATAACTTAATCAGCCTTCACATCCTATGTGGATGTGCCACAGAAGGAAATATAAAAAATCTAGAATAGTGTAACTTCTTACAGATGTTCAGTGATTTACAGAATTGTATCTAGAAGCTAGAATATCATGTAGAAGGTGTGGATTAAATATTTAAGAGCTAAGAGACAAACTCTCTTTAGTCTGTCTGTTTGGCTGCAGGCGTATGGGTAACACAAGGGAAGATGAACTCCTGTGTTTTTAACTCTGAGCTTTTATTGTGCACTGATGGCTGTGAGTCATCTGCACAGGCAAAAAGCCTGAGCCAGCCCCCAGCTGGTGTGCAAAGGAGTGGGCTGGGGGCTGGCTGGGCTCAGTGCCCACCCTACAGAGCCCAGACCCCAACTGGGATTTAGGCTCCGTGTGCTCAGAGCCAGGCACAACTGTGGGCTGGGAAAGGGCTGCTGCAGTGACCCTGTGGAAAGGAGAGAACAGACAAGTACCAAGCTCTAGAGGCACCTACCTGTACAATCAGTTTGTAATTCCTGAGCATAGCCCTAGAGATAGGAAAGAACATGGAGTACATTGAAGTTGTTTGGGACTCAAGTAAAGTAGGGAAACATCTTGTCTTGGTCACAGAACATCCTTAGCTCAAACATGAAAATTCCTTTGCAAAAGGGGAGCTTCCATTAAACCATTATTACATGGGCTTAATAGTGGGAATGACAACCTTCAGATTCTAGGAAGCATGGGCTTGCCTTTGAGAATTCTAAAAGATGACTTAATAAGGAGATTCAGAGCAAAGAGACTAACCTTGGACTTACTATTGTTTGTGTTTTAGTTTCTGAACATTTTGGGTGCATTGAGATACATTTTCAGGCTTTTCTTATCAATCAGGAAGAATAAAAAATAAGACTTGTGTTTGCAGTAAAAACAGAAATATTTTAAAGCAATTTATCCCAGCAACAAAAGAGAAAATCCAACTGTTGCAACAGTGAGCAGCACTCCTGGAAGATGAAGCATGAGACTATTCTGCCTGTAACTTTCACTGAGACAAGCTATATGAGTGGTCCAAAATGGATTTCACCCATGTATTGTCCATTTGGAAAGTGAGATTAGTGCCAATAAAAGCAAAAGCCTTTACAGAGAACAACAGGAATCTCTCTATCAGAGATGGGTGCTTCTACCAAGCACTATGGAGGAGCAGCCTCCTTGCAATGACCTAAAGAATGCTGTCATCTGGCTCATTGCTTGTTCTGTTTATTTTGTCTTTCACCTTTGTGTTTTAATTAGCTCCTTTTTTTTCTTCTGTTGTAGTGATTTAGTTTACATGCCATGGAACATGCATTTGATTTCAGTGCAGCGTGGCATGCATGCAAATAATGCTCGAGTAGGTGCTGTCTGTTCAGAAGTTGTAGGTGTGTGATCCATTTTCTCACCTTAATCTGTTTGTAGGGAATAGATTTATGTAAAACAATTAAGCAAATAACAGCAGACCCTTATCCAATCAGAAAGGCAGATATAATTCAAAACAAGGAGCTAAAACTGAAGGACCTAAGGAGTACTGACCCCTGCTCCTTTTGCTGTTATTCATCTTTGAAGTGTCCTGAGTTAAATACCTGTTTTTTGAGACAGGACTCAGTGACTGAGTTTCAGCAGCTGCTGGTTTTGCATAGCTGTGTGCTATCAAGGACTAAGGATGAGGTACAGTTGTTAAAGGCTGGGAAGGGAAGGGTTGGCTGAACAGGATTTGCCTTGGAATTTAAAACTGAAACTTCTAGATTTATAACATACTGAGTGCAGCATCTATTAACTGGAGTGCAGTGTGATAATATAAGCATTTTTCCTCACTGTTTCCCCAGACCTTAGTGTTTTGTAAGCCACCCTTAGCATTTACCTCTTTGTTTGGGTTTAATAGAAAAACACAGGGAGCTTGAACTGAGGTCAAGAGCAAAGCCCGCCAGCATCCATTTTCCTAATGGTCCTAACACTGAAAGAATGAAAGTTGGTAAAAGAACATATTAAATGCAGCTTTGAGTCTCTGTAGAGGACAGCACTGGTTTCCATAGCATCACCAGAAACATCTCTCTGAATATGGAAGAGGATGTTTGGGCTCAGGGTTCATCTGGTTTGGCAGCAGGTGTGGAGTTAAAGCACCTCAGTCCAGAATGCTTTTTCCATGGCCAGTGGGCACACAAGGGCATTTCCACAGGATGAAAGCATTTCCTAATAGACCATTGAGGTCACCCAGTATGAGTAGGCTTCTCTTAAGAGCCTGATTTTAGAGGTGAAAAAAAGTGGGCAGTTTTACAAGCGTTATAAACCAACTCAGATACACATATAATGCTACAGTGCCTTTGACTCCTGCTCTTTCCTCTTGGCAGCTTGGCTGCTGAACTCTTTTGCTTCATGGTTTTACAGGAAATATGCCCCATTTATTTCAGCTGGGCTGTGGTTTCACATTCAGTCACAGCTTAATGGTTTCTGTCCTTGATGTTGCCCTGGTTCCTGCTCTCCACTGCAAGCCACCCATTGTGTGTGGTGGCAGAGCTGGTGACCTGGATCAAGGGACTTTCCTGGCAGATTACAACCCATTATATGGATCCCCAGCCTCACAAAGACAGGCTCAAAACAGCCAGGAGATTTTACAGTACTTTTTAAAAAGGGAAATCCACATGAGCAGAGAGGGGGAGATAAGGAATCTCTCTGCAATGGGAGGTGCAGATGGAATTTTTTCCAGGGTTATCTGGCAGGCTGAGGCAGAATCTTTCTTCCTCTAGAAATGGAATACACAACTTTGTATTTTCATCATCTTTGACATTAGCAGTCTGTATGACCAGCTCTGGCTATTCTCTTTACACTTCTGCTCATGTTCTGCAGGATTCTTCAGAATGGATTGGAATATCTTTCACTTTAAAATGACTCTTTCTCTATAAATCTCTGCTCAAAGATGTTGTTGGCACTACTTAATCTAACATTTCCTTCTGGCTAGTATGTTATAATTATAAAGTGCAGAGCATGGGCAGATGATTTTAAGATAACTCTGATTAAAGGATATTTCTGTCTTTGCAGCTGCCATTAGAGAAGCAGCACAATACGGCTTTGGAGAGTCACAGACTTTGTGTGTGTACACATCCAGCTGAGTGAGACTTTTTTTTAAACTTTTTTTTAGCTGTTTAGAAATTGCCAGGAAAATAAAAAGTAAATAGCAATATTTATTCTGTGGCAGGTCTCTCTAGGCCTGCTAATATCAAAGGCACGAAGAGCTTCAGGGAAATGACAACTGTTGGTAACTTTGTCCCTTTCACATTGCTTGTGGTAAAGGTCAGGCCTAAGGCCCAGATCTCATCTTCTGGGTCCCCTGAAGGGACAGGTGGTGCTGAGCCCAGCTGCTGGCCCTTCTGGCAAGGGAGGGGATGCAGGTCACTGAACCACCCCTAAAGGGGAGGGAGGACAAGGCAGGGGACATGTATATACACTGATATATGTGACATGCCTGCATGTGTGTGTACAGAAAATAAATGGGTCTCTTGGTGGATGTTGCTCTGTGGCCTTTCATATAAAAGCAGTCATTTAATATTTTCCTCTCTGGAGAACCTTACACTTGTTTTATTAGTATGTATTTTTTAATTTATCAAGTAAATATATAAATAACTGGAGCAGATATATTATTAATGCAGGACACTTGTGTAAGTCACTGAAAGTCGCAGATGTGTCATAAAAATAGATGGCAATCAATAGTCACAGGAAAATGTTATTTGTTTCTTGCAAAGCTGCAGCTATAAACTCCCCTTCCTGCTAGTAGGAGTGTTACTGCCAAAGCTCTGCATAGGTAGTTCAGAACAGACTGCATCATTCACAGTTTTAAAGAAATCAGCTTCAAGAAGCAGACTTTCAGGCAAATGCAGCACTGGCCTATATTGCAGAGTAGGGCTATTTAAAAACAAACCAGAAAAAGCTGCCCAGGCTCTGAAAGTAAAGACATCTTTACATAGAGATGGATATTGCCTCTCCTTAATGTATGCATGGTTTTGGCCACTGTTTCCACTAGTTTTCTCATGTAAGTAAAGGTAATGTAAGAGGGAAGAGAGGATTTACTGAGATTTACTTATTGCTGTAAAGCTAGGACTTGTTTAAGCAGGATTGCAGGCTCAGAGGTGTGCATGGTACCTAAGTTATTCTGTGACTGCATCATTTGATAACACAGATAACATTTAGACAGCCCCTCTGTGTGAAAGTCTTCCCTTTAATTTCAAGGAACAGGTATTTAAATATCCCTTTTTAGAAAAAGGAGCCAGTGCTACACCCGTGCACCTATTTCCTTCCTGTGGCCGTGGGCCCATGTGCAGATTTGAAACTGTCCATCTTTGTGATTGCTCCATTTTCCTCAGTCCCTTTGATAGGTCTCCTATAAAATGCATTAACCAAGGATTTTTTTTCTTTAATCTGTTGGTGTGGCTCAGTTTTGATGGCTTTGATTTTTCTGAAGTGATTTCATTGTTTGGTGTCAGTGTGTCTGACACTCACTGGGGTTTTTGTAAAGAAAAGGGAGCTTAGGTTTCTGATGTGTGCCCATGGAAAATAGGTGGGAGGGAGAGCCCATGGAGAATCTGCAGGCACTGCAGGTGTGGGGTGTCTAGATGCAAATTGCACCTGTGTTACTTAAAATCCTGCTGACAATTCTGCTGATATCTAAAATCCTATTGACAAATCCTACCTAAAATCCTGCCCACAATTCATTAATCCCTTATTATTGAGGGATTTATGGGGTGCTGAGCTGGGGTGTGGATTTGGCTACACTTCAGCCATCTCTGCTCCTCTGCCAGGTGAAGCACAAATTGTCCCCTTCCCAGTGCCCTGTGTAAATTATTCCAGGGTGGGATTACACAGCCTTTCTTAAGCATGGCTGGGTAAGACCTGTCTTTACATTCAACCCAGTCTAATTTTCTGCCAAACAGGAAGTGTTGCTGTGTAGCTGCCACCCTCTTTTCATAGGTATACAGTTTCTGTGACTTATGAATCATGAAGTATGAAAATGAAAAACCCTGTTGTGATGTGCTTTTGGCATCTTATTTCTTTTCACGGATTTCTTATTACACTTTGACAGGTGTCTGACACAAGAAACTGTCACTACTGTGATTTAACCTTGGTGTACCACCTCCAATTTCAATGCCTAGGACTGTGAAACAATAGAACTCATCTGAGCTGTTGAAACATCAATAAGATTGCATTTAATGTTTTTAGAGATGCTCTGTATGTTGCAGATTTTTTTTTTAATCCTGGTGCTCAGGATAGAAGCCAAATTTGTACACATTTTGGTGATTTTTAGGTTATCTTTTATGGGAATTTTTCTCAGAGAAGTTAGCTCAGACTAGCCTGATGTTTTGCAAAGAACTCAGGAAAATAGACACAGGTGCTTGCTAGTTCCTTATATAGTTGTAAATTTATTCATTATAAATATCTAAGCTGTTAATACCAAAACAGTGTTACATGGATGAATGTGAAGCAATCCATACAGGTATTTTTTAAGATAATTTATTCCCTCAGAAACCTGCGGTGAGTCAACCACAGTCTACTTTGGTGCAGCAATTTTGTTTAATTCGCCAATTCCCAGAATCTGTGACTAACAGAAAAATGCCTCTTGGTGTGTTTGTGACACTCTGGGGGCTGTGGCAGTCCCCACTGCTGCTCTGCCCTGCCCTGTGGCGCTGCCAGAGCTGCTTCCCTGTGATGTCCCAGGTGATGTCCGTGCTGTGCTGCAGACAGGGGCACCAACGGCCCCAAACCTGGGCTCCTGAGGCTTCTCTGCAGCAGAATCCTGTTTTGTGAGACTGAGTCCAGACCCAACAGTGCCTGGCCCAGTTTCCAGCCTGGCTTCCAGCATTATTTCCTGCAGAGTGAGAGGCCCCTGGTGCTGACAGGGGAGCACCTAATACAAGTCATTAGTGATCGTGGCACTGCAATTCCTGCCAAACTGGAGCCTGGCACTTCAAAATGTGCTGCCCTGTGTCAACCCCAAAGTATCAAAGATGAGGCTGTTGTCACCCTGCAGTGCTGGTAGGTGCTGTAGAACAGGCTGTCATCTGGGCTTCATTGATCACACTAAGCAGCTTCTTTACTTTCAATTACTCACGGGTGTCAGGAGGAGAAAGAGAACACTGGAGAGGTATTATACATAGTGGCACTTCAAAGGTGATTACTCTTTCTTCCTATCAATCATGTTAAGGAAATTCTCCTAGTGCACTTAATAATCCTATTTTCCTTTGAAGAAAAGAAAAAGTCTTGATTCGAAGCTGGCCATAGAATTAGCAGTGTCATTACACATTTTTGAACTCATTAGAGTGTACTTAGTATGCCTGAGATGTAATAGATTTGAAAAGCAATTTCTCCAATGATGGCTTCAAGTGGATAACAATTCTTTCCCAAAACAAATCGTGAATCAACTCATCATTATTTTTTTTCCTAGATTTTCATGTACAAATGTATCACAGTTCTTTAGCTGTGTGATTCATGAGGGGTTAAAATTATAAGGACACAGTATAGCAAATAACATACACAGCATACATTTTGATTGAATGCAGATTCTTCTATATGATTTCCTAGCCTGTTGTGATGGTTCAATTTTCTATTGCTTAAATCATGGTACCTACACTCTTAGATTAAATCCAACATTCACGTACAGCCAATCTATACAGAGGGTTTTGTTTACTTTGAAATCAATAGATTTGATAAGTGTGGGGTGGAGCAAGATTTGAATCTTAATAAAGATAAGGGATTTATTGTCAGCCCTTTCTAATAGGTTATGCCTGTTCTCCTGGCACTTTGCAGAGAAGCAGTTTTGTGAGAAAATGACACTGACTTGTCTGCAGCTGGAGCATTGAGGTGATGCATGTGGTGCACACTGGAAAAACTTTGCAAAGGACTAATGGGTCACATCCCATGGCTCTTGTCTTACAACAAATCTCACCAGAGACTGCTGGGTTTGCTGCAAAAAGTGGGGTGCCTCTTTGAAAGCTTTTCAATCAAGTCTTCCAACTTCTGTCCTGTCTTTATTTCCTTTATTTTATAACCCTTTCCCAGTTTATCTTACAAGTGTCAGAAAGCATGAGCCCCTTGAGCTTTTTAGGGACCACTAATGACTGTGTAAGCGAGCCAACTTGATTTCCCTTTGGGCTTGATTACATGCCTGACAGAGCAGAAGCTTCCCAAGGGGTCAAAGAGTCTGAGGGGAGAAAAAATTCAGACAAATCAAGAGAATTTCAAACAAATCCCCCTGCTTCATCCCCCAGGCAACATATGTGAGTCCAGCAGTGTTTTGAGCCGGAAACGAATGGCTCACTTTGAGAGATTTCATTTGTTGTTAGCTCCTCTCCAGACTCAGCATGGTTTGGACACTACAGTCAGGATCTTCTGCTAAGAATGTTTGCTGTTCTGTCTGAGTGCAGCTGCTGGGAAACATTTTATTTTTATTCATGTATGAGTAAATAGGTGGAAAATACAGCTGACTGCTCTGCAGTATGACCAGGATCACCAAGACTGTCAATTTTCCTGGAATACCTAATCTGTCATAAACCTCCACCTGATTTACATAGTCAATTTATCTGTAGAAAGGTGGCACCCACCAGGTCCTTCATTTCCAAAGCCTTGTTGAGCTGAGTATTGTGTATCAGACTGACAACCAAGGATGCTGAGACAGAGATGAGATGGATTTCCCAGTGCCACAATAGGGAATCAGGCTGTGAATAGCACAGTGTCCATCCCCTACTCACTGCTAGATGTTAAGACCTAAGCAAAGGACAATGCTTGGAGAGAAATCCTTTGAACCAGCATTCTCAACAGCTTTTGGTTACAACATGTTGAACTGTTATAACACAAGCACATCACACCAGTTGGGCAGAAGTGTGAGTGTGAGATCTGCAGAAGGCTGCAAACATTCTCAGTGTATCACAATTATAGCCATCACAGCACCCAGCAGCACTGTGAAAACACAGGCTTGTGTAACCTGCAAGTTCTCACATCTTCCTTGTGCTGGGGTAGATTTTGGGTAAAAATAGGACAGCACAGGATAAATCAAAGGGATTTGGGATTTGGATTGCCTCTCTCCTTGATGAGGGTCTATTTTTGCTTTGGTCAGCTCGTGACAGTCCAAAGTGAGAATCAAACCCTGCCTTTGATGTGATGGCAAAATGCCTTAATCACTCTCCAATGTATTGAATTTCTAAAATCCATTGTTTTTCAAACTGTTTTGGCTGCCTATAACTGCTGGGAGCAGCTGCTCCTCCAGGGCTGGGGACAAGAACCTGCACCCAGTGATTAGTGGCTTCAGCAGCAAAGACTCATTCTCTGTCCCTGAGAGCTCTGCCAGCTCTGCCGTGGTTAATGTCAGTGCTTTGTGATCCTTTGAAATCTTCTGCCTCTCTCTGGGGAAAACCATTGTTTTTCCATGGTTTGATAAACACTGAATGAGTCTGTTTGGGCTCTGTTAACAAGCAGTTGGCACAAAAGGTGTGTGGGTTTCAGCAGACAGGTTATTCTGCCAATCTGCAGCAGATCAGTGCTCCCACAGCTGCCTCTGCAGGAAGGAGAGGAAGATACCAAAGATCTCAGACTTCATTCATTTCTGTTATTGGCATAGCCTGTTCTAGCAGATCCCTTTGTTACTCAGGGTGGTTTTTTCTGATGTGATGAGTGTTAGGGAAGAAAGCATCAGGCTCTTGGCACTATACATAGATCTAGAGGACATTCAAACACATATAATTTTAACACGTTTATTTGTTTGGTTGTTTTTTTTTTGTGGTGACTTTCAAGCATGTTAAAAGCTTAAATCTTACATACAATCTTTAAATTCTTATAGAGAGATATGAGGATATTAACCAGAAATACATAAGACCAAGGTAAAACTACTTGCCTGAAGAAAATGTGGTTTTGATAGGCTAAGAAACATTTCATCTTGTCCTTGGACAATTGGTGAAATACTTGATGGTCAGGGAGGCCCCCAATGGCTCCTTGCTTCTGCAGTCATCCAGGGATACCTGGAAATGAGGTATAAAATAGTAAACAAGTACCTGTGTGAGCTGTCCTTCACACCCAGGGTTGGGCTGGAGTATTGCCTAAATGTCTAAGAAAAGACCTGTCTCTTGATTCAGGTGGAATTTCAGAGATAATGATTATTGCTAATTGCAGGCTAATAGGCTAGGGAAGATAAATGCTGTTTAAAGAATGGAGTGACTTATACTGCTTAAAATGATTGGGAACATGAATGATTAGAATGATGTGTTTTGTTTGCGCTTTGTTGCACTTTGATATCCTCGTTCCTTTGGGGCAGGCATACATCTAATTCCTCCTTCTAACCAGTGCTGTTTGCTCTCTCTCAGCAAAAGATGAGACATCCCTTAATAGAAGGCACTTAATTATGGGCCTTACCATATAAATTCTGATTTTATCTTTTGGGTTTTTTTTCTCTACTAAAATAAGAGAGATTACAATTGTGGCAACTGTGTCCCTAATAATTATAGTTGCTACTTTTGATGGAAACTTAATGCTTTTCCTAGAGCTGGGTCTATAGTAGTTTCTGGTTTAAGGTTAAAAAGAAATTGCATTTTAAAAATATCAGAGAAGCATTTTTTCCCCTAGATTTTGCTTTTGGGAATTAACCCAGATTGTATTATCAACATAATATATCATTAAAATAATGACACTAAATGATAGTTTACAATGTTCAGTACACACTCAAGTGGAAAAATATAATTAGCACATCTCTGTTGCAATTCTTTATTAGTTGGTTTAACACCAGTGTAGATTCTGGTAAGGATCCTAAATCACAGACTCTGTCACTGCAGTCCTGCTGCCAATAGGTGGTTGGAGCCCTTAGATGAGAATTACCAAGTTTTCTGTGCCACTTGCTTTTCTCACCCCATAGTCAGGGATTGTATTTTACTGTCACTCCTTGGTGGCTAGAAAATGTTGCAGGATTCAGGGGGAGCCATAGAAATGAGTTATAAACTGGAGTGGGTGCAATCTTCAGATTTTTTCCATGCCTTTTCCTTTTTTTCTTTATTGTCTTTTTTACCCTTGATTACTGCTTCTTTAAAAGAAGAGACAGAAAAATGAGAGGGTGGGACAAAAAACAGACAGATGACAGCAGAGAAATAGATGGGGAGGAATGCAGAATAAATGGACAGAAAGGTTCTGGGCAGATAGAAAAAGAATGTAAGCAGAAAGGAGACAGGATGATGTCCTCAGAAATGAAATGAAATAAAGCCTTCTGCCCCCATTGGCCTCATGGTGCCCCTGAGCTGCCAGCTTTGTGTTGTTATTTTGCAAAGCTTGTTTGTGTGATGGGATTCACAAGCACAGGTCTGACCAGGGCATATAGGAAGCAGCAGAGTTGCCAATGAGCTCAGTAGAACCCTCAGTGCTTGCCTGGTCCTGGTAGATAAAACCCCTACATTTTAAAAGGCACCATCACCTTGTAACTTGCATTTGTGTGCATTTCTGCACTAGCATCCATAACAATTTGCTACAAAAACACAAGCAATTATTTGTAAAAATATATTTTCTCCTTTACCTCATGCAGTTGTCATTAGTAAGGTACTTAAGCACAGTGCCTGGGTTAAAACTAGCTAGAGGCATAAATCAGTAGAATTGCTGAGAAGGTAGGCAGCACCTGGAGTCTAGCAGACTATTTCCTCAGGGAGGGGAAGCTGATGAGCCAGACTGGATTTCTTTGCAGCCATCAAGTTTATGCACAAAGAAAGCTCCCTGTGACCCATTTCTCCAGACACATTAGACAGCAGATAACAAGGCTACTTCTCTGTGAAGCCAAGTCTTTCTTGGTTAGGGCTTTAGTCAAAGGCTCTGTTTGTGGTCTCACAGGGCAAATTACCAGTTCTGTTCTTGGTGCATAATTTTTGGGATGTTAGCACTTAAAAGCTTTAAGTTGTTTCTCTTCTTTCTGCTTTCTACATGCATACATGTCTTGACATTGTTATCTGGCAAAACATTTCTGTCCATATAGACTGATTCCTAGCTTTCCCCAAGGTTTCTGTTTGGGAGGATGAGACAAAGCACAAAACTTGGCTGGTCCTGGAATTACATGGATATGTCAGGCCTGGATTGTGCCTCTGTTAAGCTTTTTGCTACAGCATATTAATCCTGGCGTTCCCATATCCTCTTGCTGGTTTCCAGTACTTCCTGAAAACCATTGAGCTGGAAATTTGATCCTTCCATGTTAGCGGTGTCAAAAGAATAGCAGAGATAGAAGGTCTGTTCCAGCCATGCTTGGGCATTTCTGATTTAGCTGAGGTCCCTTTCATGGCTCATTTGGACAGCACAGGAAAAGAGGGATCCTAAAACCAAGCATAGGCACTTACATTCAAATCAATACTGGTTCTTCAGACTCACAGTAAATATGTTGTTCCTAATAAGATGACCTTGAACCTTCAGAAATGAACTGGAATTGTACAGCCTCATTTTCTGTGTATAATAATGGGCCAGAAACCCTCATATATTACTCAGGTCTCTTTCTGTATCATGATCACATCAGATGATCTTTCTTATTTCCCCTTTTGCATTGCAGAAAACTAATTTGAAATATAATTATGTTGCTGCTGGAGATCAGCATGGCTGTTGGGCTGCAGAGTGCTCACCATTTGCTGGGTGACATTGTGTGATATTATCTTCTCATCTGTCACAGTCCCTTCCTCTCTCATCCTTGCACAATTCCAGCTAATACCCCAGCCTCTGCCTGGTGAGCCTGCATGGATAATGACAGCTGTGAGTTTATGCTTGTATGTTTTTGTTTTGTTTCTTTTCATCCCAGGTCAGCAATGATTGCACAATGCTGCCTTAATACAGGAGGAAACACAAAGGTTTGTAATCAACCCGTGGTTCTATCAGCACAGAAATTAGAGTTGTTTTATTCACCAATGCTTTTAATATTTTTAGGAAGGATTTTTTAAAAAGGTCACTTGAAAATGAAAGCTGATTTTCCTTTTTCTTTTCAAAAAAAACCCCTAATGTTACATTGGCAGAGGGAGGGTGTTTTAATGAGAATGCTTCAGTGAGGGTGCCTGCTTTTCTACAGTGCATTGCCTGAGGATTTGATCCCATTTTGATTTGTGAAAGCATCACTTCCTTGTCATGCTAAAAAAATAGAGTTTTTTGTTTTAAGAGTGCAACTTTCTGACACCTGTCTATGCTTTGCTGTTTCCTTTTCTTGTTTTGTTACAGGTAAGCCTTGGTATTTCAGCCTTTGGTTTTGTTTTGTTTTCTGAATGAGCTTGTATGAGGAGCACTTGCAGTGCTGTTTCTGTGGTGCACAAAAAAGCAGCTGGATGGTGGTGAAAATGGAGCATTGGAGCAGGGAAAAGTGGCCTGTGAATCTGGGGGGTTTCACACCCTGGACTATATTAAAATATGGAGCTGTCCAACTTTCAGGGTTTCTTGAGCGAAACAGGATGCATTTTCACTTGAAATATTACTTGTGTGTCCATGCTTCTGCTTGAAGAGATTCTTTCTGGATGTATCTTAGAAGTAATTGACACTGTTTAAGATCTTTAAATAAAGACAACTCTTTCTTCTCTTCCTTGGGAGATGAAAGCCATGCTGAAAGCTATGTCTTTGAAAATGAGTTTCTGCTGTTGATGGGTCACTTGATGTAGTTGTCCTAAGAACCAGCCAACCCTGTTCTACAGACTGAAATGACACCTTTTTGAAGTTGGGAAAACATGTCAATATGTGTACTAAATCTTGCAGTTGGAAGAAAACAGTTTGTTCTTTTCTGCCTTTCTGGGTCTCTGGGGGTGGGTGGAAGGGGAATAGAAGACCAAAATCCTAGATAAAATCATGGAGAAGTCTCAGGAGTGCCAGTCTGTAGTTTATCCTCTGTACTTGGCAAAACTTCATTGGCTCTCTTGGCAGCTCTGCGTGCACAACGTGCCCAATGATGAGACCAATCTGACCTCATTGCATCAAATTCTGTTTTATAGCCAGTGACTCTGAATTGTTTTAATTGTTCAGTGGAAAATGGAACATCTTTTAGTTCTCCTCCATAACATCTGCTGTTGTCTAGAACTGATGCATTCTTCACCTTGCTATGGGAACCATTTGCTAGGGCTTTTCCAAATCTTACAGCTTCCCCATCATGATGAATGCAACATGTGCCAGAATTATATAAAAACCATTCCAAAGACATTTCAGGTATTGTTTAATCTGTTCTCTGTCCCAGTACTTGTCACCCATGCTTTTAGCACCAATGCAAGATCCCTCAGTCTCTTTGGAAACATCTGCCCTTGAGCCCTACTTGGTAGCCCTCAAAAGAAACATTTTCTTTTCTGTAGTGGTCCCTTTGTGCTGCAGTTTAAGTTCATTATGTTTTCTGGCCAGACACACCAAGAACAGTGTTTTCTCTTTGCAATAGATCTATATATACCTCAAGATTGCTATGTTCACGAATTTCCTTCCTTAGGTTCCTCTAGCCCATTACCAGTGATGTCATTTAAGATTTTTATGTAAAGCCTTCAGCATCCTCCCTCTAGGCAGAAGAAATTTTCAAGAGCTCAGTGGTCACTGATGTGTGACTGCTCGTTGTAAATGAACATCACTAATAGAGGTGTTGTACGCGCTGACCAAAACCTGATAAACAGAAGTAGTAAAATTCCTCTGTTCTCAACTTTATTCTGTCCTTCCCATTACAGGTTTAAATTCTCACATCTTCTAGATGTTCTTACATATAGCATGGAAGAAATAGCTGCCCTCGTTGTGATTTCTTTGCCAAGATGTGCAAGATCTCCTTAATTTTGCAATAATTCTCTCCAAGCTCATTATGTCCTCCTGTGGACAGCTGATACGTGTTGGTTGCTTCAGCTGTGCCAGGATCCTTTGCCTGCATTAGCAAACATTGAGTTGAGAGGCATTTTGGTTTTATTAGCATGTGCCTGCCACTCTCCTGCTCACATAATATTGTGCTCATTTGCTGTAATGCTGCTGAAAATCTTTCCTACCACAAGAAGAAAAGTAAAAAAGGCAGGAACAGCAGGCTCACAATGGACACTCCTGACAGTATGCCACTCCCTGGAATTTTTGCTGCTTCAGTGACTGAGCACCTTAATATTTTAACTTGCACCACATTATCTGCTGTATTTCCCAGTACTGGCATCAATGGCATCAATGTGTTTTTCATGTTTTTCTTTTCTTTTTTTCTCCCTGGGTGCCAACAGAGGATAATGTGCTGTCCTTGCTGTTTTTGCCTACAGCAGAGTAATTTCAATATGCCATCCTTCCTTTGGCAGAACAGGAACAGATGACACTCATAAAACAGATCTTTGCATTAGTCCTGAGCCCTTCTCCCACATCGCTGGCACCAGTAAGATTTATTATTCTTCTAAATATCTCCTGGCAGGCTACTCAGAATGTTGGAAAAATTATAATAAAGGATTTTAGTCTGAGAACAAACAGCATGCTTTGCTGCTCAAAAAGTATGGTAAAATATTTTCTTCTGCCTGTTAGGCAGACACTCAAAGATGTATCATAAAATTATGGATAAGTAAGATGCTGTGTGGACCCTCAGGTTTGATCTACAGCCCTGGCTGAAATGGAGAGGAAACTTTGTCTAAACTAGAGCAGAACCTCCAAAGTCCCCAGTTATTATTGAAGGTCCTGTTGCCCCATCCCTGTGGAGCTGGGAATTGCCCATAGAGCCCAAGGGAGGCTGAAGGATGAGGAGATGGTGTGATGTGCTCTCCAGTGCCTCTGCTCAGCTCTTTAGCCAAGACACCTTCTCCTTTCCCTCTGCCTGTCCCATGCTGCTCTTTCACTAAGATTGGATAATTATTAACATGTTTTACATATATATATATATATATATATATATATAAAGGTAATAGCCTGGAAGCATTTAGACTTTCTATAGAGTAAAAGCAATTAAAAATATTATTGGAGACTCTGGAACTTCCAAATCCACAATCTGCATCATCCAAAGCAAAATTTAAAGGATTTTTTGCCAGTTACTTCTGAAAATACAACAATTCTGCTGATAAATGCAGTGCTCTGGAGTTGCTATATAAATGGAGTGTATAAGCAAATCAGTTTTGTGGTCTTGAGACAAACTTTTTTTCCTAAATTTAGGATCTCCAGGGGTTATCTCAGTTAGAAGCTAAGTTTGGTGCTTGACCCACTGGATCCTTTGATCTATTGCAGATTACTCAGAGAAGAAAAAAAAAAAGAATCAAATCCTGAAGGAATCAGCCAAAAAAAATTTGCTGCTCATGGCACCACTACCCCAAAGTTTTTGTCTCAGGATCACTGAAGCTGTGTTGGGTTGTGCTTTTTGTTTAATCTGTTTCTGACCTTTCTGTCTTCCAAATGTGTGACACACATAAGTCAAATTATCAGAAAACTTTTTTTTTGCTTGTGTGGAGGCACAGCTGTGTCCCAGGGCTGGAACCTGTTGCAGTTTTTTTCCTCCTGAGTCTGTAAGTGAGCTCAGTGATCCCCCACAAGTATCCCAAATGAAGGGCAGCTGTTATGGTCATCACTCTCAGCAAGGTTCCCTGCAATGCACCACAACATTAATAGGTTGTACTCACAGGTTATTTCCAGTACCGCTGGCACAACATTGGGTTAATATATTAATTTAATGGGAGCCCAGAGGGAAATGAGATAGGGGATGAGAAAAGCCTCTGCAAATGTGACAAGATGTTGATTCCCACTAGTAAACCTCTTTTGGGTAATAGTATTAGAGACTATAATATCCTCCCTGCTGAAATAAAACAGTTTTCCTGTTCCCAGCTGCTGTGGGTTGAAGAGCTGACGTGGCTGGGAGAGCTGCTCCAACCAGAAAGGCCAGAGAATGTCTGCTCTGCTCAGAAATATTTATTCAATATTGCTGCAAAATGCAGGGTGCTCTCTTTTGGCAGTGTGCAGGAAGGTGGGAGATGCAGTGCTGTGTGAAATCCAGTTGTGATAAAATGAGGTTTCAAGAGCCATGCAAATATTGTCACCTATGTAAAGCACCTTCCAAACAAGCAGCACCAATGAGCAAACAGCAGTTAGCTGCACCCTGTGGGCCCTGCCTAATGGGGGTGATGGTTTCAGTTTTAGAAATTTCTTTCAGTTATGTGACATTTCAAGGGAAATCATAGAGGGAATGAGAATGGTCTGTTCCTTTTCTAATGGTCCTAATTAGAGAGCTACTGTTGCTTTGAGTGCTTGGGGGATGATGCATCCCTTTCTCAGAAAAGGGCTATTGCAGCATTTTGCCTACTCACACACCTGTTTTCTCAGAAAGCCTGAATGTTCCCATTCTCCAGGGGTGTTGAATATCTCTCTTTAGATCTTCAGACTCTCCAGGTTAGCTATAGCCCTCAAGGCACTTGTGTTGGCTTTTCCCAAAACCAGAACTTGTGATGAGGGAGTTTAGAAAGGTCCTTCTCCAATCCACACTTTGCATCTCCCCCTACTCCTGTTTGCAGTCTGAAACCTAAACTGCAAACTCTTCAGAGCAGCTGTCTGATCATAAATGGAATAATGCATGGAGCACACACCCTGTCCTTACATCCCTGACATTCCAAATGTGCCAAGCAGCCCCAGCAGCTCTCAGAGGCTGTGGCTGCTCCTGTCCCCAGCCTTTCTCTCAGTGTGATGTTATCTCCAACACTCCCTTCTCCTCCTGCCAATTGCTGTGGAATATCTGTGAATTTTTATGTTGAGAGTGTTCCTTGCTGAGGTGTATCAAACCCCACTGCTGAAGGTCAAGGCATTTGGGGATGGGAAATGTGGGGTAGAGAGGCTGGTGCCCAGAGCAAGGGACACAGAGCAGGTTTGTTGCCTGGGCTTCTTCCTCTGAGCAGATCAGGAGACTGCAGCTCCTCCAGAGCACACACTTAGCAGTTAGATCACATAAAAAATTCAGATAAGACTTGCAGTCTAAGGGAAGGACCTTGCTCTTTTTCTTTACTATCAGGCAAAAGAAATGGACCAAATACTTTGGGAAAAGGATGCAATTCTAATGAGTTGCAAGATTTCATTCATGTTTCTCTTGAGAGGTTTGTAACACTAATAGACAGTGTTCAACTCTTCCACAAAACTTCTCAGGAAAAATAAAGTTTCACTTATTAGTAAGCAGTGCATGATTTCTAGACATCTGTTAGAGTTTTCCCAGTTTATTTTGTTGGAAGTGGTAAATGTCACACTACCCAAGGTGGAGGAGACAGTGAGGATTTCTCCTTTGGAATTCAATTCTTCCTTAAAACATTTTCACAGTATTTTATGAGCATTAACTATTTAATAATATTTCTTCATTAATAATTTAAAGGGAATTCTTTGTAATCATACAAAGAAAAATCTTGGATTTTGTTGTTTTGGAGTTTAATAGCATTTAAGGTCAATGCTTGGAAAGTAAACATTTCGATGGCAAGATCATTATGAAAGTGCTTTTGCTCTGCCTTGAAACACAGTGTATTTAATAATCTTGAATTTAAGAAATATTTATTTAGTAAGATACATTTGCAGTTGATTTCAGTGAGAATATGGAGCTAACATACAAAGTAGTCTTGAACTAGGGATTGCTTTCCAACTGTGTGGGGAAAAATGTTCTTAGTTAAGGGGCTCTTCTCTGGTTAGAGAAACTCAAATATTTCTGTAATTTCACTTCCTTTAGCCCACCCTTTATGAAGAGGTCTCATTTGGCATGATAATGTATGATTAAATTTATCAATTTTTCCCAGTATACCCTGCTGGCACCAATATGGAGAAATCTCCAGAAGGAACCCAACAGAAATAACTTATGTGCTGTGATTTGCTATACTCGCCTTCTGTAGTAAAGAAATATAGATTACAGGGATAATTCAGCTATTGAAGAGGACCTTCTGTTGGAATACACTGGCACAGGTTTCCAAGTTTCTGCATTTTCACTCGGTTAAGGATTCAGCCCTTCACCTCCCCAGAAAATTGACTTGGAAAACGTTGCACCTTTTGTGATGCATTAAAGATGCATTATGGAAAAGCAATACAGAAGAAAAATGGGAGAAGTTAACAGCTCCTGTGGCCTGTCCCTGTGGTGTGCCTGTGTTTGCTCGTGTCTCAGTGCAGCACAGCCCATTTTCCTTGGTGGGTATCAGGGCAGGTTGTTTACAGCAGGAACAGGCAGTGCTGAAAGGGCTCCGTGTGCTGTGCTCAGATGCAGGGCAGATCCTGTTCAGGATGGAAGGAAATGACAGAACAGAGCAAAGCAAGTGCAGCACATTAGTCATAGTTACACTCCTTCATTACTGCTTCAAATTGAAAAATGCCAACCACTGCACAGCTCGCTGGAGTAAGTTCAGAGAGAACTGCACACATTCAAAGGTCAGGAAAAGGAAAATTATAAACTATATTGTTTTACTGCCTCCACAAAATGATTTATTTTTTCTTTGTCTTTCTTTCAAAGTTTAAAAGAGAGGGATTGTGCTAGGGAATGAAATTTTAGAAATTAAATTTACTTGCAATGCAACAGCTCTTTTATTTGAGTAGAAAGCTGTAAAGCAGGGCTGTATTTAGAGGCATCCTTTGGGAACTGAGCCTTGCAAGGTGAGATTTGAGAAGCATTGGAGGCTGATTTCTGCATATAAGGCATGATATTTTAGCAGGATAGTGGGAGTATTTGCCTCTCCTAACTGCCTAATTTAATTTACCATTTTTTATAATTAGCTATAAAGCACTTTCATTTTATGTGATTTCCATGTTGTGGGATGACATTACTCTGCACACTTGAAATGTTCCTAATTCTTTTTACTCTAACAAATAGGATGTGAGAAAATTTCACTATTCAAAACTTGTTCTGACTTCTTAGACTTTGTTTTCTTTCTCTCTTTTTTTTTTCCCTAAGTTTTGTTGTTGTTTTTTGATTGTTTTTATTAGGTTTCCCTTTTTTCTCCTTTTTTTGTCTGCCACATTCTGTTGTTTGACTGACTGCATGCTCTGGAATTGCATCTATTTATAAACCAAAAACCTATATATATGACTGTGCTGAGAATATTATGGGGTAGATGTTCCTGTGTTGTTTGGGTTTTGTTTTCATTGCCTACTTCTGGTGCAAATATTTTTGTTTGTACAAACTTCACAGTAATGGGTCTCAATGCAATTTTGTCTGAAATTTGCTACATATCAACAGATTTCTTTTAGTCTTTTTGAAAACAAATATAAAATTGACATAAAAAGTGTGCTCTATTTCTGGTTGAGGCAATTGTGCTAACCATAACTTGTAGCACAGTCCACTGGTCCCACTGACACAAAAATGTGCAGCTAAAACATCCCTATGGGATTCTGATATGAATAAAATAGCAATAATTATTATTTGAGATATAGATAGCAAACAGTTTAGATATTCTGAGAGATTGCTGTTTAAAACCTGTTGGTTATGTCTTTATAAAGCAGTTGTTATTCCTGTATGTGTGGTAGATTTTTAGATTATTATCTTTTATTCTATTTTTCTCAAAGTGTGGCTAATTAATGCAGCCTCCATGATTTGAAAGGTTTTAGGTGAATTTATCTCAACTGTTCCCTGGGTTTTTCAGCCAGGGCATTGGAGACCTGAATGCAAGACCAGAACTTACTTTGGCACTGGAAAGTTGCTCTGTGGAGATGAAGATTATTGATGGGGGACAACATTTGTTTAGTGCTGTTTTCAAAAAAAAAAAAAAATCTTCTCATGTACCTCTTGTACCCCCTTTAATATTTTCTGAGGGTGAGGTGCAAAACTGAGAGAAAAAACATATTCTAGCATGATATAATTTATTAGCAATACAATTTGAGTGGCAGTGTTCTTTGTATGTAATGCAGTGAGTCACTGATAAAATAAGATTGAACTACACAAATACAATGTAGTCTATTTACAAGGTTTTAGCAGAAAACAGTCAAGCCAGTTGTCTTTATAAAGTAGAAAAATATAGTGTTTGGGTTTTTTTTAGAGTTTATTTGAATAATTTTCATTTTAAATTCTCCTTCTATGTTAGAAGATGTAGAGGTCCAATTAGCATCAAGCTCCCAGAAAGACTGAAATGACAAGGAAGCAAGCATGCATTTCATATCTCCACTTAAGAGCATGAAGCCTATGAATTTTGTAACATGCTCTCATTTTTGAGATGACTTTAATTCCTTATGTAATATATTCAGCTCTGAATTTTAATCAGTACACAGTTTGTTGATTCTCATTGTCTGAATTTGTAAAAATAACTAGTAATTGTGCCCTGCATAGTAAAAGGATGGTATTTTCATGGATCAATAATGAAGGATTCAGTGATCCTTAGTAAATCCCTAGATATCGATTCCATGATCTAAATTCATTTTAAGTTGATTTTTCTCCAGCTGCACTGTAGTGCTGTCCTCTGAAATCTCAGTGGTATTCCTCATTTGTTTTATTAATATGTATTACACACTAAAGATATGTCAAATGATTCAAGCAATTTAAGTGACACTTGATTGCTGAGATACTTGTTTGGCTTGGGGTGGTTATTATTTCTTTCTAATCATAATAACCCATTTGCTGTGAAACTTCATCTTTTTATTGTTCAAACAAGGTATAGAGCTTTCCACGGGTTATTGTGCAATTTCATGTTGCCAGTGTCTGTCAACCATAAATAATTGTGACTGTCTTGATTTTTCTTTACGCATCTAGATAGATTGCCCAGTGGAGCAGAGAATACCAATTTAACACTATTTAGGACAGTATTGTGAAGTGTATCTGCAGCTATGAATTATCACTCAGGAGATGCCAGTGGGAAGCTAAGTTCAAAAAGGATATTCCTAAGAATGGGAATTCCTTAAACACAGTTTCTCTGTGCTGATTAGTTGTGTGCAAAAGGAAAAAGGTGCATTCTTTGGTGGCCTTTTAACAGAGCAGAGGTTTTCCATCAGTGAGAGATTATCCTAAGTTCTTTCTAAAGTCTGCCTGAAAGCAATTAAGATTCAAACACTTAAAAGCCACCAAAGTGTAGGACTCCAAGAGGTGGAATAATCAAACTGGGTTTTATAATGGAAAAAAATACTGTCTCAGATTAAACCAAAACTGATTAAATTTGGAGGAACCTGGAAGAGGAAAGATTGGACACTGTCTTCCAGAAAACTTAGGCACAGCACTTTACAAAATGTAGGAGTCTGACATGTCTTGAAATGAGCCCCATAAGTTACATAATTGTTTCTCAAAATGGCTTTCATGATATAAATTTGACTCACAATTCTTCTGTAGTCAATTTTGCTGAAGTCAATAGTTTTAATTCCAAACAGGGAGTTACCAAAAGTTAATGGTGAGTACAGTTGAATGAATTACTCATTCCCTTTTGGTCCTTAGAAGTGGCAATCCAAAAACCCCAAACACATATAAAAATATTATATAACTGTATTTCATACAAAGTTCCTACTTTCAGAAAAGTAATTTGAAGCTATTTAAATTTTGACTTCTGTAATATTTAGACAAAAGTTGGATTTTGCTTATTTAGTCGACTGAAATGGTCAGCTGCTGGCACCCAAACTGGGTGGAATTTTTCTTGGAAACATCTCTTCTGTAAGTGTAATCAGTCTAGTTTATGCTGCTGCCATTACAGTTAGTGAAGTATTAGGTACATAGTAGGAAATGGGTTACTTAGATAAACCTTTGAAATATGAAGTGCACTTTTTAAAAATAGTTTGTCTCATTTATATTTTACATGATGTGCACAACTTTGTTATTCAGATTTCACTGTCTCGCTTCAGGGAGATATTATGAACAGCTGAGTTGTTGTTTGTTATATGCATATTATTTATACTCCCATTTTGTGACACATTATCTGCTTGATCATATAAAGTAACACAATTTCAGGAACTATTTAATATATTCTCTCCCCTGCCCCTAAAATCAGTAGGTACAATTCCCTAGAGGAAATCTATCACTGCTTGTTCTTCATCTGTTGCTTGGAGCTGTGCTACTCTTTAGTCAAAAAAGCTCTGTAGGACCTGGCCTGAAACTCAGGCAATTCACTGAAAACCTTTCTAGTGACTTTGGAAAACTCTCAGAAAATGGTAAGAATGGTGGAAATACCCTATTTTGAAGAAAAAAAAAAAACAAAACAACCAAGAAACAACTAAATCACAACAAACCAAACCCAAACCAGTTGTCAAGCACTAAATAGAAAGCTCAGTCTGGGCTGTCAGAATCCAGCAGTAGTTAAGACACCTTATGTAGGTGTGCAGGGATTCCACTTTGGGAATACCAGTGTGGCAAAAGAAATCAAATTATCTGGGGCAGTCAGAAAAGCCTCAGTCCAAAACACGACTTTTCATTGACTGCTGCCCACTAGGCATCTGCTGAGCATTGCTTGTTTAGTCTGATTAAAGGAAACCTTGGAAGGATGTTTGGCTCTGTATTTCCATGTATGTGTAAATATAATGAAATGGTAGAACAAAAATTAATTGCTTTTTGGCCTTCTTCCCATTTTTGTGCAGTCATTCCCTAGCTCTTTGAAATCAGCCTTGGTACCCAATATTTCTACCAGAGAAGTGTAGTAAGCTATGGATTAATTTTGCTGAAAGAGAGTCCCAAAATATGGAGTGAAATTAAATGTCATTGAAATCGGTTCTAGAAATTCATCATCTTAGGCTTTAAGTTCAAATCTGTGTTATAAGTTTGCATTCTGGCTTTTGAAAAGAGAATTAAAAAGATGTTTAGATAATGTGTGTGCTGTCTTGAGAAACCCCCATCTAAGTGTAAAAGAAAATGTCTTGTCACTTGTTCTTGACTGGAAGACCAACCTGTTTACTATAGCTCTTTATCTGAAGTCTTGGCACAAAAGGTATTCACTACTATGCCAAGAACAGTAATGAAATAAATTTCATTTTAAATCACATCTGAATTTGAAGAGATTGAGATCACACTGGTT
Source organism: Geospiza fortis (assembly GCF_000277835.1). NCBI lineage: Eukaryota > Metazoa > Chordata > Aves > Passeriformes > Thraupidae > Geospiza > Geospiza fortis. Next base: position 5,634,090 of record NW_005054317.1, read on the forward strand.
TAGATGTTATGCTGCAGACCCCTATTGCTATGGCAGTCTCACTGCCTTACCAAGTAGAATTCTTTGTGCATTCTTTGTACCTCCTCAAATCCATTACTGAAATGCCTTTCTTTGCTCTCTCACCTCAAGCTAAACGTCTTTCAACTCTTCATGAAGGTACAGATGTATTGATATGGCCATGCTGTATTTAGCTTTATGCTAACAGTATGATCATCACTGCCAAGGAGATGCCAAAGAGCTTCTGGGGCTGGGCAGGAGGGAAGTGTTGATCTCTGTTTTCTCTTCAAAGAGGCTGATCCTCAGTCTTGCTGAGGTCAGTCTTTTGCTTTTTTGATTCTTATTTCTTACAGTTTTATATATTTTCAAGTCAATGCTTTTGTTTGCATGGATAATAATTATCAACTCAACAATTACACTTTGATCTTTTTGTTTTTATTTTGCATGGCTTTAGCTCATGTTCTCTATTCCAGTTGGAGCAACATTTTTCTCAGTAAAGCTTGACCAAGGTCACCCAGCAATGTTGCTCCAAACTAGTCCTTGGGCTACAGGTATTAAAAATTTGGCCCTGGGCTGTAATTTGGGCAGAAAGCAATACCTGGGTAGTTTAGCTGGCTGTGCAGGTGGGTGCTGTGCTGCTCCTGGCCTGGGCAGAGCATCCTTCTGGCAGCTCTGCTTAGCTGAGCTTCTGTTCTCAAGTATTTTATTCTGGAATAAGCAAAACTACCTGGAAATGAGCCTGAAAGTACTGAGAAATTGCAGATGTGTTACTGAGAAGGCTGTGCACAGCACAGGCAGTGCAGAAGGGGCATAAAGCTGGGTCAAGAGTGGAATTAGAAAGTCTTAAGCATAAATGGCAGCTTTTCTTGTGGTCAAGCTGTCTGGCTGCTCAGTTTCTCTCTCTGTGAAATGTTTTTTTCTGATATGTATTACAGAGCAGACAGTGAAGATTATGTGATTAATGCTTTGCATGGTATTTTGTGAATGCAAAGTGCCATCTATCTTCTAGATGAAACTGTTAGAAGCAATATATAAACCTGAAGTGCAAAGATTCTGTTACAAGTTTAGTATTAGCCCTTATCTAAACATTTTAATTCAAAAAACTTGACTATATATAGATTTATCTTCAGACCAAGGTATTTAAGAAGCACAGATCTTTCTACCATGTCATACTGCAAATCATTTATGTTTAAAAATGGGGTTCTGAACATGTAACATCTGGCTTGATTACGTTTTTCAGGCTTTCCATCAAGTTTGTATTTTTATTTTAAAATGCAAAAACTATCCCACTCAGTGTCAAAATCTCAATATTTTTTGTGGGGAGCTTTCATTTCTGTCTATTCAAGGTGAAAACAAATGGTGAACTCCCAGAATTTTCCCTTAAGAGAAAATTTTGTTTTCCAGTTCTTTAAAATATTTAAATAATTTTAATGCCAGAACTGTTCTGTCTCCTGTGACTGACAGTTGTCTGTACATGTAGGTAGAGCAGGTCCATGGGGATTGTTTTCCAAGGCAAGGTGGGCCACTCTCAACATTGCTCAGTGTGGAAAGAAGCCCAAGAGGTGCAGGAAGCAGGTTCCTGTTTATGTTCTGGCCATTTATATATTTTAAAGCCAAAAGAATTGATTAGGCAACATAAGTTGTCTTTGTACCAGAGTGAAGGATATTCAATAAACAAATAACTGCTTCTTTTTGTACACAAAGAATTAGGGAACTGGAAGCTTATTCAATGGCCATTGTGATGGATTTCCTGGGTGTTGTGGACATCTCCAATGTGTAATTCTGCTCTTGAGTGTTTGCACAAAGTTTTATTTGTTCATAAATATTCTTGTTACTCTGTAGATAGATTTCTTTATACTTAAGCAGCTACTTTAAGTATTTGTATGGAAGAGAGGAAACCTTCAGAGCAATGCCACTGGGCTTGAAGATTCATAATCAATGTGGAGTATTGTACCTGCGCATCACTCACCACATTTCTCATTGCCTTTTCTGGGTAGAGGATTCTGTTTTAAAATACTCTCTTCCATCTAGAGACTCATGTGTCTAGAAGAGTGTTTGACAGGAATTTTTTTCTCTTTGTGCTAAGGCAGGGTAAAGTGACAAGGAGATGCACACTAGAGATGTCAGTTCATAGCATCCTGGATCTGGAATTGCTAATGAAGTCTCTTCTGTGCCTCACAGAGGATGTGCCAGTGCATTTCAGCTTCAAGAGGATAGAAGTACAAAGCAGTCAAGGGTACCTTCCTTATCACATAAGAAGAGAGGTTAAAAATACAAAAGAATGATACTGTAATTCTGAATGAGAATGTTCTATTATTCATAAAGTATTTTGTTTCTGTAGAGAATCATATTATGAGATGACATTCTGATCTTATTACTCCTTTTGTTACTGTTGTACTGTGTGGCTGTTCCACATTAGGGGGCTTCTCCTCCATTTGTTTTGCAGAACAATCCTTTTCCAGCTTTTTTCATATTTTAAGGGTGTGGTAAGGCAAGAAAATTTGTGCTTTCTTGGATTTTTGGCTATTTTAAGAACTATTCATCATTTCTCACTGAGTCACTAAGCAATGTGATTGGCTATAAGAAATTAATACCAGAACTGAAGATCAGGAATAGCAATAAGAGATATATAAAGAAAAAAAAATCTTCAAAGTGCTGATGAACTATGCATTTATAACACTCTTCATATGTTGTTATACCCTCCTGCATTTTAATTGTGACACTTCAGGAGTAATACAAATGTTTTCCGCTGCTCATTTGTATGCAGTGTAATAATTCTCCCTAACTTTGTGGGGCTACTGTTCCAAGTGGGGAACAGGAACTGCCTCTCTACGCTTGTATGATGTAATTTCTGACTTCCAATTAGTAAGAATAGGTTTTCTTCTGCAGAAAATTCTATTCTCAATTTCATTTTAAGGCTATTTCTTTCTTCTCAGTCTGGCATTGTGATTACCCACTGTATACCTGAGCAGAAATTTGGATAAATGCTTCTGAAATATAGTGCACTGCAAATCAGTACAAAATGTAGATAATAGGTGAGTGACTGATTTAGATTTTCTGTTCAGGTCTTAAGGGGCATAAACATACCTCAGAATTTTCTCTCTAGTGCATCTTATCCCTGTTTGTAGTAGCACCATTTCCAACAAACTTGCTATTTAATGCTGCGTAGGAAAAAAGAAAAAACACATTGCAATTCTAAGTAGCTCTGGTGAATAAAAAATACTTAGTCTTAGATATGATTTCCTTCCATGGAAAGGAAAATGCCACTCTTTACACAGAGCATCAGCTTAACAAATTCACTGTGAAGGGCCAAAGCTGGCACAAGAGCTCCAGTTTCTTCATGCCACTTGGTTTTTCAGCAGAAGCAGCTTCATTTGTGGTCCCACCAGTAAGCTGTTTGGATACAAGCAAAGCAAATCATGCATAAATGCATGATTGTGGGTACAAAATTGTGTAGATGATTTGAATAGGAAGTATTAAAAAAGGCAGTCAGGATGCTGCAAAATACAGAGCTCCTGGAAGTTTTCTTTTACATATTCAAGCACACTTATTTTTGTCCCATAACAGACATCATATGATCTAACTGTGATCTTTATGTGGTATTAAATAGCTAATATTTGCAATTGATCAAGCTAATGAAACAGGGTCAATGGTCTGACACATGACCCTGACAGGTCTGACACATGACCCCCACATGGAGGACAGGTTTCCAGAACAAGAATTTCCATGCTATGGTATAAAAGTCTGCAGTTAGAAATGAAAAAAACCAACTTTGTGAGCAGGTGAGATGTGAGGTAGGAAATACAGCCTGTCTTGGCATGGACACCTGCACATTTCAGGCACTGCAAGTTTGTGTTTGGTTTTTTTAATGTGCATTAGTGTTCAGAAAATCAAAGTCTAAAGTAGTACAGGCAGAGAAATATGCCATTTTCTCAGTCCTTGTGATCTCCATTAATAGCTTACATCCCTGGTGTGTACTGGGATTTACATAACAGAGACAAACATACAAGAATCTTTGAATAAGAGCGCAATATTCTCAATCTCCAGCCCTTTGAGAACTCTGTTCCAAAATAATAGGCACTAGACAAAACAAGATCTTACTGCTTGCAGTGGGCCTCAAGACCCTTGTTGTTTGCCACAATGTTTAATTTGTTTCTTTCTATCTCCTTGGCTGATAATTGGAATACTCAACCTATGACTTTTAATAAGCTGCCAGTCCCAAGGTTAATAGACTGAAGTTTTGTAGATGCTTTGACTTCTTGTGCTTGGAATAAATTGCCCACAATAGAAAATGTAGATCAAGACCTCAGAAATCAAATTGATTAATTTTAGGAAGAAATAAGAGCAAGAGAGACTGTTATTTACAATTGCTGTTTCTTTTTGCCCGTTTTATCTCTGTTTCTTTTTGTTAGATAAATGCCTATGCAGGCAGATATATTTATCAATTTAGACATGTATGTGGTTCCTGCAAATATATCTGCCATTCTGCTTCCTTGCTTTTGCTCCCCCTCCCTGAAGCTTTATATCCCAGTGATTAAAAACATAGCTAGGTGTCTATGGAAATTTTGTAACTTTAATATGGGGGGAAGTTTTAAATTTAATTATTTCTAAACTTTAAATTACAATCTGTGACAAAATAATTAGGAAAAATCAGAACTATCTCAAAATTTCATGGGACTTTAAATGCTTGGTATTTTGTTGTAAATCAGAGCTCAGACTGGTAGAAATGTGATGTGGGAAGGATAAGGACAGGTTTTCCTGGTAGTGTTATTCATCCACTTCTACATGATAATGATTGAACAGGGATTACCATTTAGGAACTTGAAATTTTGCAGAATAATGTGGTAGTCAGGGAAAAGTCAGGCATTTGTTTTTATTTGTTACATTTAACATGTAGCTTATATTCCTAAGCTTTTTAAGAGTTGACCATTAATGTTGACTGTTAATAAGACTCTGAAGGCTTTGATTTCCAGAAGAGTAGAGCAAATCTAATGTTGTGGTACTATTTAAAAGTTGTAAGCTTGGCTTTTATGACAAAATAACAGAGAGATTGATGTACGTTTTAATTAATAATGCTGATGAAATGAAAAGAGGATGATGATTATCACTGTAAATTTGGAGCAAATGGTTCTTATGGGACTGGCTGAGCAGTCTTAAATTTGATTTCAAGCTGATAAAGCTGATAATACTGCTGTAAGATTTCCATGTATCCTTCAAGTTGGCTTCACTTGTCATTCTGGTGTTTCCGTCAGTAGTGGGGATGAAGGCAGTGGACTCTCACTGTTCAGTTTTGCAGAATACACAGACCAGGGTGAGACAAATAACAAAGAGAATGACTTGCTAACACTGAGCACACCTGGGCACACTGCCTTGTCTAAGAGTTAGAAATCAGGACCTACTCCCAGATTTTTTTTGTAGCACTCACTGCCTGCCTGGCTCTGTCCTAATACACTTGACTGTAATTCAGCACAAGTTCATGACACTGCCACCATTTCTACTTTCTGCAGAATGGTGGCTTTCTGTCAGCTGTTGCCCCACTAGAGTTTGTGGAAGACAGGAATTGATGACTTTCTCGTTTGTCTGGAGTTTGTCAGGTCTGGGGCTGTTGATTTTTAGGAGCCAGGGGCAGCCTTTTCTTCCTTGATCAGAAAGCAGTCCTGGGATGAAGCCCTGAGCCAGGCAGAGTCCCCTCATACCCTTGCTCCTCCTGGGGCAGGCTGAAATCTCCATTTGCTTGCTGGGCACAATATCCCCTCACACACTCACACCCGGTAGTACCCAGCCCTTGCTTTCACATGGGTCAGCACTGGTCTTTGGCAGCTATCCAGGCTGGAAAGAATCAGATTCCAGCAGGCAATTTATCCTGGTTGCCTGAGATAGCTGCCACAGGACAGGAAAATTGCATTCTAGAGAAATCTTGCTTTTCCCCCTGAGAGATAGCTATAAACTAGATTTACACACATTTAAACTATCCTAATATTTAGATGGCTAAAGTTAGGTGAAGTGAGCAGAAGGTGTAGCATGGAATGAGTGGGAAAGTTTAAGACTCTTATATCTTCATATTTAGGACCCAAGGAGAATTTTCCCTCGGTTCACACCGCAGCATCTGATGGATTAAAGAACAGAAATGTTTCTTTCTAAGCATCATGAGAACCAGCAGGAAGCTGCCTGGGCTAGAAATGTTTCTAAACCACTGCTCTCAGGCCCTTCCCCTGCCCTCAGTAACAGAAATAGCTTTGCCATTTCAAGTGCTACTGGGCAGCACTTGCAGCAGCTCCTGACTCTCTCACTGCCTGCAAGAACATTATCTGGGAAGAACCTACTTTGCCCAGATCCTTAGGAGCCCATAACAATTCCTAGAGAATATCACTCAACAGGGACACCTAAAGAAGAAATAAAAGATAGTTTAGCTACTCCCGAAGTTGAGAGTTGCTTTCAAGTAGTGTCTAAAATTCAGTGTCACGTAACAGGCTTTAGGATTAACTCTTGGGACCCTGAGGAAATGGCAGGGACACCTGTTTTTATTCTATTCACAGTTAGGCACCTGGCTACTTGAAATGCTGCCCACACAAACGTGGCTTTACTCCAGAGTAACCCCCAGGTGTGGTAAAGGCGCTGCACACGTTTGTGTATCATAGGAGCGCGGTGAGAACGAGCCAAATAAGGGAGTAACTAAGAAGCCTTTGATGGGGAACTGTACTTGCAAGTTATAATTTTCCCTCTGTTCTGATCCCCATGCAATTTATTCTGAAGTCATTATGTAAAGAAACTGCAGGCTTTCTGTCAGAAAGGTGCCTGTGAGGAACGTTCATTAGAGCAGCAGAGAGAGGAGTGACACTGAGGGTATTTGCCTGTCCTCCTCCTTTCCTCCCACAGAGAGCAGGAGCAAACGTGCCTGTGGCTGGCTTCTACCTTACACCTCTTCAAAGAAGTTTCTCTGAAAGTCTCTTAAGTCTTCTGTAGAGAGCTAAATATGCAGGTGGAAGTTAACTGAGTGCACTGTGTACCACAGGATACTGGACTTGGGTGTTTATTCTATAAACACAGAACCCCTGAGAAGCAGCAGCTAATTGATGTGGAGCACTGGCAGCCAAGCCAGAAAAGCCCTGGCCACTCTTATGGGCAGCACTGGGCCATGTTTAATCGTTCAACTTCAGGGTACTTTTGGCTGTTAGCATTTTGTGACAAACTTCACAGCATCTCTGCACAGGGCAGAGTCCACACACGATGGCACATGGAGTGGTATTTTACTTCCCTTCATCCACAGCTCTCTGCTGGTCTAACATGAGCATTGCTTGCTCCAGTGCTGCAAGTGTGAGCTGCTCTGGCAGTACAGCAAGTGATCTGCACTTTGTGTAACAGGAAAAGAGCAGGGCAGACAGGGTTCTTCATGGGTTTGCAAAACAAAGACAAGACTGTGGTGAGGTGGACACACAGCAGCATGTAAGGGCTTTCTAGACCTCATAGCTGAACATATTCTTTCCTTGAGCACAAGTTAAGTCCCTTCTATTCATTGAGGGTTGCTAGAACGTGCTGTATGGCTACTGTGATTCGGCTGAGGTGTGGTAGCTTTGTGTCCCTGGCAGTTTTGCAATTATTGTTATTTACAAATTATAAAAACTCAGGTAATGAGCAAACATTGTATGGGTCATGATATAAAAATTTTGTAAAAACCATGTTTAGTCAGCTCTCGATGCTTGGTAGTCAGGCAAGTAGCAGTCAGGTAGAGAGGTGGCAAGTTATGCTGCCCTAAAGCCATGTAGACTTATGTGAAAATGTCCTACTTATGCAAATGCATCATAAAAAAGGACAGAGTCTGGCCTCCAGCACATTTAATAGCATTCTTAGACTTTGCCAGGCAAGTGTTGCTTCCTGCCTCATGGTTTTGATAGATGGAAAGTTACTGCTAATGCATTTTTAACTCTGAATATTGTAGTGAAAATGTCACCGACTGAAATGCATTCTCTCTTCTACGTGTGCTGGCTCCCTTAACATGTCAAACTCTGCTAAGCAGATAAAAGGTGAGGCTGCCATGTTCTGCCTGGCTTATGGACTCTGTTCTCTCAGTGTCCAGAATTTCTCATACCAACTCCATCCATCCACCTCATTCCAACCAGGATCCATCATGATCCGGACCCTCAGTGGTGCCTTCTTATTAAAAGGAGTCCAACATGTTTCTAAGTGCATTTCCTGCTAAAAAACCACATGGAGATTATTAAAAGCTCATCCATGTTTGTTTCCTTTCTCGGGCAAATGGTGCAGCTGATTTTCCTGTACACCTATGATGTGGCATATTTTCTGCAGTCCATCCTTTTTCTGCACGAGTCCTCACTTGTGTAATCAGTTATGAGAATGTTTCATTTATGAAAATAGGGAGCTTTAACTCCTTGTTCAGGGCAGACATTGCAGGATCAATGTCTGCCCTAAACAAGGGCATAATTTCCAAATTCATGATTTCCAACACTCTCTGCTTTTAATTTTGCTGGAGCAGAGACTGCTACACTGTGCTGTCATGCAGGGGGCTTGTGGGGAGTAACTGTGGTGTTACTCCAAAGGCAGCTGATATGTAACTATTCAAACTTAAGTATTCACTGAAGCATTTTCTTGTCTGAGAGCTCTCAAATCTCGGGTATGTGATCTGTGTGCTGAAGCTGTGCCAACCACATATTTACTATTAGTCTACTGCTTCCTGAAAAATTTAGAGTTCACACATATTACAAAAAGTAGCATTTTTCAGAACCGACATCACTGAAAGATGTGCTCTATTAGTTAAAGTGGTTTGTTTTGCACTGTTGTAATTAGGGTTTAGCTCAGACAATGTTTTCTCAGTAGCCTCATATTGTTTGAATAATTCAACTATGAAGAATATTCTGAGCTAAGTTCTGCTTTAATTCCAGCCAATTTATGAACCTTCATTCAAACACTCTTCAAGATGCCACCATTTTAAAATTAAAATAATTTGCCTTTCTAGTTCCTGATTTCAAATATCTTCCTTCTGCTTGTCTAACATCCTTTGTTTAGACATAAAATACAAAGTGACATAACATGTTTTTGGCATTTTTATCTGATGGAAATAACTAAACTTTGGTACTGATTTGTTTTTATGTTGTCTTAAAATGAGTCCATACAGATAGGAGGGTTCACATAGCAAACACTGCTGGATTCTTTAGTGATCTGCAGCACTGTTGTGCTGATTTGGATTATGGAAGGTGTTTAGCACACTTTCCCTAGGAAATGGCATTTATATTCTAGTGCTGCATACCTCTGTTTTGAACATGTGCTTTATTTCTTGTCCTTCTGTGTTCATGTCCCCAGTCTCCCCTGCATGGTTTCTGAGCAGGGACTGTTTCCTACTTCATCTGTGCAGGACCTCACACCTTGCCTCAGGTTTAGCTTTTGGGGCCTGAAGGGATTTTACAGTGCAGACTAAAAAAAATCCAACAAACTGATGTTGATAATGAACCATCTGCCTTGTCTGCCTTCAAACCAAGAGAAAAAAATGGATTCAGATCCAAGCATTCCCTGGAACTTTGAGCCCCAGCTTTGAGAGGGAAGTGGTCTTCAGTGGTGGGATAGGAAGGGGAATGCGTCCAGAGGCTCCCTGGTGACCATGGGAGATGTTTGGGTGCAGGAGTCAAGCTCTGAGTATCCTTTCTCATCTCCCTTTTCTCTCAGGGAGGGCTGGAAGTGTGAACTGACAGCAATAAAGCACAGGCCCTTGTAAATGGGAACCAGCAGAGAGGAGCTGGGTCACAGTTTGCAACTCCTGCACAACAAGGGCCACGAGTCTTTGAAACGCAACCCAAAGCCAGACTGCTCCTTTTTAAGCCTTCCTTGAATTTGTTAATGAACTAAATTTGGAGGAATTCTTTCTCATTATGAGGAAAAATATAATTTTAGTAATCTTTAAAGAAAGTCTTTGTTCCCTTGGCCTGTGATTCCACTGTATCTAGTACTTTGGAGGAAGGTCAACATTAAGTGAAACCAAGCCTGTAGTAATTTTTAGGAACAGTGCATACCCAGTGAATTGTGAAAAATACAGGGATTAATATATAGGTCTTAAACCTTAGGGAAACACTTTGGACTTCTATAGGCAGCTTAATCTAATCTAAAGGGTGGGCATGGTTCTAAATGTATTTTCTAGTGAGCTCTGTGCTCCTGGAAGCAGTAGAGAAAATTGCTTGACTAATGGGATTAGCCAACCACATTCAAAGGTTTACAGTCCACTATGGAGCATCTAATTGAGTAAGATGGATATTTCTAATATTCATTGCTTTAATTTTTATGTTTTATTAAAGTATGAAAGGCTCAGTGCCTGCTTGTAAGATAGCTGGAAGGTCTCCTGAGAGAGGGATTGTTTAGGGTAAAATAAACCAGAAAGACAGTAAAAAGAGGCAGAGAAGAAAATGTTCTGAGAGCTTCTATTGTGCGAGGGATGTTTGTGCATCTATACAAATTACTCAACTGGACCATATTACCTTCCTGTGATGGTGTCATTGATGTGGGAGGAAATTGTGACTTAAGAAGCAAGAATAAAGGATTATGGAAATAATAACTGTGGTTAGAATTATCTGAAAATGCAGCTGGTTTTCCCTATTTGTGGCTGTTGTAGTGCTTGCAAGAAGACACAAAATGCAAGGACCACAGGCTGAACCTTCCTGTGCAGGATTCCAGCTGCTGTAGGAGTGGAAGCATGGTTCTCCTGTCCTATCTTCCTTCTCACCATGTCTTCTCTCTGCCCCTGGTGTCTGGACAAAATGGAGCTGTAAATGCATCTCTGTGTCCTTATTGCCTCTGGCCCAAGTGCCAGCTGGGCACGTAGGTGACAATGGTGACAAGGTGACAATGTCAGTGTTTCCCTGCAGGGTGTGGGACTGAGGGTGCCTGAAGCAGCCTGGCCCGAGGCCCCAGCACAGCTCAGCCAGGCTCCATGGCACTGATATCAGACTGATATCAAGTCCTGAAGTGTCAGACCCCCAGTCTGAGTCGCTTCAAGTCCTTTCCAGTCCAGTCAGCTGTCAAGGGACAGGGACAGCTGCGAGTAGAGAGAAGCAAACCCCAAATACAAACTGTTCCTCACTCCTGAGAGCAGCACCAGAGGGAATGAAGCGTTCGCACACGTGCAGGGGGATGGCCAGAACTGTGGGAAGTCATGGCAGCCTGCAGGGCAAGAGGAATTCCTTGCAATGAGCTCTATTTGAGCATTCCCAAATCTTGTGGGTGGAAGAGCCAGCCTGCTGTGTGTGCACTGAGGCACTTCTTGCTCAGCTCTGAACAAGCGAGGGAGAGGGCACAGAGAAATGTACATTTAACATCTCCAGGGGTACATTGTCCAAGTAAGGATTGAAATAAGCATGCTACAGGCCTTAGGAAATACAGAAAGAAACAGATTTGAACAAAATCTCTAAGATACTTATGCCATAAACACATAAGAAGTCGTCCTGATAATGAACATACAGAAGGTTGCAAAGATAGTGGGGAATTAACCCCATTAACTTGAAAGGGGAAACAAAAGCATGTGTCAATAAATATTTACTCTCCTTCTGGTATTTGAAAGTGTTCTTATGTGCAGAGCAAACTGAAATCTTTTCTGTGGCATTTTGTAAAAGTAATATTAATATTAACTTTGTGTCTTTGTTGCTTTATTTTATTTCTTTGAAACAAGTAGTAAATTTACCATTGCAAAAATGAGATTTTTTTTTTCAGTTGTAAAATTTATCTCAGCTCATTTGTCATGAAAATTTGCCCCTTAGGACTAGTTTGAACAGTATCCCAGGTGTTTAATGTTGTTCACCTAATGAAGGCACAACTCATGAAAACAACTATTGAACTGTGGTACACTTCATGAATACTGAGGAGGCATTCAATTTTAAAATGCATGTAGTGGTAACTGGGTCTATAAACTGCTGCTCCTGAAGCCTCAATGCTGGATGCATATTTCTCCAAATGAATGTCTTTCACTTGCATGTTTTTCTATTTACTGAAGCAGTTTGTAGATCTCCATTTAGCTTCATCAAGCTGCAGAGAGTACAATTATAATTAGTTTGGCCATGGAGGGCTTGGCAGATTTTTTTGTGAAATACTCTGCTTCATAACATGCCTTACTAGTCACATTTCTGTCCTCTTAAATAAGAGGAAATGAATCGTGGTTGGATGCAAATAATGTAGGAGAAGAGGTAGAGAGCAAAGAAAGAAGGCTTTTATATCCAGGTGTGAGGGCCTGCTGTGCCTCACACTTTGTTAAAAGAGCACACTGTGTGAAGAGGAGGCAGGGATATTGGGTGGATGAGGAGAAACCTGCTGAAATGTGTCCAAAAGGAGGTTGAAAAAAAGGAAAAGCCTGACCCAGTTGCACCCCTTAGAGAGGAAGGGAACCAAATAAAAGGATCTGTGTAGGCACTGAGCACCACAGGAGCAGCTTCTGCCAGGGCAGAACAGGAGATCTCCTGCACAAATGTGCCATTGAGACACTCCAGCAAAGCTGGAGGTTCTGGGAAGGGAGGGTGCCTGGAGTTCCTACCCTAGAGGATGTCTTGGGGTGAAGCTGCTGTTCAAATGAGATGTCACCCTTACTACAGGGGAGCTGCAGCTCTGTCAGTCATAGCCTGAAAACAGAAAGTCTGTATTCCAGAGAGCTGAAATGAAATAGCTGTCGTTGTCTGCCACCCTGATGACAAGCCCACTTTTCCTTTCTTTTTTCTTTTTTTTTTTAAGCTTCATTTTGCAGTGCCTGGCCCAAAGGCAGGGGGATTTTGCTCTCTTCTCTGAGCTGATGTTGCTTAGCTCTACTAAAAATGCGTATCAGCATTTGCCAGACGCAAATCATTGTTCTTGACAGATTATGCAACTTGGATTATAAAAATCCAATGTTTTTCTCTTTCTGTCTGAAAATTCGCAACTTGCCAGCATGGTGGGAGGCATTAATGTTCTCATTAAATTCTGAGAATTAAGCATATTTTCAAATTTAGGCTGGCTAAAAGTAAGGATTCTGTTCTGAGAAAAAATGGTTGATGTGCTTCTGTCTGTTGTTCTGAAATGGCTGTTGAGTTTCTCATTAAAAATCACCGTGTGTGTAACACAGCACAGAACAGTCAGGATGCTCATAGCAGGAGACAGGTCTCTGTGCAGAATTACCAGGCTCCAAATAAATGCTCAAATGCCCATATTTTTGACTGATCTGAGATCACTTTGAGTCTGGAATCTCAATTTTTCTTTTATTTTATTTTTAACTAGTAATTGTTTCGTAACCCTGAAAAACATTTACTTGTCAACCATCACTAACTGCATCAGAAAAATAAAAAAGAATGCCAGATAGCTCTATTCTTCAACTTTTACTGTATCCCAAAATAGCTCTAGACCTCATTCTGCTCTGTGATCTGCAGTGCACATCTTTGCTCTGATATGCTGCTCTCTGTCCTGTATTTTTAGGGAAAGCAGTGGGAGTTCAGAGTATGTGGGGCTGCAGAATCCTCGATCTTCCTTGCTGGCCTGAGACTAGGTTTTCTTTCTGTGATTGAAATGGATGTGCTGCTGTGATATTAAAAATGACTGTGAAAATTTTCATTCTTGTTGCAACCAGGTGGTCAGCATTTTGCATTTAGCCCTTTGTGTTTCCACTCAAAGAGCAAAGATGAACTCCTGATTCTGGGGATTTATTTAACTTTTGTTTTCATATTGAGAGCACTGCAGATTCACTACATGGTGTCACCTCTGCCATGATTCCTGTGGCTGAGATACAAGCAGATTTTTATTTAAAGAGCCTAAACTACCAGATTTGGTAAATGATGTGTCTCATGTATTGAAATGGTGAAAAGTGAAATGGTGAGCTGGTGAAGAAATCTTATTGGCACATCAAATTTCTCGGCTGTTTTGCTTGAAATCCAGACACTTAACATCATTTTAATGCAGTTTTTGTGTTTGAATTGATATAATAAATGTCAATGTTGAATAGCATAAGGTCATATTTTACTACTTTGACCACAAGTGCAATCTTCCAGGATTCAGTTTTATTACTATTATAACAGTCAAGCTGGAGAAGGTCACCAATATATCTTTCAATATGAAGTAACATATGAATGAATAGTTTATACCAACTTTATTCTCTGCAATGTGCTGTGAGCTCTATTGACAAGGACCTGCCTGGGATATATTCTCTGTAACTCTGGAGCTGCAGTAATTGTGTGTTGCTTATGATCATTAGGGCCTTAGTCTTTGCAAAGAAATCAACCTTTGAGGTTTGTACTCTGCTACTTCAAAAGAAAAAGGGCATTTTCTTCAGCAGTATAGATATTTACTCTGAAAAGCACAGCTATACACCACACAGCATGATGAAAATGATCCAGCTTTTGCATACATACACTTTGGTTGAACAACAACAGTCCCCAGCAGTGCCAGATTTCAAAGGTAATACATCAAGAGTGTGTATCAAAACCTCTGTGCACCCTCTCTGCTTATAAAGAGAAAGACTACACTGATCTTTAAAGCTGAAGTAATTGGACACCTACCTGCATATTTACATTGCCTGACATAGTGTTACAATTACTTTTTTTTGTGGATTCCATGGTGCATTTGTACAAGATGCAATAGATAGCCTTGATTTTTCCTTTGAGTGAAGGGCTCTGTTCCAAGTGAGGCCATCTCTGTTGCCCTCTGTGGAAGCTCCAGCACTACTGATTTTCTTCTGTTTGGGATTCATCCTGGTTGGTTTTTTAAAGAATTTTTAATGAATTTTTATCATGTGAGGATGAAATGCTACTCAACTTATTAACTTGTATATCTTACTTCCTTAGAGAAAAGTCACCAGTTTTTGTGGAGAGTGGAAAAAAATGAGGGGTTAAAAGGTTTAGCAACATCCAGTGCTGTACTGAATTATGTAAGGCAAAAATATTAAGTAATAATATTTTTCTTATTGCACATAGTCTGTTTGGGGATTATGTGCAGCAGGATGTATGGATCCCAGGCTCCTTTCTTTACTTTTTTGGGGGCTTTAAAGCATTCTAGTAGCTAAAAAAGTTGTTACTTTGGAAAACTTTTTTGCTTTTCTTTTACTTTTCTTTTTTTTAGCATCTCAAGGGTTAGCATTACTGAACAGTAAAACTATTTTGTAAAGCTGAAGTCCCCAAACTGTTTCTGCTTTGTGTGGTGTTGAGTGCACAACAAACAATATCAACTTGCTGCTCCTGCTGTCAGTCAAGATCTCCTATAGCTGTTGCAGAAGATTTGTGCATCCCATGCCAGAGGAACTGGGTTTCAAATCTTGTTTGACAGCTCTGGAGGAGCCTGTGCTGTGCATGTAGCTATTTTTGTGGTGAAAGCAACGTAATGTGGAATGTTAGATATTTCTGGTGGGTTTTTCTGTGGCTGGATTTGTGCTGTGAGCTCGCTGAGCCCTGTGAGGATACCCAAGGTGAGACACCCAAGGTGAGAGCTGCGTCCCACCGTGCTGCACCCTCCTGCCCTTGGCTCTGCTCCCTGGGCTTGGTCTCCTGTGGGCCAGCAGCACATCCAGCCCTGCCTGGGGCTCCCCTTGTTGTGCCCAGGCAGGGGAAGGGATCCCAATGCTCTCCCACCCACACAGGAGTAATGGGAGAATGGGGCTGCAAATGCCCCAGCTGCTCAGCCCAGCCTCTTCTCCATCAGTGCTAAGCCATGTTGCAGAAAAATATTTTTAAATCCTTCTCCTTGAAGAATCTGAATCAAGGTAAATAATTTTCCTGACATCTGCTTCCACAATGTTTTTCTTGCCATTATGTGCAGATCTATTCTATTGCATAGCACTTGCCAGCGTGGGAACATTTTGTGCTCTGATGTATTCAAAATTATGTTTAATGACTTTGGCCTTCACCTATTAGGGCTTTTATTTCTGAAAAATGTTTATAGCATGCAAACAGAGGTAGCAGGTGTGAACATGCAGTCACATAAGCTAAATCTCCAAGAGAGAGTTTTAGTTGTTGGTAAATTTTGGAAGTTTTGTGATAGATCAGTGGCAGTCTCAGAAATGTCATCCTCCAAAACACAAATGTGTGCCTATGTGAGTTAAGGCAAGAAAATAATTTTTAAAATTGTATTTTGAGATGTTCATTAGGAATCTCTTCTGCTTTGTTGAAACTGATTTCCTTTTGTCCTGTAGGTTGTCCTAGAGCACACTTGGGGAGATTGGAGATGTTTTGATATTGGAGTTCTGAACAAGGAAACATGCTATGAGTTTCAATGCACGTACACATCTATATATCTATAGCTTACACAAGTTTAAAGGAAATCAATCAGCAATTGACTATTGCAGAGTAGTGGTGATAGCATCTGGAAGTGGGGATAGTTTTCTAAGTCTGAGCAAGGTTTTGAATGTTCCACTACTTTTTGAGGGCAAAATAACTCAAGGAGGAAGCTTGAGTAATTGCAGGATTTCATTATTTTAGTATTTCTGTAAGTGCAGATGAAAATGCAGAGGTGTCATTTGTCACCAAATGTTTCCAAATCCAAAATCTGTAAGACAGAGTTGCTCTCAAGGCATTCTCTAAGTGGCCCCCATGGCTTTGACCTCTGTCTGCTCCTGTTGACCTTTAAAGTGTGCTGGAGCGCTCATCCCTTCCCTGGGCCTTGAGGAGGGAGGCATGGCTACCAAATGTAATTCCTGGTGCTTCTTTCCTGCTCAGTCCTTGCTGGTTGGAAGGCCTGGGTGAAACTGCTCGAGGGCAAACACACTGTTCTGAACAAACAGGAAGGAAATGAAAGCGTGTAAAGCAAAACGAGTCCGACCATTCTTTCTCAGCAGCAGAGTTTGCTCTTAGCTTTATTCAAACAGTGGTTCCCCATTCCTCCTCCCACTGGAAAACATTAAATTATTATAAGTGATACCGAGTGTTTCATGCATTTTGTAGCACCTCAGGTCACAGAGGTTGCAGTAAGTGCAGTGTTTTACTGCCAAGCTTGGGCCTCTTGATGTCTTGGCTGCTGCCACTGGAGGTTTAGGTGTCAGAATTGTGCTGCATGTGTGCTGCCAGCTCTGCCTGTGAGCACAAGCCACAGCTCCATCTCCCAGCCTCCTAATTGCCATTAAAGGAGACAGCAGCAACCTTGCAGCTGGCATCTCATTTCATCAAAGTAGTGATAAACTATATTCAAAAAATCCTTCTCTAACTTCAAAATCCTTTAGTTTTGGTGACAACTGTTGGGGTATATTTGCATACAAATCCTTTTCTTCCAGGAAAAGGCTGATTTTTTTTGTTGCTGCTATTGTTTTTTTAATGCTTTCTAAACATAGTTTGTCTGAAAGTTTTATGAGCCACTCCTCTTTTTTTTTCATACACAGCCTGATGTGCTGTCTGCTTCTGGAACAGAAGACACTGAAACAGCATTAAATTGCTTGTTGGTTCCTCTTTTGAGGACAGTCTAAGCATGTTTGGCTATAGAACAATTTCCCTTGTCTCTTACAATTCTTTGGCTTCTCATCTCCATTCATAACTTTGCTTATCTTGCACATATAAATTAGCAGTACAAATACAATTGAATCTGGCATCATGGCTGCAAATTTTAAAATTTTTCACTATGGGTTTAACTTTTTTTTCAAGTTTGGTTTAAAAGGGTGGGGGTTTTATTCATTAGCTTTCCATTCTAATCAACTGTCCTAAGAAAGTGGCAGTCAAATGGAAATTTTATTTACTCTTTCTGATGGGAAATATGGTTTAAGAGAGGTTAATTTTCTCCTACTGAAAATCTACCCTGTAGAAGCACTTTTATCTCTTGATGACTGGTTGCATGGCAAAAACATCTCAGCCTAATCTATCGTATTCTTGGAGACCATTTTATCTCCTCTGCAATCGAATTTGTCTGTAGTGGAACCAACATTCTTTTTATCACCCCAAGGTCTGATCTTCCAGCTTTCACCTTCAAAAGCACAGCCATCCTTAGTCAGACTGGTAGCTCAGAATGATTTATAACTGAGGAGAACTTTGAAGTTCCTATAAATAACCAAAAAAAAGCAGTGTTTTCTGCCTTTTTTAGTTATACTGCAGTTTGCTTGCTTATGCTTGGGCATCTCTTGTGTCTCCCATTCTCTATCAGTGACAAGCAGCCAGTAATGACTGTGCCACTAGTTTCTGAGTGGCCTGATAAGAATCCTAAGATAGTAATGTAAAGCCCAGGGAAAAATGATTCTCAAGTGATTTTCACACCAGTGGTAAGGATCAGCATGGGGCTGCATGTGAAATGCAGACACCACATTCAAGGGGACTCTGTAGAGAACATGTTTAATTTCCAGAGCATCAAGTCTGAGCATCACTTTTGCAAGACTGAGCTCTCCAGCTGCACACAGCCATCACTGACATGTTGGGAGGTTGCTGAGTGATTCACATCCAGCAGCTTAGCAAGGGGAGGCTGAACAAATGATACTGGAGATGCTTTCATTTGGAGGAATACCAAATGTTCCTGCTCTCTCAGCCCCTAGATATGGGATATCTACTTTGTGACCTTCAGAAAGAGAAAGAAATTCACATTTCTCAGCAAGATGGCTTTGATGGTGATCATAAACCCCCAAGATATGCTGTGTGCTTGTAATTTAAGGAAGAAACACAGAAATCTGGAAATTCATATGCAGATGCCTAATTCAACATCAATTTTCTCCCTCACATCCAGGATGCAGTTGGAATACTGTCATCTTTGTTGGATTTTTGTTTCAATTGTTTGGTTTTGGCATATATTTACTTTCTCTTTTAACACTGATAGCATGTCAGATTTAAACCGTTTTTTTTCCTTCCCTCCAGGGAACTGTCTACTGGAAATAAGTGCAGTGACATATTGCTGTTATCAGCTCGTATTATGGTAACACAGAGAGTTCCAAACCAAAGATCACAGCCCAAATCTTTGGGGATATGTAGAAATGCTGTGGAGCTCTAACAGCTACTCAGCTCTTGCTCCAGTGAGACTTTTAGGACTGGCATTAATTTGGAGTGCACAGGGATCTTGCAGGTTGTCCCACTATCTCCAGCAGTGGAAAGGGAAATATCCACTATTGAGAGTGAGGTAGGATGTAAGGTTTGAAGGGCCATAAAATCAGATGCTTCCCTTAATGGACATCAGCCTAAAGTAATGGAAACCTCACACTCTACAGCACTTATAGGGAGCTACATGCAATTATTGAGGTTCATATGGGTGTTTCCATCTGGAACTTGGCAATAAAGTGGAGAAGGGAGGAGAGAAAGGTTTGAGTCTCTGCAGAGCAGAAACCACAGTCGTATACACAGAAGAATTTACCTCTGCAAACATCCTTTCACACCCCTTGTATGGTTGATTTTTTTGTTGATCTCACACCTACAAGACATTCAGGGTCTCCCCTTGCTACTTGTGTGTTGGAGCATTTGTTTTTCCCAGAAGTGACCCTGTGCTAGGCATGAACATCCTTGGCTGCTTTCAGTAGTATCAACTTAGGAAGAAAACATCAGTGGCTTTTACAAGAAACTGATATCGTGCAGGAGACCATTTTTAGACTTGGCTCCTCAAGAATGTGTGCATTTCTGTGCCTCTCCACAAAGGCTGGTTGTGGCTGACACCAGCACAGGAGGATCTGCACCCAGCTGCTTTCCTGGAGGTGATGGACTCATGGAAGTGATGGGAGTGGAAATGCTCCTGTGGGCAGAAAGCCACGCCAGCTCCTGCTGCACAAGCCCTGAAGGGATTTTGTGCTGCATGTGATGGGGCTTGGCCCTTACAGAGGGCAGAGGAGAGGGGGGAGATGCCTTCCCCCCCATCTCCTCCATGAGCACCTGTTAAAGAGCTAAGCATACGCTGGTTCTGGATTTGCAAATCATTATAATGACAGACTGTGACAATAAAAAGAGCCATGAAAATAGATCATGTAAAGAAGTCCTGGATTAAAAATCCCCTGGTACACTGGGACATGATAAAACTCCACTAAGTCAATAATCTGTGCATTAAGAACTCCTCTGGTTATGTAAAGGAACTAAAACAGTCTGTTTTTCTCAGTGAGCCAGAGGAAGCAGTAGCTTGGGTATGTAATAGGATGATAAAGAGTGCTTGCTTTTCAGTAGCCCTTACAGTCTAACTTGATTTACAGATCAGATCTCTGCTGCTGACAGTAGAAAGACTGTAATGATGCCAATGACCGTGTCTAAGAGAGTCTCGGTTGTGTCTTTATTCCAAGTCCTCAGAAAGGAAATAATAAAAACAGATAATCACATTAAAGTAATGGTTTCAGATGACACTCACACAAAATAAGGTTATTCAGTTAAGCTGCTAGTTTGTCTTCTTCATTCCCGTGTTCTTGAATATTGCAGGAGTTCTGGATGAGAGTATGAATTTATGTACCGTGCATGGCGGAGCCATTCAGCAGAGCTGGGAACAATGTGCATTAATGACAATAATAGCATTAGAACAGCATCTACAGAGGCAATCATGACACAGAGCCCTGTTGTCCTTATCCAAGAGAGCTTATTATGCAAGTGAAAAACAGGAAGGAGACCTACTTTCTGATTCCCCCCTCCTTTATAGCTTTCATTGTCTCGGGCGCTTTGTAAGCTGTGTTTTAGCATCTCTGCTTGAGTTTTATTTTGTATTAAAAGGAGTGCTTTGTACAGATAGTTTCATGTTGAAGATGTACTCCACATCTGTTTTACATTTTCTCAGCCCTTAAGTATGACTTTCTCAAAACTGACTCCCCTGGCAGGTGAAGAAAAATGCACCTTTGGGAGCATTATGTCCTGACACACACCCTCTCTTTGAACCTTCTCATCGACACCAAGCTTTTTGTGTTAAAGCAGGTATGAAATAAGTTGTCAAAATTAAGTAGCTAAAGAATAGTGGCTTAAAATAATTTCTTTTCATGTTGAGCTGCCTCTTAGTCTCTGCTTAAATGCTACACAGGGTCTTTGATATTTCCACCCCACCTTTCTCTCTGCTGCAGCTGAGTGAGGGCTGATTCCCTGCTTAGCTGCGCTCGTGGTTTTAATCCCCAGAGATATAAACTACAGAAGAGACTATTGCTCTATCCCTTTTCCTTCTGAAGTACCTCTGTCAGCCCTCACTTGCTTTCCCTTGTTTACCCTTTCAGTGTCCTTGTCATGCAGCTATTAATGTTTGCAAGGGTCTCCTGATACACAGGGGGGTGTGTGTGCACCTGGGCTTCTCTGGCGAATGCTGCAGAACTCCTTTGGGTGTTAGCAGGGCTGCCCTCAGTAGTCCTGCTAAACAGCAAAGAACTTTACATTTACAAAGCCAGTAGTCAACTCTCTTTCTTGGACAGCAATTTCTGTACTACATCCACTTCAACAGTGCATTGGCCAATGCAGTAGAGATGCACATCCATTATCATGGACTTTGCAATTTTAAAATTCAAAGGAACTGATGAAAATACACTGGGACATTTATCACATCAAAGATGTGATATTGCAGAGCAGAGATATTATAGTTTGTCCTCTGTCATGCATATGTTGTGAATGGCTCTTTCACAAGGGAGACAGAAGATTCTGTCATTTTTTGACTGTTCCTAAAGATGCTGATGCTTTAACAAAGGGCTAAGCCATACCTGCAAGGGGTGTAGTAATTTAGGCTCCTCCTACTCTCATGGAATTGCTCCCTGGAACAGCATAGCCTATCCTGTTGCTTTAGATGCAATTTCAGTAACTAACTGTGTAAAATATGCCATAAACACTTCCAGTTTAAGGCAAACACAGCTCTCCATTGATTTTAATTGGAGAATTTTCTAAATGCTCTAACAGAACCAGGTGGAAAACCAATCCTAGAAATTAATGGGAATCAGGTGGTTTAGTCTATTTAAAAACTTTGAAAATCCCAGCATACATTACAATATTCTTTGAGGAATACTTAGTGTAAGATAGCCTGAATTATCCCAATTCAGTTTTCCAAAACTCCCTGTTATTCATGTTTCTCATTATCTATAAATTACATTCAAAATTACCTTCATTACCTGAAACCTTGGTTATCCAGACATATTTGTTGTCCCCTGTGATACCCTGGTAATTGATCTTGTACTGCATTGCTCCAGCTGATGCTTCAGTGGTTACAGAATGAAGGGACTGTTGGTCTGCCACGTGCTACTATAGGTTTGTCTTTCTCTGTGCTGCTCAGCATAAAGTTGGTGCAGAGCTACAAAGAGTACATGGAAAGCTCTTAATCGTCTGCATTGATAGTTATTTGGAGAAAGTAGAGCTGTTATCAACTTCTCCAGGTCTAACAGGACCTTCCTTGACTTAACTCTGGAGAAAACAGAAGAGGATGAAATGAAATTTCCTAAGTAGCAAAGGACTTCAACACTGCCAATAAAGATCTGGCTTTTCACAGTTCCAGATCCACTGGTTTACTCTGGTCAAACCAATTTGCCTTCAAAATTAGGTGAGAGAAATCCCAGGGAGATTCATCAATTTTTAATCTGATTAATTTACTATTGTCACCCACCATAGATGCCCAAAACAGAAAAAATATTGTACTTTCAAGTGCCATAGACAAAAATATCAATAACACTTATGATTTGTACAGAACTTTAATTCCCACATTATGTGGTAGCTTTCTACTATATAAAATCTTGTTTCCAGGAAAACTTATTGTCTGGTATATGGCACCCAATAAATTTCAAGAAAGTAAATTTGTCATAACTAATATTTAGTAATTAGTTATTCCCTCATTATAGCTCCTGAATCATGACCTAGAATATAGCTTCATAATGATCACATTAGTTTTTGAATATGATGGTGCTGCAGCCTTAATTAAGACCAAATGCTGAAGCATTTTCTCACAATATTCTCAGGTGGAGGGGTTGGATCACAAACTCGCTTTCTCTGTTTGAAATGAGGCATTGCAATGGCATGTTAAAATGTTGTAATTCCAGCAGGGTTATTTTGATAAATTGAATTTTTCTGGTGGTGCAGGTCATTTGGACAAGACTTGTAGCTGCTGAGTAGCTTTGCATGAATAAATCAGTTACTATGACAAATGCCATCACTCCAATATTTAGGCCAAAACCCTGCTTTTTGACAGTTGCACCCCAAATGTTGTTTGGTCTCTGCTGTCAGCTTTGGGTGTGGCTGTTTATTTCAGTGGTCTTGTACATTTATAGTTGCTATAGGGGCATTGATAGCTTCATGTAATTGTGACCAGTTTTGTCATCCATTTAGAAAAAAGATATATCAATTGGAGCAATGAAGATGTAGTTTTAGCTGGAATGGATTGCTGTACAGCAGGATTTCTTTACAGGATCCCAGAGCATCACAGCAGTTAGAGATGACATCCTTTATATTGGAATTTCTGCATTTCTGTGTTGGTCCCTGGTTATTTATTGCTTTTGGGCCTTCCAAGATCAGAAGCTTGGTGTGACTCTAAGAATGTGGTCATGATTCCTGTAACAAATGTAAGTTTAGATCTTGAGTAAATTTCCACCAAATGGGACTTGGATCAGAGGTGGTTTCTGAGCCACAAACTCACTGAGCTGCTCTCACTGTGGTTCCACTTTGGTACCTGCTCCTGCCCGAGGCTGTCCCCAAGGCCAGGAACCAGCAGAAAAGGACAAATCCTGCACTAAAATACCACTTGCTATGAGGAACTGAGCTTTTAGTTGACCTACTTGACATACCCTAAAGGCATTTAAAGGGAATATCAAATATATGAAAGACTTGTTTAAATGAAAAGTGAGCAGTTCTGAATCTCACATTTCCCCACTGTGGCCCTGTGTCTTGTGGAGTCACTGTACTTTGTGTAGCAGGACTTTGTACTTTGCTGTTCTATCTAGCAAGATTCAGACTATAACCCATATCTATATTTAAATTAATAAGCCATATCTATATTTAAATTAGATGTATTGAATTTTAAAAGTAATGTTTATTGTTCTTTTCTTGGAACTATTGCATGTTTCACTGACATGAAAAGGTATTTTAAGTCCTTTCAGTGGGGTGAGAAGATCAAGTAGAATAAAAACCCCTCTGTATAAAAGCTGCAATGTGGTCTTCAAAGAGTGTACTTCTCATAGCGTGGAGAGATCCATGTCAAAGATTTGCAATGATTGCTCTTTGTTCTAGTGGAACCACTAGTTCTCTGATATATTGCATAAATCTGATCTTCTGCATTAGTGTAAACATGTACTGAGCTGCCTTGTCAAGATCAAATTATTTAGATAATTTGTCTTATCTTTATGGCTTTTTTTATTAATGCTAATATGTGGCAGAGCAATATATTAAAAAAGTTGTATGTGGGTTTAATAGTCTGAAGCAATTTTTAAGTTTTTATTGTAACTTTATTGCATTTGCATTGGTTCTTAATCATCTTTATTGTTCAGAGTTGTTTTTTTCCCAAACTAGCAAACTCTGTGATGTACTACTATTTCCCATATTGTACCAAGGCACTCCTCTAACATATATTTAAATACAGTTCTACATGTAAAATCGATTAAAGAGTTCTCCTTCATGTTTTCCTATTATGAGATACTTACTCTTCATCCAAACACCTCTACAGAATTCCTCCCTAAAGTCAGTCCCTCCATCTTGCTGAATAAGGCTTGTTCTGGGCTGGGAGAAATGTCAGGTTTTGCATTGCTACAGGTTTATGGATGTCCTGATTCTGTGGGTTTACTGGGAACTGAATGGGTGCCTTGACATATTGTTGTAATGAAGCAAAATATGCATTTAATTAATTTCTAAGGGCTTTTTTGATGCCCTCTGTGTGTACATGCATGTGCTGTTTCAGTGTTCTCTTCCTTCTTAACTCCTCCTACAGGCAGCATCTGTGAAACCATTATTGTTTTCCTCACACAGAGAAATTGCTCCCATAGCCTTCAAAATTTGAAGAATCGTTCAAGGGCAGAAAAAAGATAAATGACTGGCAGTTGTTTTTCAGTTATATTAATTTTATTAGTCATGCATTCTCCTGTGTTTTTTCAGAGCTCTGGGACTTCTTTCTCTGAGCAATTAGAGCTTTTGAACAAAGAAAACTTCTGCTTAGATGCAATGATGAATTTAATACCCCTGCCCACACTCCTCAGCTGAATCTGGGGACATTGTGGTGAGTTTTAATACCTGAAGCTTTGTCTGTGTGATTCTCTCTGCTTGGGGCTCTTGATGCAAATTCATGTAAAACAGTGTAAGAAGAGAACAATCCCTCCCTCTGCCCCCCCACGGCGCATTATTTCTGCATTCCCATCAGCCTAGGGGTGTGCAGAAGGGTTCTTTCCTACAGATGCGTGAAAGTTGGAAATAATCATTTATTACAGTTTTCTGCCGCTGGTTCTTCCAGCCCCTGGAAGAACCCACCCCAAGGCAGTGCCCCAGCACAGAGCTCCCAGCACCCACCCCAAGGCAGTGCCCTCCCTGCTCAGTGAGGGCTGGGCTGGCCCCTGAGCAGCTCCTGAGGGACATCTCCCATCTCCATCAAGCTCTTCCTGCTGGTACCAAGAGATGGTGGCAGTATCTAATCTGCATCAATCCTAAAATGAGCACAGCCCCCATTTCCAAGGCAGGAGGAAATCCCTGTTGGGGGCTGCTCTGTGAGTGACTGGGGTGCTTTCAGCCTGGAGGGAGAGCACAGGCTGCTGTGCTTTAAGTCACTTACCTGAGTTTATGAAATGCATGCAGGAATATTAGCTCTCTATAGTTTGGGATAGTTTTTTAATGAAAACCAATTAGTCAAAACCAAAATATTAATGAAAAAGTAGTTTTCAAGGTGTTTCCCAAAATTAAATCATTAAGGAAAATTTTGAGTATTAACTAAAGCACTTTTTAGGTAAAAAAAATTTAGAATGCTAAAAATAGATATTTAAGACTGCTTAAACTTTTGGAGATTTTACTTTAAACTTTCAGAGATTTTATTTTGGAGATTTTGGGGTGTTTTGGTTGCTGTTGTTTGCTGTTTGGTTATGTGGTTGGCTGTTGTTTTGGTTTGCTGTTGTTTTTTTAGATGCTGACTCTTGCACTCCCTCTTGTGAGAGGGAAATATTTCTATTCTAATGAGAGCTATGAATTCCTGACTATGTGAAAATAAATAATTTTCCTAAGTTAAAAAATTTTATAACAAATGGTATAGAAAGCTAACAATATTGGTGAAACCCAGGAGCTTCATAAAGTAGCAATTACCCTTTCACTTTTAGATATTTTGCCTTTTTTCCCTTGTATTTTGTTCTTTTAAAGCCTCACATATTAAGAAAACCTGTCAATTTTAATGTTTTTAAGTGGTTCCTCAAAAATATAAAGAGAAAAAAAAGAACTTTATTCCTATTGTTAGAGTGTCAGTACCTGGAGAGCCTTTAATTTTTTCCTTTTTAAAGCTTTGAATTGTTCTGTTTGAAGTTCAAATTCAGGAATAAAACAAGAGTCAAAACTGAAAGTATGTTTCTATATAGCAAATTAATGGACTTAACCAGGAAAAAGCTGTGTTCAGCTCTAAAGCTTGTCACATAAAAGGAATTTTAACCTCTTTGGGATTTCTTTTTTTTGGCTTTCTTTCTTTTTTGACCCCCCCAAAGGCCATTTTTCCACCATTTCAGAACTACCTAACGTGTGTACCTTGATAGTTATGTGTGAAAATTTATAATAGGCACTTTGTGGGGTTGAGTGGAGTCCCATTGAAGTGAACAGAGAACTTGGCCTAGGCCTTAAATACACAATTACAATAATTTAAGCTTCTAAGTCAAAATCCATATAAAGCAAATAAAAATTACTGCTGAGCCTTTGAATTTCAGCCTTCACTCTGTGTGTATTAGTGGAAGGAAAATTACATTTGAAGTGGTCACCATGCAGATGCTGGCCAGGAATTTGATTTTCTTCTAGAATCTGATTCTTGTCTCTCTCATCAGCTCAAAGCCAGCGTGCAGTTAGCACGTGCTCACTTTTCAGTCATGCCCCAAAATCCCCAGGGTGAGCACATCCTTCAATCCACAAATCCAAGGGGGATTTTCCCAACACAGATTGATTTGTGTATGCATATTTAGGTGTTAGGGAGAGAAGTAAGGCCATTGAGAGACTTCTGCAAGATTTAGAGAGAGAAAGAGTTGTTATAGATTATAATAAGGTGTAAAGGTTTTTCACTCCCTAAAATGGAGAAGCTGACATATTAAATTGTATGTGCTCTGGTGATGTGGACTGACTCAGAGAACTTGAAGGAAATAACAGCTGTGCACATCAAAGCTTAAAAATAGAAACTTCATCAGTCAGTAGCAGTTCAGAATGAATGAAGAAATCAAAAAAAAAAATTAATTACAGTGCTTAGAGAAAGGAAAGCTAAAGTTCAAACTTTCTGAAGGCAGAATGCTGCCAGCAGTGCTGCAGCATGTCTGTGCTGGGTGGCAGCACCTTGTCCTGCTGAGCCACTGCTAAAGGGGGCTCTTGGACACACACAGGCACCTGTGGCCATTTCAGATAGCCCAGGAGGACTCAGGGGTCCCGCCTGAGTTATGATGCTTTGGTGTAGGGCATATGGGAGACTCCTGCCCTTCTGGAGTGGCAGCTGGATGCCCTGAGGCATCTCAGATGGCAGTAGATGCTTCTGTCTGAGGAGTAATTGCACATACACATAAGCACAGACTCACTTTCTCTCACATTTTAATACACAGTCACCTGAAGTGGTTTCATAGCAGGGTTTGCAGTGGGTTATTGTAGAAAGCAATGAACAGTTAATCCAATTTTAAACTTAGTAAGAATTCTGAGGTGAATAAAACAGGTGTACAGCTTAAAATCAAACCAGGAATAAAATAAAAAACTATCCTAGCATCAAAAACTTTAGTTAAAAACTATGATTTAAAGTTGCAGTGGATGGTTGTTTTCCTAATGACCTCGAATTCATGAATTCATTCTAACATTTTCCTTTTAATATATTCATAGTTAAATATAACTTGAATGTTGTCCTAATTACATTCTCATGTTAATGGAGCTCTGATTCAGAATTTCTATCATTATTCTTTGTAGAATTATTTTGAAATGATGGAAAGTTCAGAGAAGATGCTCCATTCTATGATTGTGCCTTTGAATTATTTATCAAATTCAAAGACAGGAATATAGCTAAAATCTAGTTTGAGTTGTAAATGAGTTTTGGTAATGTAAGGAGGAAGTGCAAGTCCTTTTTGAGACAGCATTAGGTGCTGCAGGAGCACTGGTGGCCCCACATGAGCAGAGATGTTCTTGGTTAATAAGAAACCTCCACTGCACCAGCTGGCAAGTGCTGTCTAAGCAGATAAGACAGATGATGTATGGAAGAGGAGAGACAAAGAGAGATACAGGGAAAGTGCAAAATGACAGTGCAGATTAGTGATAGAATTAAGAGAAAACCCGTCCTGTCGTGGCCAGAACCAGCCATCACTCCCTCTGCAATGTGCCATGGAAACAAAAGATTTCCCAAGAACTGTTTGCCTCGTGTTTTCCACAACCCATTGCAGTGGCAAACAGTACAGTGCTAACATCAGAGTGTAGGAACCAGCATTAATTCAAAACTTGTGGCCGTGGCCCTGAGCTAGGTAGAGAACAAACAATTGCTGGTGAGGCGTGTGTGAGTCTGAGAGGGTGAGACGCTGCTGGGGAAAACTCGAAAGGAGAAAAGGAAACTTGTCTTAATGTAAGCAGCAGTTTTGCTAGAGGTAAGTGAGAGGAAATTCTTCATTTATAAATGGTTCATTGAGCCATGATAATAAAGCAGTGCTGCAGAAGAAGGATAATTATCTACTTAAGTATCAGATGCCCTAAGGGTACAAGCTTCCCTTCTCTCCTTTGGAAAAACGAACTCAGATTAAACAAATGTCCTTTTTCCTGTTTTAGTGTTGACATGGATTTCCTTCCTATGAGTAAAATTAATTAGTTTTTCCATTCCTTTATTCCTGGTATGGAAATCAGGTCTGCCAATCAACTTTGCAGCTCTTCCCTTGGGCCCCAAGTTTAGCCAATAGCATTGTTTATGGATGTGCTCTGTACAATGCACTGGGAAGGCACAACTGAATTACAAGGGGTTTACTATACCTGGTAATTTACTAAGGGATGCAGTATTGCAGAACTAAAACCCCACAAAATGAGGGGTTTTGTATCCAGCCAGGATTGTTTTGTTTCCAAGTATCTGCTTTCTAAATATATTTTTCTCCTTTCTTAAATGTTAGTAACATAAGCTGTAACAAGCAAAAAGGAGAATAGGGGTGGCATAGCTGATTCTGTACTAAAAACCCCTGAGAGACAGATTTTCAAAGCAGATTAGCACCCACAGCTGGGACCATTCTTCTCCTGTTCTCTTGGGAGCTGCTACAGGTAGAGCTTGCTCAATTCTGCTCCCACTATAGCAAATATCCATTACAGACTTGTCTGTTCTCATCTGGATTTAGAAAAATGATCAAAACCTGCCACTACATCTTTACTTTGAGAAAATGTCTGGTTTTCTGTCCTATCAGAATGATAAGTGTGATTCTTATAATATAACCTTGGTGAATGTAAACATGACGTCTCTGTGCTTATGGAAATAATTGATCTTTCACATGTATTAATCTCTCCTTATTTCAAATGTCTCACATGGTTCTTGACAATCAGGTTGATGTAACCTTTTTGTGAACCTGTTAACTGCAGAGCAGCTCCTAGTTACCTTGCCTGGATTATAGAGAATATTCCTGAACACCTGCAGGCTTCAAGATGCAGTAAAAATAAAGATGACTGTAATACAATGGCATGGAACTTAATTTTCTTCAAATAGTCCTTTGAATACTTATTTTAATACTGGAAAAAATAATTTTCATAGCCTTTGGTCATGAAAGTTCAAGTGGTGTTAAAGGTTACTTTAAGGTCTTCAATCTGCAAATTCTATTCTGTAAGTCAGCAAAGAATCCTGTCTGCAGGGATTTGAAATGAGAATCAAGTACTTGCTTGTTGGATCTACACAACTGAGGCTCTGCTAAGAATTCTGGACCATATTAATAATGTTGCATAATTGACTTTCAAGTGAGGAATCATAGCAATTATTAATTACTGTGAACACAGCAGATCAGATGAGTGTGAGCAGCATCTGTGTACTTCCATTACTAACTTTATAGCTTCATTTCACTGACTCTCAAATCACAGTCACCAAGGTAGAATTAAATCAAAGTATATTTACAGGATTGTGAACACTGTGCTTTAAAGGAAATAGTCTTAATTATCTTAATGTATTTTTAAAAACACGTTATAGTTACAACAGGTGAGCATTCCTTGTGAATTGTAAATAATGTGTAGAAATAAGTGATCTGCTGCGATCAGCATAGTGCCAGCTTGTCATATTTAGGTGCCTAAAATTAGAGGTGTCAGATCAAGATTTTCAAAAATATGTATCACATATGGGGAAAAGCATTGTAAACTGCTGTCTCAGACAACACATCCAAAACCCTCTTAAATTTCTTTGGCTTTCCTCCATTTTTAATCACAAAAGAAAATGTCTTTCACAGGAGATAAATACCAGCATTTCTCCATTGAGATGGTAAATTTGAGTCTGTGAAAAATTTGCTTTCCCTTAAAGGTCTCAGTATAGTACAAGAGCATTATTAATTTTGCCCATATCTGAGAGGTTTGAGGAGAAGAACTCCGAACACAGCATCATATAATTCCCTGTAATTAGCCCTGTGTTTCTGATGCTCTTGCTGTGTCACCAGAGAGGAAGAGCTCAGGGGATTCAAGGGTGATCAGAACCAGGTTGCAGGCTGGGGATTGACACTGTTATCTCTCAGGGTCTCTAGCTGGTCAGAGTGACCCCGAGAAACATTAGAAAGTCTCTTTTCCCAGCCTGGTGGTCGAAGAAGGAGTCAGAGCTCTTCATTTCTCAGTCTCAAGGCAGTTTATTGTATCTTATCCATAAAATTCTTTCTCGGGCCCTGCCGAGGTCCACTCAGCAAGACAGTCAGAGGCACTCTGCCTGCCCCAGGGCAGTGTTATCTTTTTATACTCAAAACTACGTGTACAATATTTACAATAACTTTCCAATACCTATCATCTCTGTTAGACAGTGAGCTTCTACTCTAAACCAATCTAAAAGTGCCAACATCATAGCAGAAGATGGAGGCCAAGAAGAAAGAGAAAGGCTGGACATACTCAGATCGCTCCATCTTGCCCCCTGAACCTCCATTCTAAAAACCCCAAAAATCTATTTTTCCACTCTGTGATAAATTCACTATCCTTCTACTTAAACTTCTGTTGCTTGTAATTCTTTGTACAAGGTTGGTAATTGTTTTTTCCAAGGGCTAAATCAAAGGCACAGGGGTCTTGGGCTCTGTGCCGAGGTCTCTGAGCCCCCTGACAGGGTCTCGAGTCCTCCAGGGCAGCCAGAGGAACATCCTGGGTTCCCACAGTTCTGGTCCACTCAGATTTGTGTTTGAGCCTTGACACTGGCACCCTCAGATGTCCTTGTTTGTCCCCTGCGGCCGGTGGAGCGTTTCCGTGACCTGTGTCCCGAGGAAGTGGCTGATCTGTTCCGTACGGCACAAAGGGTCGGCAACGTGGTGGAGAAACACTTCTGTGGCACTTCACTCACCTTTTCCATCCAGGTTGGTAAACCAGGCAGCTAAGAAAGGTTTAATGGTTTGTTTTATCAAGCTTTCAGCCGTTTTCCCCAGTCCAATCACAAAAGGAACTTTAAGGGGCAATAAATGCAAAATAACAGCAATAACAGACAAGAAGCCAAATAACTGCATTGCAGTCTTCCAGATTTGCCATTGAGAAATCTAAGGAGGAAACCAGTGGGAAAGTGTGGTTAATTAATTACTGCAAAGCCTTGGATAAAGCCAGCAAACACTGTCAAATGCTGTGCTTGTTTGTGAGTATTTCAGGAAATATTCCTCTTTCAAAGAAGTGTTGGCAGGGTTGACCTCTAGAGAAGGCAGCCACAGCCCCTGTTCCACACACAACCCACTGCACATACTTGAGATAGGTGATCCCTCCTCACAGATGTTTATATGCAGCAGAGAGCTGTAGCCATGTAAATACATGATAAATTCTGACCTTTCAGTTGTTTGTGCTGGGTGTTTTTATACCAAAAATGAACTCTGTTTAAAGCAAACCAGGAGACTAAGCCCATTCATTAGAATCAGAATTTAAGCAAGCACAGTTTGATTAAATTCTTGCTTCCATGTGTGATTTTATGTTCACAAGGATCAGAAATCTATTGCTAGCTATTGAAAAACATAATCTGAAAAAATGAAAACTAGAAACTGTGTTTTTGTGATATGAGATAGTTTCCCTCTTTGCTGGGGTCTTATATGGAAAGGAGCTTTGTCCAAAGACTTAGTGTTGAATGGTCCGCAGGAAAAATATGCTAATTTAACAGACAGTGTAATTGATGTAAATGATTATTGAGTAAGATTTCTGAAATCCTGTGTGATCCTTGTTAGATCCTCTAACCTGAGACTTTTCCCTTTGCTTACAGGATGGCCCTGAAGCTGGACAAACAGTGAAGGTGAGTGCTTATTATGCAGAATACAAATTAAGACACAATTATAGGAACTAATAAAAGATCAAAGCTCGTCATCTGCAGTGCATTGCTGTAGTGTTACTTTATCCTTGAGATCAAAAAATCCCAATTGTACAATAGCAGTAAATACTTTTTATTGAAATTGCACAAGCTAATGTTTACACATTTGTTTCCTGGACAAAAATTTTCAATCAAGAAAATATCTTTACTAAGCTGCTGGGTGTATTTATGCAAGGAAAGCCTCATGAAAAAGGCATCTGGTTTTGTTTTTTGTTTGTTTTATGGAGAAAATATTGCCCTTCCATTCAGGATCTCTTTGTTTTTCTGTTTATTGCCTAATGAGTTGTAGCTAATTGTAGGAACAGTTAAACTGAACCACATTATGAAAATATACCTTTTGTCTATTCTATGTTTTCTCTCAGTCTATTCAAATCACATTCTTGTTACTGAAGTTCAAATGTAATGGGCCCAGTGAAGCTAAAAACCAGATTTTAAGTGTACTTCCAAAAAAAAAAAAAGGTGGGAGGGTGGAAGGGAGGAGAAGGATTTATGATTATATTCTCCACTTGAGTAATAACACAGATAACATCCAAGATGTCTCTCCAGCCATGTTTCACTGCCTCATAATGCAAATGCAATTGCATGTGTAGTTAGATGATATGCCTCAACGTTAGATAAAGACTATTTTTTACATTTGGAATCAGAGGAAAGTCAAATATAGCTATGGGTTAGCACTTTGTAAAATCAAATTAGATGTCTCAGAGAACCTGTTTGAGTTGATTAAGATAACTGCAACAACCAAATGATAGTGGATAGGAACATTTTACTTTTTTTTCAATTTGCTGAATTGACCTTATTTTTCCTTCTGCCTTTTGCTGCCTGCTTTGAATATTTAACAGAGAGGTAATAGGGAGAGAGGAGAAGAAATTAGAATATCACGAAGCTTGGGATGTGATGAAGGAATCTAACATGATTTATTTCTGTACTGTGACAAAACAGATTCCTTGACTCATGATTTTGAGTGCATTGGGTGGGTTTCACTGGCAGTGTCTGTTGATAGGTGAAATAATAAGTTAAAATACTTTTGAAGTAAATTTTATTATCGCCAATATGATTTATGAAGAAAAACTGAGGATTTATTTTAATAATTTGGACAAGTGTTTTTCTTTCTATTAAGAAAAGGTATATAGGAATGGTTATATGTGAGAAGAATTATTTATATGAGTGAGCAAAGATGTAAAAAGATGTGACTGTGAGCAGTAACAAATGTTTATGTAGGCCTTAAAAAGGCAGGAAGTTCTGTATTGCTTTGGGTTTGTACTGGAAACAAAGAGCTTTAAGTGTTCATTACAAAATGGCAGCCACCCTTCATGCCTCCTTCTCACACTTTTAATAAACACTGAGATGAAAATGACCCATGCTTACAACTGTGAACCCCTAGACTTTGCAATTATGAGTGTGTATTCATAAATCAGAGGTTATCAGTTTAAATTTCTCTACTTTTCTGCATCATTGGGCAACACTGTAATTTATCATCATCGCTTTGGGATGTTTATCATCCAAAAATGCCAACAACTATTTTCTTCAGAGAATTTAGAGCTTTCAAAACTTCAATCAGGAAAGAAATTACTGTGATCAAGATCTTCTTTTAAGTGAACAATAGGGTGGATACATAAATAGCTGGTTTCATTTAAACTTTTCTGAATCACAAAGCTTGAAACAACACCTATGTGACCTACAAATAATTTATGAACCTTAAATTCAATGTGTCGTGTTTCTGGATGTGGATTTATTTGGGGTTTTCTTTTCATGTATGAGAATCCACAATAATCCAGTCTCCTCTGAGAGAGCTTTTAATTAAAATTTCTGGAACAGACCAAACATTAGGAAAACATTCTAAAAGTAAAAATAGCAAAACATCACAAATATCCAAGGGAGTTTGTGGAGACTGTTTAAGTAGGGTAGGCAAGCGTATCTCAGGAGCTAATTAGGTGTAGCTGATTTTGCTTTGAATGGGGTTACATACCAGATGGTTTCAAGAGTCTTTTCCAGTAGTATTTTTTTGTAATTCTGTATACCTGTGTAAATACATAAGTAAATACCCTATGTGTTATGGAAGAACAGAAATACAGGAAGCAAAGCAGTACTGACTTTTCAATTGCTCAGTGCAAAATTTTACTACAATATGGGAAGAGCTATCAGCCTAGCTGAAGACAAAAAGTGAGAAATTTAGTCTGAAAAAGATTAAGGAATTCTCCTTCTTTGTCCACAAGAAGAAATGCTAATCCAGGTACAAGAAAAATCTTGAACCTGAATATGAGTCTCATGTCTGTCTTAGCAATGGAGATGCTGAAAATTATATGTGCAATGTATGCAGCAGGTTGGAAGGAGAAGACCCTTTTCATGTGATTTTGGCTAGAAATCAGTGATAAGATTGTCTGCCAGTGTTACATGTCCCTTTTGGTGGTGTGAAAGCTGCTGCTGTGTGCATTTTGTGTTAAAGCCTTTCTAGTTCCCTGATGGGAAGCTGCTCATGATCTAACTGTAGTTTCACTATTGCTGTACTCTGTTCCTCCTTTGCATATAAGGCAGCAGAGCCTGCAGTCAATGTTCTAGGGCAGCTGATGGCCCTTGCAAATTCCCCTTTACTGTGTGCTTTCACTGGATGGGTCTTTGGAAGTAATTGCACCTGACCCTCAGTTCACCAATATTTGTGAGCATAGATGGGTCTTTTCCCACCCTTTAGCAGCTGGAAATGTACGCATGGAAAGGAATTCTGAACCATGTCCCCAGTCTCAGACAGCAAAATAATGCAATATATTCCTTCATAACATTTTTCATAGCTTTCCACCTATTGTACCTGTTCCAGCCCTGTCACCTGTTTATGAGAGAAACAATTGTCCTTCTCCAGAGATGGTCACAGAACTGCACACTGTTTTGTTGTGAGAGGTTCTTGAACCACTCACAACAGAGAACTTGAGTATCCCAGGCACCTGAACAGTGTGTCATCAAGCAAAACCTTCTTTTAGCATTCAAGAGATTTTGAATACTTATTTCTTATTATTTGAGAAAGGGAGGAAATTGTGTTTAGGTACTCCCTTAAAGACTATTAATCTCTGCAATTTTGAGCTCTCTTTTCATTGGAGAACACAAAACCCATGGTGTCCTTGTGCCCGGAATGGAGGGTGAGTTTCATGCTGGTTCTGTTTGAGAATGCCTTAAATATCCAGGCAATTTCATGGATCAGGGAAATCAGCTCTGCATCTTAATGCAGGGCTCTTATTGCTATGTCAAGTGAGCGACGTTTCAAGATTTCCCTGGTATGTTTTATAGCCTTCTTTTCATCATCAAGTCAGCAAATGCTCTGGCTGCCTGGGTGGATGTATAGCTTAGTGTAGAATGAGCTCTCAGGTTTACCTTTTACGTGAGATTCAATCACAAGAAACTCCATGGATTCTGTACTCTGTAAAGGCTAAACAAATCAAGCTGGCAGGAGCATGAAGCAACTAATTTATCTGTAGAGACAAGATAATATTGCACAGCAAGTGTCCATTGCACAAACAGGTATGAACACATCCTCTATTTTGCAGCAGTGGTGAAGTCTCCAGCAGCTCAGCACCTCTTCTGTTATCCATGAGAAAGGGGCCTGTTTGCCAATTACAGGTTCCCCTAAATAAATGAGAAAGCAAAGCTGAGGGTGGCAGTGTGGGTATGTGTGCAGAAACTTATTTTATATGTCACACATTCCACTGGTTATTTTACACTGGGAAGACTGTCTCATGATTATTTTTGATGTACATATTTTTCTTTTCCAGATGTTTTTTAATGCTGTGTTTAATCAATCCACCTGGCTTGCCTTCGTCAGAAATCTTAACCTGAGCTGTGGAGCCCAGGGCTCATTTAAGCCCACAGCAGACTTCTCTTTCATCCTCTTTGTCTATTTATGTCTTGACCCAAAGTACTGGACTTGAGGTTTGAGTCTTTAAATTTAATCAGATCTCATTGCAGACTAATTGCATTGGAAGGATTAAATTCACTAACTGCAACGCTTTTGATGCCTCAGCCTTGTTTCCCTGCAGACCAACAGAAGTGAGCCCTGGTTTAGTGAAGTACTAGAAACCCTCTGTTGCTCTCTTAGAAGAACAAAAAAAAAGCTGGTGTTTGAGAAATGTGAAGATTTTTCTTACCTTTAAACAAATCTAAAAACTCAGATACAAAAAGACATGGAAGCAACAAATTTTTGAAAACCAGATTGTACTGAAACATGTGAACAAATTGTCTCCTGTGCTTTACCCTTAAGAATGATAATTCTCTTGGAAGCTTGTGAGACATCCAAAAATGATTTGAGGAAGTGCAGCAGTGTCTTTGAATTACTCTGAGAACCACACTAATAATATTTGGTTGGAGACTATGTAATATTGTGGACAGTTAATTGGTACAGCAAATTCAGTAGTCTCAGGGCTGCTATGTCTGGTTTGAGCTCAAAATTTTCTTTCTATTTCAGTACTATATTTAGTTTGGGGTGGTTTGGGGTTAGTGATGTATATTTTCAAAGCTAGGATTATACTGCCCCTTACAGAGACAGAGAAGCAGCAGGATCATCCAGATAGTTTCTCCCCCCTTTCCTTGAAGTCTTTTGCCAGCTCTATGTCTTCTACTCACTCTAAATAATAATTCCTGCCCTTTCCTTCAGGGATTTTTTTCAAAATCTGCCTTGTGTTGGTCTAAATCTCCTTTCAGTCATTTGGCCAGACCTGTGTTTTCTATAATGCAAAATAAGTCCTAATAAGTCTTTGCTTTGTCAGGTCCTTACTTCTGTTCATAACATGTAGCATTTAGTTTTTGACTGAACAATAAGCTTTCCAGAAAAAACATATTGCTATTTTGTTTGCCAGGCTTATATTTAAGAGGCACTGGTAAATCTGTAAACCTTTCCCTAAAACAAATAATAATTTACAGGGCCTAGAATGAAAACAATTATTTTGGCCCCCATAACTTGTACAGATCAGTTCCTGTACTTCAAGCATGTAACATTTGACAGAAGTAAGAGGTGTCTGTGTCCAGTATATACCCATGGAAAGTTCAAGAGATTGTTTTGAAGACTGAAGAAGATGAAAGAAAAGTGGGAATGTGGAAACAGCCTAGTGATTGATGGACATAACACCATCCTAGCTGTGAATACCAAAGGCCCCAAGGCACTGATAAATTGAAATGATGACCTGGATAATGAAGTCTGATCTAGAAATACTGGGTTGTAAAGTTCCCTGAAGGGATGGGGACTGAAATTTTTGAAAGATTCTCTTTAGCAGTGAATTATGATAGTTCTGAATCTAGATTATTTTGAATTTCCAGTAGTGAATGTCATGGCATGCCGTACCTCTGACTTGTAAAGCAATATAATCCTCTGTCTCCGTACAAACACAGAATAGTCTGTACAGACTATAAATATAAAAAACCTAACCAAACAAACAAACAAAAAAAATCACCCAGGAAAGCATTGTTAAAAATAGGCCAGTATAAATGAGGATAGTAAATGAAATTTCCAGAGATTTAAGTTGAAGAATGGTGATGAAAAGGAACATTTTACTATTCCATGCTAGCAGTTCAACCCTTCTTTCTTGCCATATGGATTTCTTAGATGAATGTTCTCTTTAGGTAGTTTAATTCCAAAAATATCCCCAGAGCTAGTCACAGATATTGACACTGTCTAAATTAAACTATAATAAGCAAGTAAGTGGGTTCAAATGCTTGTTTAAATTGCTTTGGCATGCAGATATTAAAAGTCCTGCAGCTCTGCTGGCCACATCCAGCTCCCTCCTGGCTGGGCACGTTCCCCTTCAGCCCCAGAGCTGCCGCTGGGGTTTTCCTCTCCCAAAGTCTGGTGGGTGGGAGCTGGACCATGGGGTCTGCAGCTCTGTGAGACAGGAGGGGAGTGAGCACTGCCAGGAGTGTCCTTGGGAGGGTGATGTGCCTGTCCCAGCCTGTCCCAGCCCCAGCAGCGCCATCATGGCTCAGCAGAGCCCGGGGGCTGTGCCAGCAGCTGCTCCAAGTGCAACCCAGTGGTCACCTTGGGAGACCTGACCAATTCCCACACAAAAGGGTTAAACACTGCCAGGGCTCTGCATTCTGCCCCTCTGCAGCTCCAGGACAGCCTGCTCCTGCTTTGACAGAAGATTTTTAAATATCCTTATTTTATTTTTTTCCCCTGGTATATGTTCAGATATTTGCAATTTTCATGACAGAAGAATCTTGAACAAATATCTTGGTTTGGAAAGACAGGAGTCTGCTAAGGAAGGCAGGAGCCTCCCCTGAAATGGAGAATGTAAACCCTCCCCACCCCTCC
>NW_005054317.1:5673059-5684484 GCF_000277835.1 Geospiza fortis
ATATCGGGGTAGCAATGCTTGGCTCCTCCCTCTGGGCGGAGCATCTCACAGTGGGAAGTTACAGTTCTTATCAGTCATGCACTGATATTCAATAGCCTGTTATCAGCAGAGGTCCCCTCCGAGGGAGGTGTGAATGTGGTCATTCAAAGAGAGAGATAAGGCAAACTGCCCACTTGACAAGGTAATCTGCCATATAGATGGTAATGCAAAACATCTTGCCTGCAACCTTCAACAACAAATCAGTCTTTTTTTTTTTTGTTCAATAAACAGAGTTACATTTCAAAATGAAAAAGTATTTCTAGCAAAATGGTGTAGAATTTTTTCCTATGAAAATGTTATAACTGAGTATTTGACAACAAAAACTTTTTCTTTGTGATAACAAAACCTCCTTTGGAAATGCTGTTGTATTGAATTGGCATGTTTTGACCAAAAATAACGATAGAGGGAGGGGTGTTGAGAAATCCATGACATGCTGCTCTTTATTTGCCCCACAATGACTGAGATTCGGATCAAAAATCCTCTGTTTTAATTAGAAAGTATCTTTCACTTCTTTGTTCCCCTGTTACAGCAATATGTTTTGCATTTAAAGCATTCTCTGTCTCAGAGTATGTACAATCAATCAAATGCCACTCTTGAGTACAGGTCCTACAAATACTGTATTGTACTTGAAATGTAAAACCTCTTGAAATCCCATGCATCAGGTCTAAAATCATTAATAGCACAGTCAAGGCTGTCTGATTAATTTTTGTGTGGTTAGTGTATGAAATTCTTTTCAAGCTCCATCTCATCCATAATACTTCTCTTTGTCAGTCTCATATCTTATAAAACTCTTCATCAAAGAGGGAATGTTTGGGTTCGTTTTGTTTCTTTCTTTTTCAATTTTGTTACAAAACATTGTTTTCAACTAAAATGTATCTCACCAAGAAATGCGCAAAATTATTCCAGTTTAATTCAGATGTGCAGCTTCATGTTTTTCTGTGTTTTGTAGTAGGTGAAAATTGTTTATTAAGCAGGTGTTGTAAAGCTAAATTTCAGTTAAATAGATTTCTGACTAACTCTTTCTAAAAATTATTATAATGCTTTAAAATGAAACATGATGTGACTGTGCTCTGATCTCATGTGATTTTGCACATTTGTCTTTACATTCTTACCTCCCAGGTACTGCTTTTCCCAAGATCCACGGAAAATTATTCCTAAACTGACCGCAGATTAGAAGGGATGTGAAAAGACTTTTCTGCCTCATGCCAATGTGTGCCTTCCACAAGCAGGCATTAACCCACATTTAAACTGTTCGTGGTTGGGTTTATTGGGTGTTCTTGCCCAAGGGAATTTTCAGTTGACTGATCTGAGCTAAACTTTGGTGTTCCAGTGTCTGGCTGGATGCTGGGACAGGGCAGGGTCAGGGTTCTTTGTGCACGGTGCTGACCCAATTTTGGCCAGACAAAGGCAACCACCCACTAGAGCCCTGGGTGCCTTATCAGTGCAACAAGAGAGAAAAAGTTGGCTCCATATTTTTTCCCCTGAAAGTCACCTCCTCTTCTGAAAATGAAAGAAGTGTGTACTTAAAGCTGCCCCTGCAAATTTCCAAAGAGCCTGCACAGCTTGGAGGAGTTTGCTTAAAAATGTCAACCAAGCAAGAGTGTATGTAACATTTTTGCATGTAATATCAAGGGAGTGGAGGCCTTTCCTAGCCCTGTGTTCCTGTGCCACATAAAAGTGGTTACACTGCTCTGTAATCTGTGGAAAGCACATCTGAAATACAGGAATATCTGACCTAGCCCATTTTAGTCTATTCTGGCAGCACCATGTTAGCCCATGCAGGACTTTCTTTCTTAGAGAAAAGTCTCTGCTTGAAGTGATTTAGAAATGGAAAACTAAGGTTAAAATAATAGAATAAAACTTGCTCAGCAAGCTCCAGACAGGATGACAGGGTGAAAAGTAGGTAATATTTTTACTGTAAAAAAAAAAACCAAAACCAGTAATTCAGGATACTGCAGTGTGTTTCAGTTCATGCTGACATTGGACAAGCCAAGAGCTTCCTGCAAAACAGCAAAACCCTTCTCTCAAGCCTCATTTGCCCCATCTCTCCTGAAGCTGCTTGGGTGCTACTTAGGCTGCTTATATTCTGGGTTTCTGCTCACTGCATAAAGCTAAGCTGTCCTTTGAAAGAATTTGAAATATGCCCTTAGAATCCAGACTCAGGGAGCTTTATCCTCAGCTCCTGTGCTCACATTTTGCACTGACCTTTCCCTTGTGTGCAGGGATGGGGTAAAACCCTGCCCTTGTGCAGTGCAGCTCAGCTGCATCTCCCCAGGGCACAGTCTCAGCCAGGGTGGGTTTTGGAGCTCTGGACTCCCCTCTGCCTGCCTGGTTTGCAGTTTCAGGGACAGCTGCTGAGAAATCCTCTGGTGCTTGCACTGTGCTGCTTTTCCAGGCAGGTGAGGTGCAGCACTCCCTGCAGGGAGAAACACCCAAACCTTCTCCTTGGCACAGATCTCTCTCCAGGTGGATTGTGCACACACACACATACCAAATGTTAGGAGATGTGCCTTTAAAAAGTGAAAGGAACAGTCACAAAACATAGCCTGATTCTTCCATACTTGTAGGCAGTTACCTGCTAAAATCAGGTTGAGATGTTTGGTGTCTTCTCAGCTGTGGATCACATAAAAGAAATCAACATCCATGGATGCAGTTCAGCACAGCTGCCTGGTTTTTTCTGGAGAGAAATTCCTGATAGATAACTTGGCAGTTCAGGATTAGGATTTTTTAAATAAATTATTCTGTGTCTGAATCAGGTGTTGGTGCTCAGGAATTTCTTTCAATACATACCCACTGTTCAGTCTCTTGCTTTTGAAGGAAAGAAAAATTATCATTATCATTGCATAGAGAGTTCTGTAAATTAAAAGCATCTCTGGGTATTTTAGTAATGATGCCACAATTGACATAAATTGGGGAAAAAACCAAAATTAATCTGTCAACAATTACACTGTCTCCTTAACTGAGATTACTGACAGAAAATGTGAGGAAAATTATACTTTTTGTGAGATACCACCTTCATTGCTACCATGAAATCTTCATTTCACGTCATCTGCCTGGCATCAGTGATTGGAATTCTCTCTGTGAGAGGCTGAAAGAAAATAAACTAGAAAGAAAATAAACTAGACCAGATGGAAAGTGCTCATGTGAATGATTGTCTTGATCTTATTTGTAAAGATGTTAAATCTCTAATGATGAATAATTCCTCTGATTTCATGAATGTTGAGTTTCTCAGATTTCAATTATAATTTTTAGTATTTGAAGTAAAGATAATGCCCAGAGGTAACACTTTTTTTTTAAATGGATCTGTGAATGAGCTTTATTAATTCCTCATTGAGAAGGTATAGAAAAAGTAATATCACTAATTTCCTCACTTGGCCTTCCAGCACCTCAGGTGGAGAGAATTTATCTTTTGGGAGTGGTCAGCCTGCCCAGACTGAGGAGTGCAGCACTTCACACTGCATTTAATCAATCCTTTTTTTCCTGCAAATAAGTCATGTCTGTGCTCAACAAAAGCCATTCTTTCAATTGTGCATTTTGGTGAGGCCACCCTGAGTTAAATTCAGAATTATGATCCAGCAAAATATGAATTTATAACCTGTCTTCGATTGTCTGAGCCTGATGTAAGTAGCACAGCCTTGGTGTCTGGGGCAAGATTTTTCTCTGGTATAAATGGTTCAACTCACCTGTGAAAACATGTGAAATAAATCAATGGGGCTTTTCCATTCCTTTACAAACATTTTTGATCCTACAATAGTAATATTTTGATCATATAGTGTATAATTTAAGCCTCCAGTTATTAGTGATGTGTGTAAATCTAGTAATTCTGAATGAAAAATAGCATTTTGAGAAAATAACCTATGAAGCATAATTCAATGTAACATTTTTTATTTTTTCTTTAAATATGTTTCACTTCACCTGGAGAAGTTCAGTTATAATAACTATAAAGTAAAAAGAAAATACAAATAAAGAAGGAAAATACCAGTATTTATTATGTTCTAATAAACTCCCCTCAGTGCATATCCATTTAGTATCTTTTATTAACAATTATGAGAATTGTGCATGGATCCTGGGAAGAATAGGCCCTGTTGTTTTATTTCTCATCTTTGTTTTCAGTACTAAATCTTGTCCTGCAGTCAGTTCTATAGGGCAGACAGGCATTCCCACTGCTCAGTTGTTCCCTCTGCTCAACACATATGGTTTGAGCACCTCCTTTAGCACAGTGAAGGTAAAAAGTTCATAAATTAAAAAAAAATGCTGACAGAATTTGTGGCCACACATAAAAACAAGGGATATGCAAATTAATGAATTAATAGATTGCTATTGATTACCAGTAAGGCCTAATTAAATCATAAATTTTCCCCCACACAATTACTTGTTTCATGTTATTAAATGATCAAATCCATAACTAGTTTGGAAGCTCAGCCTCCCAGAATTAAATGAGGTGCTCAAGAGAGCAAAGTTGTGTTTTGGAGCAACCAACACAGAGGCAGGGTCTAGTTACATGGATTTATGATTTAATTTTCTATGTAATCTAATTTAATGTAACTATTGAGTTTCTAAAAAAAATGGACTTTGATTAGATTTTGTTGACAAAAATAAATACAAAATATAGGGTAGTTTATTCATTGTCTGTTGCATATTGAAAGAAGTGGCTCATGGGTATTTCTGTACCTCAGGGGG
This sequence comes from Geospiza fortis, assembly GCF_000277835.1. Lineage (NCBI taxonomy): Eukaryota > Metazoa > Chordata > Aves > Passeriformes > Thraupidae > Geospiza > Geospiza fortis. The sequence goes on from NW_005054317.1 coordinate 5,677,779, forward strand.
CTTTTTTTTCCCCCCATTTCCTCTGCTTTCAGCAGTCTTGCACAGCAGTCACTCATCCTTCAGAGCCCATCCAGGTGCAGCACATTCCAAAGGAACAAAATCAAAAGGATTCAAAACTCATTTCTGTGGGAACCTTAATTCATTTTGTATAACTAACAGCTCCATCACTTCTCATTTCTGGAGAGGCATCAATATTTCACAGCATTAACTGTGTGTAAGTCCAGGGAAAGGCTGCGTTGGAGAAGGAGAGTGAGCAAATAAAGCTCTCCAGTTTGACACACTTTCACTTAATTGGGAGCTTTAAGAGCAGATCATGGGAGCAGGAAATGAGTCTTTCAGCTAATTCCCTTCTGTATAAAAGATGCTTGGTGCCAAAGCAGAGCTGTCCTGGTGAGCAAATGCTGGGGTGAGATTCCTCTGCCTGGGGCTCAGGGGGTGCCTCCCTGGCTGCCTCTGGAATTTGCAGCACATTTCAGGGCAGACCCTGCATCTCATTGATCAGCTTTAGAGAGGTTGAGATGTTTGGTCTCTTCTCAGCTTTGGATCACATAAAAGAAATCAACATCTATGGATGCAGTTCAGCACAGCTGCCTGCCTTTTTCTGGAGAGAAATTCCTGGTAGATAACTTGGCAGTTCAGGATTAGGATTTTTAAAATAAATTATTCTGTGTCTGGATCAGGTGCTGCTGCTCAGTATTTTCTTTCAATACATACCCACTGTTCAGTCCCTTGCTTTTGAAGGAAAGAAAAAATTTTGCTTGGGTTTGCTGGGCTTGCCTGGGGTGGAGGGACAAGATCTTGTTCTACTCTAGGACTCTGCACATCTGCATGGCCCTGATGTGATTTAATCACCACTGTGCTGGGAATGTGCTCTCCTGGGCTGGGGCAGGGCTTAGGAGAGCCCAAAGGTTTGGGCAGAGCACTCTTCCAGCTGGGCTTTATTTGTGTGATGCCCTGGAGACTTTGGCTGGCTGTGTCCCATCCTGGCCTGAGGCTGCTGCACGGGCAGGACCCTGGCTCTGCCCATGGTGATGTGTGAGGGGATAGAATATAAGAAAATAAAGATTGTGTAGAGAGTAACCTTACCCCTAAGGAGTTGCAGCTGGGCCAATTATCAAAGATTAGGAATGGGCCTGACTTTACCAGGCCATAGCTGTAAGCAATGAGGAGAAGAGTGCTATAAAAGGGTGGGGTGGCTGGGTGAGAAGGGAACTGGAGTCAGTTGGCTGCTTTGTGAAGAAGAAAGAGTCAGTGCTGTGAGGAGCTGCCCTCGAGAAACACCAAGAAGGTGTGAAACTTTTGTGATAAGGAGACAACAGCAGGAACCCCTGTGATAAGATGGCAACACTGATGGTCCTGGAGAGAGGAGGGCTGGCTTAGGGATACAGGGATTCACTCAAAACTCTCAGGGCTCAGCATGAGGATTTGGGGCCCTTTGAACAAGCTGTACATAGGAAACACCAACATTGTCCTTCCCTGAGAGCTGGAAGGGTTTGCTTTGCTTCTTCAGTACATAAAAAGCATGGACCCATTTTTAAAACCCCTCTTCCTTGTGTTTCCATTTTCTTATGATTAGCATATTCAATTTCTATATGAATCTTTCTATTTGTTGAACACCTGGATACAGGAGCAAAAAGAAGTTGTTCTGTAGTAGCCTGCCTGGGTGACTCTATAATTAGCAGCAGATTGCAATGAATGACATCCTGTTCCTTAATGGGCAGGGCTGTGTTTTGCTGGTGTTGGGTTGACTTGACCTCAGGAGGTCTGGGCTGGCAAGCAGATGTCAGCTCTATTCAGCAGAATATCTTCTGGTCACTCCAGTAAAACAGGGAATATCTGTGCAGGAGTGAAAGGCAGAATATTTGCAGTAACCCTTGAGTGAAACATGCAAACAAATTTCAGTGAGCAGGCAAAGACAGGTTGTAAACCCTATTGGGAAATGATAAATTGCTGTTAAATGTTGTAATTATCCCATGACATTCAGGACTGAAACTTCAATAAATTTTGCTGAAAACTTATAAAATAATGGAGAGTAGTGATATGATTTAATAAATTAGCCACAGCGTAAGGAAAAAAATAGAGCACAACAGCAAATTAATATTTATCTTTTAACGGTATGTAACAGAGTTTGTTAAAAATTGTCAGAAAGTGAAGAAGAGTTTGTTAGACAAATTATAATTTTAATTGCAGACGTAATTGATGATACACAGCATGCTCATTAGGTTAAGGGAGAATATGAGGCAACTCTCAAGGTCATTACAGTAATAGATATTGTAGGCATGTAATTTGTGATAAGCTGGTTCCTGAACATCTAATTGCTCATTCATGGCAGTGTGTCTGGCACTTTTACTCCCCAAACACCTCTTTGTCCAATTTATTTAACACCCCTTAATATTCCAGGGTCAAATTTACTACAGGAGGCATCAAGCAGTGAATTTTCAGCCTCCAAATGATTACACCACCTCACCCTTTTTGTGCCTCAAAGACAGAGCATGCATTACTAAAAGTTAGTGGTCTGGCACTAAGCAGGATACATACAAATAGAAATACTCACCCACAGAGACGAGCTAGGATTTCTCATGGAAAACAGCTGTTCCCTGCCCTCCCCAATGGCAGCCAGACATTGCAGTAGGATGCCAAAAGAAATGTTCTTTTTTAAAATATGCACTAATTAATGAGAAGTTTCTATTGTTCCCTGAAAGAACACACACTAGCAGTGCTTTGTTAACTCTTTCATTATTTTGTTTCACTGCTTCGACATGAAGTCATCAATATTAGCTCAACATTGTCTCCTTGGATGAACATTAGTTGGAATGTCACTCCTCAGTTCTTACAGGCAGAAGTTGATAATAGAAAGAAATAGAAATAGAATAGAAAATAGAAAGTGTCCCTTACAATGTATATCCACTTACAATGTATATCAACTATAAGTGACAACCCTTCCTCACTTTGACATCATGTATTATATTCTTAAAGAGAATGAATCACTGTCCTAATTGCTGACATGCAAATAGTTGAATCCAGGCCACAGCACCAGGATAGGACTGGAAATTAAAGCCAGACATCCTGAAGTGCAGGTTGACTGATTTTCTACCCTCTCTCTCCAGTCATTCCATCTTAACCCAGGATCATGCAGTCCCAATGGATTAATCAGTGCCATCAGGTTATGTAGCATTGCAGAGTGGTGGCTGACATAAGACAACCAAATTCATTCTCTTTAGACTAAAAAGTAAGGAGAAAATGCAACTTTTGATTCAAATATCTTTGGCTGTATTATCAAGGAATCAAGGACTCAGAGTTTTAGTTAGGATTTGCTTTTTTTTTTGTTTTTAATAAATAAACAATGAGGCTCTCAGAGCAGCATAACTTTCCTTTATAATTATTACCCTATTTGCAAGATATTATCTTCACTTAACATGGCATAGTCCATAATTATCTGTTGTTTAATGCTGAAGAGTGCAGTAGATACAGCTATAGATATTTATTCATACACCAAATGAATCCCAGTATGATTTTATAGTCATTCTTTGTTAATATTATTTTTAAGATTTGGAAGTTTGAAGTCCTTTAGGAAAAGGATTCTATCTAGAAGCATCATGTTCCATTACTGGTTCAACTCTTGGTACTATGGTTTTGCTCTTTAAAGAATTGTCCATAATGATATATATTTGCTAAACCTCTCCTTTGCAATATAGAAATTACTCTGTTGACTGACTGACTGATTGATAGTGCAAAAAATAATCCCCATGTTCACCAATATATATCAATCCCTATAACTACCTTGTAGATTGACCTGCCCAAAAAAATTGTTATGCAAACACACTGCCATCTGTTGTGTAGTTATTCTTCAGTGATAGAACATAAACTGTGGATATGTCAAAGTAATTTAGTAACTCCACAAATGTAAAATGAGACTTGGTAAATATAGTGTGTTACACTGAGTTTATAAACCCTTGTCATATGCAACCACATTACAGGGATACCCAACGTCTGCAAGGCTGGCTTGTTTTGTTTCATCCATCAAATGCTGATGCCAGATCTAGTTATAAAAAACATGATGTGAATTATAATAATTAATTTTAAAATAAGGATTTAAAGAATTCTGTGGTTGATACAAAGCCCACTAAAAATTCTGGGAAGATCCAAGCAATTTATTAGACTGTCAGTTGAGTTCTAAGCATCTTCACTTAATGAGTTCAGAGTGTACATTCACATTTATAATGGTGGTTGTGCTACCTGTTCAAGAATGTATATGTGGATTTGGTGCTCGTTTTAGCAGTGAAGCCAACAATACCCAAATAAAACAGATCTCTCCTAGAAGTAGGTGCTGTTTTTTAATTGGAGAATTACATAAAACTCAACAGACTAGTGAAAAAATTATTATTTGGATTCTGTTTCTGTAAGTGCAGTTCTCAAAATGGTGTTTAGACATCGTGATAATTAATGAAGAGGTTTCAAATGAAGCATTTTCCAGTATCTATTCCTTTGCTAATTTCCATTTTTTTAATTAAGAAAAGATAAATTGTATCCAATTATTGAAAATTATGTAGGTCATTATCTTGAATGAAACTGCAATTAAACTCGGCTTTCACACAGAAAGAGGAGGTTATCTTGTCACAGTGTAGGTGCTGGTGTCCCTGCCTTGGGGCCAAGGCCACTGTGGGGTCAGGTCCTGCCTCAGCCCAAGGAGCTGGGTTTGACTGGGGCTGTGCTGAGACTCTTCAGTGTCCCCAAGAACTGGCGCCCAAACCCCACTGGGTGCAGCCCAAGTGTTCACTGTCTCATAGCAGCTTTTGTTTAAGCAACCAGCAGGGGATAAATCCCCTTTTTCCTGAGCAGAGATCCCCCTTTCCCAGGCAGAACAAGCACCAGGGGTGTCTCTGTGGGGTGGATGTGGGGTGATCCCTGCACCAGCTGCTCCCCAGAGCTCAGTGGGATCCAGAGCCAGGCTCCTTGTCTAAGCCTGGGCACCAAGGCACAGGACTTGTCCCAAAGGACTGATAATTCCCTGTAAATGGAAGGGGACAGGGTGGTGAGAGCTCTGCTGGATGCCACCCCTCCTGCTGCTGGGAACCCCTTTGGCATCTCTCCCTCCTTTGGCCAGGCAATGGGCACAGGGTGGGAAGGTCCTGGGCTTGAAGGAGGAGGAGAAACCCTGCAGGGACCTGTGAGAGCAGAGAGAGAACATCCCTGAGGAGAAAAACTGAGAGGAAAGGACAGGGAGGGACAGCGACCCCAAAAAACAAGCTGAGCAAGATTCTCCTGCATTTACCAGGTCTCTAATTTGACCCCAAATAATCTTTTTCCTTTTAAAATAAACAAGCAAAGCCATCCAAGCATAAAACCAGGAGAATTTTATTGAAAGAATTAAGGAGGGCTACAGGTTATTTAACTGCTTACATTACTCAAATTGCTGTACCTGAAGAAATGTAAAGAAACTAAACTTATTCTGTTTTCTAACCAATTTTAATAAACTAATTTAACCCTCTACCTTATGTTAAATTGCTTTACGGTTTTCACATTAGATTCACCTTAGATTTAACTCTGATTATTACGGGCTTGGCTGCAATCATTGGTAATTACAGCTTCCTATCCTTTTCCAGAAATATAGAATGTGAAGTGCTTTGCACTTTAAACTTTTTTCTATTTATTGTTCCCATCCAGTTGGATGTACTAATAAGCATTAACATGCAAATAATTATCACCAATATTTGATATTCATAGAGAACAAATGCTAATACAGTTTATACATCAAATATAAAAGAGGCTTTTGATTCAAAAAACAAAAAAGATTAAAAATATTAGCTTTTTATATAAAAAAACATTTGCAATGATTATAAATTCTATTGAGCTTGCAGAAAACTTGAGCTTTGAGTTTGCAATATCTCTCATTAATGTTTAGCCTCAAGAAAGAGTTTATAATAAAGGGACTTAGGCAGACAACAGATAAATAGAAATGATACAGCCAAGAGGGTTGAAGAGTCCTGGGTATGTTTGTTGTCATTCTACCATGCTGATTTCCATCAGAGGCGCTGAATATGCTAAGAGTTATGTAGAAGACAAAGTGAAATGCAATATGCATTGATAACAGCTAAGCTTGGAATGCCAGGAAATTATTTTCTTTTGATTCTCCTCTAAGTTTCTTTTTCTTGTTATAACTTCCTGTGGGATGGAACAGGTTAGCCCTGTTCTTGCAAAGTCAGCTGGTTGGGCTAAACCTGCAGATCTCAGTGGAATGGTAATTGGGAGGAATCTAATGTGCTGTAAAACAGAGGTCAGTGTGGGTAATCTGGTGTCCCCTGCTGGTTGTAAAAACTGTGAGTATCTCCTGCAGATGGGAGGGAAATGTTTCTGTGTAGGCACTGTGTGCCTCTGTGGCTTTGCTGCTTCTGTGCACTGGAATCCAGGTCCCTCTGGGTGTGACTGGGGCTTTAGTGAGGAAAGGGATAAAAACAAATTGTCTTTGTTTTTATGGCAAGGCTGAGCTGAGTAGTTTGCTCCAAGGTGGTAAAACCAAAAAAAAAGTTAAAAGAAAAAGGACTCTACCATTTGTTGCAGACAGAATTTAGTTTATACTGGGAGGAGTACCTGAAGTATGAAGCTGGGAAGGGAGGATGCTCAAAAGTAATCCAGGGGGACACAGAGCTCAGATTAGGTGGGACAGGGTGGCAGGGTCCTGTCTGCAGGTTGGGTTGGATGTGACAAG
>NW_005054317.1:5684501-5684794 GCF_000277835.1 Geospiza fortis
TCAGCAGGGAACACTGAGATATTTGGGCAAGGTGCAGCACCATTTAAGCCAAATCCCTGTAGGTTTGGGATCAGACCACTTGGAAATTCTGTGTGCTTCTGTTGAGTTGTATAAGTGTCCCTAAATAACATCTGCTAAAAGCAGTCCTCAAATGAAAAATGAAAATGCACCAGAAGTATGAGCAATATCAGCACTTTGTTTTCAGAGTGTTTGCAATAAATGCTTTCGGTGTTCTGAGGCTGAACTAGGAGAGTTCTTTTTCTAAATAAATTGGGGTTTTTTTTATATTCCAG
>NW_005054317.1:5684805-5715249 GCF_000277835.1 Geospiza fortis
TCCCTAAGTGTCATTATGTTTTATGAATTTTTAATAGAAATTAATCACTGAAATATTTAAGTCTTAATTAATTAATTACACCAGGAATTTACAGCCAATGCAGTGTGATGTCTGTTAGAAAAAATTATTTAATAGGCTTTTAGTCCTGCCAGTGTTCTGCCTTGTCAATGAATTACTTAAGTGTCATTTGTTAAATAAGTTAGGTCAATAAAGTTCTTTAGCTGTTTTTCAGAGAGAGAGCATTATTTCCAGATAATGTATATCTAATTCTCTTTTTACTTTGGTCTGTCTGTATTGGCTAGTGTGGGTTAGTATTAATTAGCCCTTCAAAGCAGATTAGGCAGGAGAGATCATAACACAGTCATACATAAAGGTTCACAGTGACAGAATTCTTTAATTAGGAAGTGTGGATTAGTGGTGAGCAGTGTCCTCAAATGGATTGCCATCTGTTAAATTAAAGCTGCTTTCCTTCATTTGCTTATGTAATGTTTCTAAAGAAAGTGGCTCTTTTTATTTATGGAAATTATATATTCCCTTTCATTATTTTCTCTTAATTGATTCTGCACTCCTGTAATTAGTAAGCAATGGAAACTCAGTGCAGGAGGAGAGCCACAGTAATGGACAATATGACCCTGTAGTAATTGCCATATGAACTGGAGAATATTATTCTGCTCTAAGATGTTCCTTTTGAAGTGTTCGGATTAAATGAATGTAAATTTAAATTCCTGTTTCCAGGGGAATAAGCTGCATCAGTTTGTGTCCTTTTTTATTAGGTTACAGCAAACTCTGGAGTGGGCATAGATATGCAGCCTTTTCTCTTTTAGCTTTTTTAGACAAAGATTCCTGCTTTTACATTCTTTCACAACATACTGATTTGGTTTGTAAACCATGACTGAAATAATTAATCCTGGGTTACTTAAATAATCATAATGTGTTGGGGGCCAACATAAACAAGGAAATTCACATAAGATAAATCGATTTTGGGAAAATTTCCCTGGTACTCAAGGACATCTTAGAAATCTTGGACTTTTATTGACAGCTTTGGAGTCCATAGTTTTGTGGGTTTGCTCTCCTGCACAGCAATTTTCATGAAAGAACATGAAAAACAAAACCTCCTTGAGCTGAAATTCTCTTTTCCTTTTTTCTCTGATTTCTTTTAAAGAAGGAGCTATCTGGTCCTGCAGTAATGGCTGTGGAGGGAAGGCAATTAGCACTCAGCCTCTGGTAGCTGTGCAGACACACCCTTCTCACCAGGGAAGGAAAACCCTGCCGCTGTTGTCAGTGGCTGCAGTAATGATCTCAGAAGTTTGGATCTGATGTTGGGCAGCTTCTGTTTGAAGCATGACATCTGTGATGGCACAAGTTACAAATTATAGTTAAGTCAAGGATTATATCTCCAAGTTCAGCAGCTATTGATTGCCATGTGGAGATATAAAGAGCTCTTCTTTCTCCCCTGGATAATATAGATAATTAGATGTGCTGTTAAGAGATATTCAGCTTCTGCTGCAGCATCTGGCAATTGCCAGTCCCACAGCAAGAGATTGGCCCTGATGGATTGCTTGGCTGGCTGGGGGTGTGGTGGCACTTTTGGTGTGAAGGGTGTCACAGGGTGGTGCCTTTCAGGGGGCTGGTGTGAAAATGGGACGTGCTGGAGGCCTTTCAGAAAGGAGCAAGGAAAGGGTCTGAACTTAGTTAAAACTTACCTTGTGCCAGAAAATCCCAGAAGTCTCTTCCACTGCATATCCTAGAGTTTCATGTGGGCTTTCCTTCATTTGTGCAACATAGATATGGTAATTTGTGCATTATGTATTGAGAAATGGATCAATTAAAAGCATAGAAACAGAATTAATCAGATGTTCACTTTATTTATGAACATATGTTCCATATTATATTTCCACCGGGATATCTAATGAAACCAAGTCAGAAAAAGAGCAGTTCCTAACATGCTCCTGATATGTTCTTCCATCTCTGCTTTCAGTTAGAAATAAAGTTGTTTCTAGTTGATTTGAATTTCTTTTTAATGTGATACTTGATGTAGCTTTAACAAGCAAGACATACTACAGAAGTCTCTGCAAAGCTCAAAAACATTTCCTTCACCAACAAGTTTAAAAGCAACAGAAGGAAAAGAGTCAGAGAGAGTTTAATTTAAAAACTCAATATACAATCCCTGAAGATACCCCCAAGAGGATAAAGAAATCACTGAGGAGAACAAGTGCTAGATTGCAACATAAGAATATTCTACTTTTAAGCTATCTCACCACAAAAGGGTCTTTAAATTGGAGCAGAGAAGTTGAGCCTGTGTCAAGCTATGGACAAGGCAATAATGGCAGTTTTTTGGTTTGCTTTGGTTATTGTCCTCTTGTGCATTAAGATCTGATGGGGGATGTTGAAGATTGCATGCAAGATGTTTTCCATTACCATCTGTATGGCAGATTATCTTTTGTCAAGTGGGCAATTTGGCTTATCTCTCTCTTTGAGTGACCACATTCACACCTCTGCTGATAACAGGCTATTGAATATCAGTGCATGACTGATAAGAACTGTAACATCCCATCGTGAGATGCTCCGCCCAGAGGGAGGAGCCAAGCATTGCTGCCCCGATATACTCTGAGATTCTGGAACACCAGCACGGCTTTTCTCCATGGGATTCCCCAGAGGAACAGCAGCTGCCTCTTCTTCCACTGGATCTTCCGAGGAAAGAATACATCCTTCTCTACAGAACCTCCTTGCTCCAACAGAACCACACCTGATACTTCAGAGGACTGCAGCCACATTTTCAATCGGACTGCCACCAACACCCTGGCCCACAGGGTGTCAGGTTGGGTTCTGACTCTGTCAGTGTTGTTCTAGTGGACTGCATTGTTTATTTTATTCTTTTTTTTCTTCCCTATTAAAGAACTGTTATTTCCTGCTCCCATATTTTTGCCTGAGAGCCCCTTAATTTAAAATTATAGCAATTCGGAGGGGTGGGGAGGGTTTACATCCTCCATTCCAGTGGAGGCTCCCGTCTTCCTTTGCAGACTCCTGTCTTTCCAAACCAAGACCGGGGGAAAATGCTGAGGCCTGATACAGAACAGAGAAAACACCTGGAAAGGAATAAAATGGCCTTAATGCTACTAGTAGAAAGAATGCACAAAAGTATGTGCATAGCATTTATTTTCTCAATTCCAAACACACTTTACTTTTGAAACAGACAGGTGAACCACAGAGAGAGAAATATATGGTAATTTTCTTCTAATAGTCCCAAACTCTTCCTGCAACTCAGCAACTTTAGTGCCAGACGGATGAAAAAAAAATTGCATATTAAGCTTTCTTTGTTAATTAAAATTGGAATATCAAGGTTTAGGTTTACAAATGTCTCCAAACAGGATGGTGTCTTGGGACAGGGTGCTGCTAATGCACTCAGTATTGGCCTTGGATATTGTTTCATTTGAATGTTAACAAGGTGATGTTATACAAGAGTGAAAAAAAGGGTACACCAGGAGCAGGTAAAACAGCATTTCAGTGCATACCACAGGAAGCAGTCCTGCAGGGGTAGGGGTCCAGACAAGATAGCTGCAGAATTTTGTTCTAGGCCTAATGCTTATCTTCCTATTTGAAGTCTGTTGCATTTATGTCAATTTAATGATGCTTAAGTTTAGCACCCCAAGTGAGAGGTAGGCAGAGAGCACTCACACACACTCCCAGCAGAATTCAATTAGGGCTCTCTGCAGTCCAGAGCCCAGCTCACCCTGCAAGGCAAAGCCTCTGCTGAATTTACATGTGCTCACCTCTGTAAAAATGATTTAGCTGAGGCGTGCTGTGGGTGCAGTGTTTAACTGATGCTCCTCAGCTTTCTTCTGTAGGCCCAGCAGTGTTCAAGGTGAGAGAAGTCAGAGCTGCCTCTTTGCTGCATCTCAGATAAAAAGGGGAAGCTGTTTGATCAGAGGGAGTATTCTTATCGTGACACACTGCTGGTTCTGTTTGTCTTGTATCTCTTGCAAATCACATAAGGGCTTGGTTAATAGGACTGGATTTCGTGGCAGGGTGGGGGTGCTACAGGGGTGGCTCCCAAGAGAAGCTTCCAGAAACTTCCCCCTGTCTGATGGAGCCAATGCCAGCATTTCCAAGAGGAACCCTCCAAAGCTGAGGCCATCAGCACCAGGGGTAGTGTCGCTGAGAGACCCACATTATTCTATTCTGATTTGATTTGCAATAAATTAAATCAGTTTCTCCAAGCCAGGTCTGTTTTGCCTGTAACAATAATTGGTGATTGATTTTCCCCCATCCTTATCTTGACCCACAAGGCTTCCCAGCTGTGGAAAGTTAGTGATAAGTGGCTTTGGTGGGCACCTGCCATCCAGCCAGGGTCACTGCACCACACTTTAATGCATTCAGGTTTTTTATGCAACTACACAGGTCCATCTGCTGAGTTGGTAACTCTGCAGTGTAGTAGGGAGAGAGCTTGACAGGAGAGTATCAGGTTTTATGCCACCAAATTTAGTGATAAATGCCAAAATAATATCTGGAAAGTATCAGGCAGTACCAGATCAGTGCTGACATTTTTTTCCCCCTACACAGCAGCTGAGTGTAAAGAGATGGGTGGTTTTGCTTACCTTGCAGCTGCTCCCAGGTGACAGCTCTGTTACCACCCAGCAAGTCTGACACAGAACTGGCTGCAACAGATTGCCTGTTCCCACATTCCTCAACTGCTAGAGAGCAGTGGATTACTGTATTTTTAGAACAAATGAGGATAAAAGCCACACTATGGTTTTAGAGGGCAAAATCTGGGGTTGAATTCTGCTGTTCAGTGGTATTTTTCAGTAATTTCTACTCTAAAACAAGAATGAGGAATGAACATCTGTCATTTGTAAAGGAAATAATGCAGAGTTACCCTCTAAGCACAGAATAAATATATTCTATAATACAATTTCAGTGGATGAAGATGGATGATATTTCAGCTTCTGCCTATCAGAACTCTCTATGTGCCTGGCTCATGTAATTTTGTCTGTTTGAAAATGTTGGCAGAAATTAATTCTTTACTAAAAAGCATAAGTACATCCATTTCCTTTACTTAAAAAGCAAAACAAAATTATTGCCAGTCATTGCCTCTGTCATAGCAGAAGTCTTATAATCATGCTTGCAATTATACAAATGTTGTCTATATCTTAAAATAAAATATTTGACAGCAGAAGAGAATGCAATAGGCAAGTGATAGAGATGACTCTCACAAGAGAAAAAACTTTAGTGTTTGGTGAAATCAAGAAGAGACAGTGAACTCACGCAGGGATGAAAAGAGAGAAGCAGGATGTTAAAAATAACCAGCAAAGGGAAGATATTTACAGGATTTTGGGGTAGGTGGAGATGATATTTACTGTGATCTCAGGCAATGCCCTGGCCCAGAGAGGCAGGCAGTGGCTCTGGGCTGGGCAGGGAGGAGCTGCAGTCTGTCCCTGGGGGAGTGGGACAGGCTCTGCACGGGGACATTACCCAGGAAAGGGAGGGAGCCAAGGATCCAACAGAGCATGGAGAGGGAATGACAAGGAAAATGAAAGATTTTCTAAAGATATACTTAGAGAAAATCGAAGAGTAGAAAGTGACCCAAGAGAAGACTGACTTTTACTGGCAAGAGAAGGGCAGGATTTAAAGGAGAGTTCATTAAGAAAAGACAGCTGGAAATACAACAGCCAAGAACTCCTCACATTATCATATTTATGTTACAATAAACTATGTTTATGGCCAGAAGGGCTTATTACAAATCCTGTTGCTCTGTAGGTTTGCTGAGATCTGATTTTTGCAGATAGCTGAACAGGAATCTGTCCCTGAATGTTGCATTTCTCTCCTAGTGTCTCAAAGGCTTTTTGTAGGGGAATTGTCATGATGCATGTCAGAAAACCAACCACACCAGAATGTTTTTAGTTTTACAGGAGAAAATATACTTTTTGGTTTTGCTAAACATAAAACCAGGAACCATAAGCCTGTTAGCAAAAGGAAGTAAAAAAGAGCATGAATTATTTAAAAATAAAATCATAGCAGAAAACATATTTGACAACATGGTTAACCTCATTTGCTAACATGCAGTAATAATCCAGCCTTTCCCTCTGCTTCCTCTGGATATTGCTGTCGTAAAAAGTACCGTAAAGCGCGACTGTCGTAAAAGGGGTCGTAAAGCGCGACTGTCATAAAAGGTGCAGTAAATCGCGACTGTCGTAACACCGCCGTAAAGCGCGACTGTCATAAAAGGTGCAGTAAATCGCGACTGTCGTAACACCGCCGTAAAGCGCGACTGTCATAAAAGGTGCAGTAAATCGCGACTGTCGTAACACCGCCGTAAAGCGCGACTGTCATAAAAGGTGCAGTAAATCGCGACTGTCGTAACACCGCCGTAAAGCGCGACTGTCATAAAAGGTGCAGTAAATCGCGACTGTCGTAACACCGCCGTAAAGCGCGACTGTCATAAAAGGTGCAGTAAATCGCGACTGTCGTAACACCGCCGTAAAGCGCGACTGTCATAAAAGGTGCAGTAAATCGCGACTGTCGTAACACCGCCGTAAAGCGCGACTGTCATAAAAGGTGCAGTAAATCGCGACTGTCGTAACACCGCCGTAAAGCGCGACTGTCATAAAAGGTGCAGTAAATCGCGACTGTCGTAACACCGCCGTAAAGCGCGACTGTCATAAAAGGTGCAGTAAATCGCGACTGTCGTAACACCGCCGTAAAGCGCGACTGTCATAAAAGGTGCAGTAAATCGCGACTGTCGTAACACCGCCGTAAAGCGCGACTGTCATAAAAGGTGCAGTAAATCGCGACTGTCGTAACACCGCCGTAAAGCGCGACTGTCATAAAAGGTGCAGTAAATCGCGACTGTCGTAACACCGCCGTAAAGCGCGACTGTCATAAAAGGTGCAGTAAATCGCGACTGTCGTAACACCGCCGTAAAGCGCGACTGTCATAAAAGGTGCAGTAAATCGCGACTGTCGTAACACCGCCGTAAAGCGCGACTGTCATAAAAGGTGCAGTAAATCGCGACTGTCGTAACACCGCCGTAAAGCGCGACTGTCGTAAAAGTCGCCGTAAAGCGCAACTGTCATGCACAGAAATCTCTGGGTGGAGAGTTAGTTTATAAATGAGTCTTTGTGTGTTCCACTATTTTTTACTTTTTGGATTTTTACCTTAATGTCATCTACTTAATGCCCATCTGAATCACTTATTTCATATGAGCTTTATCCACTTATCTCGTTTCTGGTGATTTGCTGACTTCACCAAAGCTTTTATACCTAATTTCTGTCCTCAGCTAATTAAAAAAAATAAGATCCTACAAATTTATATTGTTTTATTTGCTCAGCAAAAAAGTTTGCCATTCTATGTTTGTCTTTCCCATGTCATAAAACTGCTTTGTCAGTGCTGTGGGGATGAGGCAAAGTCTCCACTGTGAGGTCCTGTCACCTGATTTATCTTTCATAGAACTTTACAGCGTTTTTTCATAGCTTTCATAGAACTGCTCTGTCTGATGTGGGTGTTATTTTGGGTTGGCAGTGTCCAACAGAGGTTTAGGTGCTGAGCTGGTGCTCAGCAGCTTCGGGGCAGAATTACCACATTTGTTTTCCCCTCCAGTGAGTCCCAGCCCAAGGAGCCTGGCACACAGCAAGCACTGCACTCTCTGCTGCATCCTTGGGAAGCAGCAGGGTGTAAGTGATGCTCAAGTGAACATTATGTTGCAGTGATGTAGCTGTGCTATAAGCCTTTTCATCTGTCCTGTGTTTTAATTATGCTGCAGAGCTCCCTGGTGAGGCAGGTAAAATGATATATTAAAATTATTCCATCTGTCAGAAAACAGAGCCCCATCTTTGGCAAAATACACTGCTATCATTTAAAAGCAGCTCAGGAAAAGGTCATAAGAAAAATCTGATGGCTGGTTAAAATGTGGGCGAGTGGGATGTAAATTAGGAGAGGTATTTCTCCTTCACTTGTAACCTGCCCAGGATGTTGGTGTTTATACAGAACAGAGGGCTGGGATCTAATCTGGGAAGAGCAGGAGACAGAAATTCAGCCTTGTAGCTTTGCTGAGGGTTTGTCTCTCTGCCTTTTTACCTGCAACTATTCAGTTTCACAGCATTTACCTAGTTGATATTTTTGTGCACAGAAATCTCTGGGTGGAGAGTTGGTTAATAAATGAGCTTTCTGCTTCTGCAGATAGCTGGATGTGACAGATGTTTCACCTCCAGCCACACTGTGATGCAAGGCCCTTTTCCACTCATTTGCAGTTTGGGGGGTTTTGTCATATACAGCTTATCAGTGCCATATGTAAGCTCTGGGGACATGTAGTAACCTTTCACCTTTCCTACAATCCTTTTTTGGGTGAATTAACATTGTTCTGCATGAACAGATGAGCCTAATGAGCCTGAGTGTTTCAGGAGGGGTGAAGGTGATCGAGCTGTTCTCCATGCTCTGCTCTTTAATCACTGCAGACTTCTTCATTCAATCCCCATAAGCAGTAATTGCTCCTTATGCCACTGAGACAGGCATGAATAAATGCACTTTTGGCACTGTTCAGACAAACTTTCAGCAGTAACTCTGTGGGGGATCCCAAGAGGGATCCCCCAGGGTTATTGTGCGACACGCAGGACAGCTGGAGGAACTGAGCATCTCTCAGGGTGAACTTGTGCTGCTGATCCACAGCTGTGCCAGTACAGGCTCACGGAGCTCCTGAATCCTGAACTTTTCTGCAAGGCTCCAATGCAAAAGCCTCTGGGGTTGGGTGAGTGCCAGGAAAGGGTTCTGTCTGTGAAAGGGTGATGGAATAAAAGCTCTGGCTGCAGGCAGGGCAGTGCCACTCGCGGAGCATTCCCATGGACCAGGGCTCTTTTCCTGGACTCCACAGTGGCTTGCTCCTTGTCCCCTGTAAGTCAGTGGTTGGTGGTGTGACTGTGGGCAACCATCCCTCATTATTTCCTCTCCCACCCTTTGACTGTCTTGTCTGTTTAGGCTGAAAATAAAATGTTTCTTCAGGACAGTAACTTGTCTCTTAGGATGTATATGTTCAGCAAGTACAAATAAGATCAAGGCACCATGGCTGGGGTTTCTATGTGCTCCCACAGCATGAATAATAAATAATAGCAGAGGTAAACTGATTGTGTTAGTACCATTTATGTGCAGAGGTATTATTGAATGAGACAACAAAGGAATACAATAGGAACATTCTTAAGTATTGCAGAAGAAAATGATGATTTTTAAATAGTGGGGGGGAATTTACAGAGCAGATGTCTGCTTGCAAATGATGCAAAGATTGCACTGTACTCGTGTGGTAACAGCAGTGCTTTTAATCTCATATATGGAAATTCTGTTGTTACTATTTTAGGAATGGAAAAAAAATTAAAATGCTCGTGTTCTTGAGATAAACACAAAAGGACTCCTCACCATCAAGAAGGGCTTGACAGTAGCTAAGATTTAAACCTTTGAGTATTGTGAGTGTTATCTGCTTCCACAGAAAGGCTGCCTCATTTCCCTCTAGGACTTCTGATCCCAGCCACACACTAAAACTATGCATGGCTGGATGCTAATGTTGCTATCTATAGGCTTTGAAGTGATTGAACTCCCACCAGAACTCAGATTTTAATCATCACTTTGATCTGAGGCTCTGCTACAGGACCAGTTACAAATGTGTCTCGAATCTGTAAACCTCAAATTGTGCAGGACTACTACGTGTCACCTATTTCAGGAACAGTGCAAATAATGGTATTTGTGAATCAAAGTCAAATCCAAGGGGAAGTGTATGCAAACTTACTAGAGATTCTTAAATAATCTCTTTTAATTTGTCCTGTTCTGTTTCTTTAGCTAGAAATAAGAAAATTCTAAAGATATTGTCAACTTTCTTAAATAGGAGATAAAACTAAGTTCCTCTTATGACAATTGTCAAAGTGTTGATGTTATTGTATATTTTTTAGTAAAAGGATATTTTTTTGAGTGTATATCATCATCCTATCTCCCCTTGTCTGATTTCTGCAATTAAAATTCCAGCATTTACAGCATAGGCTGAATCTGATGCTGATTATTTCCTTAAAAGCTGCCATAGAGTTCATTCTTGTCTCCACAAAAATAACTGCCAGAGACCCATTTGATGACTTCAAGTAAGTCAGTATTTTACTGTTTTCATCCTACACTAAAGCTAATGAGCCAAGTGGAAATTCCATATCTGATCAGCCACAGAAGTAAAAGGTGAAGGATTATGCGCTCAGGGTATTGTATCTACACAAATAAAGCCAGGACAAATACGTATTTTCAGAAAACTTTTCTTAGTTACAGAAGCATGGGAGTTACTTAGCCCTACAGCAGGATGAAATACTTGAAACAGACTTTCCAGATTAATTCTTTCCTTGGAAAATTCATTTTGTGTTTACTGAGCATATTTGTGTTACAAAGAAAAAGATCATTATTGCATGAAGGATCTTTCATGTTATAGTTGAAACAAGGCAGAGAGACATCAAGGGCATTCTCAGCAAAGCAGTAATGGTATTTGTTTGGGGATGTTTCTTGAAGCATGGACAGAAGCCATTCTGGGTACTAGACAGGCAGGGACTTGACCATTTTAAAGAGGTTTCTTTCTACTTTCACAAGTAATCAAAAGCTATCAAATGGATAGACATGCATATATATATATATTTATATTTATATTTACCTATTCAATAAGTATTTTGATGTATCAGGAGCATTAAACAAATAAACGAGGGTGGGGATCAGACATGGAGGCTGGATACCCCCATGTCTGCCAAACACACCTGACTCAGGCTTGAGAGGAGCTGAGTGTGAAATTAACACCAGAGTCCCAAATGGCTGTGGATGAGACACTGGTTCACCACTTCATTTCAGGACAGGAACTCTGATGTGGTATCTGCATGGTTTTGGTCCAATTTGTCTGATTCAAGTTGCTTTCTTTGAGGGAGAGAAATAAAATTGTGAGGCATTCGGAGCATCTGTGGTGTGAGCATAGAGCTCTACTGAGAGAAGTCCTTTCTGTCTTATTTAAAACTAAATGCTGAAGCTAAAAGAGAAAGGAACAACTGGTGCCAGTGTATGCTGAAAAACACCAGACTAAGGCCTGACTAATTCTGTTCCTTTGTGGAATTATTTTGGATTTTCAGTACCCAAGAGGCAAGATCAAATTTTGGGTCAATCACTTAGGATTTCAACTGAAATACATTGCTCTTTTCCACAGACCCATAGGGAAGGCCTTAGGGCTTCTCTCTGGAAGGTGAAAGGTTCACCATGCTCATTAGAGTGAAAAAAGGAAAAGTGTGCTATTTTGACTCAAATGGTTTTCAAAAAAAGTTATATTTAACAGGAAACTTTCAGTAGAAATAAGAATTCAGGGTGCCTTCATCTTCCATACCTCTATCTTATCGTCTTTGTAGACTTGGAAGTGAATTCTGGCTGTTGAGAATTGAAAGGCATTGCCCTAAACTTCAGACAGGGAGCTCAATGAGCCTTCCAAAAAAACAAACTCATGCACACACAAAAAGCAATAAAGTTTACAGGTTAGGATTTCTTCTCAATTTAAAGGTTTCTTTGTTTCTTTGCCCTGGTGTGATTGTGTTTCCCAGCTAACAGTGTTTACTGCCCAAATACTCTTCTCCTGAAGTCATGCACCCCCCTGAAGCTGGGGGGCCTTTCATAGATTTAGGTCTGATGAACTTTGGAAATGAACCCTGTTAAATATGAAACAGAGAAGATTCTTAACCAAAAAAAAAAAATCCCAAACAAATAAAAAAGAAAAACCCCAAAAGACTTTTCTGTCCCAGTTGTTCCTGCATTGCACATAGCTGGCCCAGGCAGCATTCACAAAATTGCAGGATCTCTGCCAAAATGCAGAAAACAGCAAATATTAGGAGGTATATGCTCAGAAGTATATAAAAAAAAGCATTTTGCTCATTTGGGCTGTGGCTTGGTAAAATCTCTCCACATCTGCTGTCAAGTGTAGCCAGGCTCAGTGGAAAGCATGCTGGACACAAGAGGTTGCTCCAGGTGTTGGGGTATAAACTGATCCTTTCAGGTAGGAATGCAGCTGTGCTTGACAGACTGAATTTGTCCACTTGTCATAGAGGAGGGAGCTGTTGTGTTACAATTTCCCAACCAATACTAATAATACCTAAACAACAGCTACTCACATTTGTATTCAGTCAAATACAATCAATAGACATCTGTTGGTACATGAATGACTGTACACTGGTACCTGTTTACTGCTAATTAAGCTTCATTAGTGATTAGTTTGTCTTCAGAAGGGGAAAGAAACAACTGTAATTAAGGGCTAGCATATTATGTGGTCCCATATTTTCCCTTTTCAGAACTTGCATTCTAACAGGACCATTAGTCTGCAGTGCATTTGTCTGTATTTAAGTGTAACTACATTTCCTTGAAAAGACCATCTGTTCATAAAGACCATCTTTTTCATGCTCCCTGCAGTAAACTTTAGAGAGTGGTAGAATTAGCAAAGGACTGTATTTAAATGAAAATATATGTGGATTGAAACTAGGTAAAGCTGTTCTACACACGGAATAGTTCTGTGCTGGAAAGATTGTAATTATCTTCCTCCTTTACTTTTACAGAGTTCTTAATCTGCACTGAATTTTGCCACCTTTGACTGAGTAATTTTGTTCTTTCTACCTACACCTGAATGGAAAGTACCAAGTGGCAAATTATTTGAGTAGTGATTGTGGTGAAGGTGGTTTTACTTTGCAGAAAATGAAGCACTTATATTTTTCATTTTGCTTGGATTGATCATAAATAGTCACACTTTAAACCTGCAGTATAAACGTCTGGATTTCACCCTACCACAGTTCCAGTGAGTGCTGCTTTATTCCACAAATTGTCCTGTTGTAGAGTTAGGTAGTATTCAGTTTTAGAGTGGCCTGGATGAACAGCAGGTTGGTCTCTTTTAAATAACAATTTCTGTTTAAATTAATCCTCTACATAAACTGGGAGAGTAGACTAAACTGAATGTTAGTGAGGCAGAACTCACCACCATAGAGATTTCTATGAAAGAATGTGAAATACCCAGCAGTATTAAAAAAAAAATACATGGAAAATTTGTAAATGTAAATGTTTTCATATTGCACAAAACAGATCAAGTATTCCTGCTACTTCAGTGTAGATTATGCAAATACAGCCCTTGAAGATCTGCACAAACAGAAGAAAGACAATAGAGAGCAAACAAGATAACATTCTTATCTGGAATGCATACAAGAAGGATAAATGTTAACTCCATGAAAAAGTTAGGATAAACTTTTTTGGTTTTGTTTAATGGTTCATTTCTTGTACAACTAAAGTGTGTATCCTGGGCTTTCTTAGAAACCTCAGCAAAACACACAAGAACTTCAACCAGAAATAATGAACTGAGCAGTGCTGAAATACTTGGAATGTGATTAATTTTTTTCCTCAAAGATAAAAGAAAGATCTTCTCATTAGCTAATAGCTGCTTCTCATGCAGTAATCAGTGTAACCGACAATAAGGGAATCCTGTGGCCATGAGTTCTATAGAAATGTCTCACAGAAGTAAATTTCTGTTTAGCAGACAAAAATGAGTTTGTTTTATGCTGCAACCAAGTGACACCTCTGCACTGTGGGACTTATCAAACCTTCAATATCAGTATGACCTTCTGTGTACTCTTATCAGAAGCATGTGCATCTCTTCCATGTCAAGATAATCTGTATGGCAGAGAGGTTCCCAAATAATCTTATTGTCTGTGTTCTCCACATGCTCTTATCTAGAAGAGCTTCACATAATAGCTGAATTATGTATAAATGCAAAAAGAGTTTTTATTTTATTAAGAGCTTCTTCCAATGAAAAAAACATACCTGGGACTCTGCCTGAGCTGCAGCTCAGGGGGATGCAAGGCAGCACTGGCCCAGAAGCCCTGAGGGTGTGTTAGCCCTGTGGTGAACCCCAGTTAATGAACCTGGAAACCTGGACTGGGTTGTCTCTGAATTGTGGTCCTGGTGCTTGGATGGACCCTGGCCTGCATCCCACTCTCTGGACAGGCAAACAGTGAGCCCCTGTTTGTCTTCAAAAAGCTGTAGAGAGACCTAAAGCTGGAGGATGAGGGGTTTTCTAGTCCTGATTGACAGGAGGTATTTTCTCCTTTCTAATCTAGGAGCATTTTCTAAGGCTTATGTTCTGTAAGTGGGTTGATAAACTATAGTAACAAAGTGTATGTGTTATGGTTCTACATATATTAGGCAAGAGAGGAGACTTTAATCAGCATTCAGATTTCTTCCAATACCCTCTACCTCTCTGTCAGTACTATGCCAGGAATGCAGGGGAAGAAACAGTATTAGAGTCCTTGGATTTGTCCAGATTTCACATCCATGTTTTGAAGCTATATAAATAGGGCAGAGAATTGAAAAATATTAGGGTTTGGTTGGTTTGTTTGATTGTTTCTCTTTACAGATGGCATAGTTGGATCAAAAGTGGAGAGCACTGGGTAACAGTCCTTAAGAAGTGCAGATGGATCTACTGAAATTACAAATGTCTGTATCGGAGTGTGCAATTTCAACACTGTGAAAAAGCTCAGGAAGTGCTAAAGCAAATTTTGCATTACAAAGATAGCAGGCCCGGCTGTGGATGCTGCTGTTCAGTCTGTGCCTGCAAGGAGTGTATAAACAAGTGAGGTTTAGTAGGAATATGTCCTTGAGCTTGCTTTCAATTGCTCAGCATTACTAAAAGCCACATCCTTTCTCTGACATGAATTACAAAAATCTAAATCAGCATAAAACAAACTATACAGCTTTGATTTCAGTTACAAAACTGTCTATTTATTTCTCTTTATGGTGCTGTTCTGCTCCCATTGTGCTGCTGATGATCTGGAGAGTGTTTTCAGTCGTGATTCTTGCTGCTGTTTGATGCCTTCTTGGTGCATCAGACTTGGAGATAACATTTGTTTAATGCCTCTGAAGTTCTGTGTCAAGTGTCTCTGCCTGCAACTACAAAAGGGATTCAGTCAAAGATTGCTCCCACTTGGCTTATTGCAAGGCCCTTTTCCAGACACCATTTCAAGTCCCTTTTGCAGAGACCCCCTCTTTTCCTGTGTCTTGCCCAAATGGGTCGCTCAACGTGCACTGTTTGTTTTCATGCTGCTCAGGTGCTCCTGTGTTCTTCAGTTACACTGCTTGTCCATGTAACTCAGGTCTAATTTCAACAGCCTGCAGATGCCTGTTAGAACTCCCTAAATAATGGAAACACCCTGCTTCTGTGTTCTCCTTTCTGGTCATTTTATTTTAAACAGTTTTTCACAAAAGGTGGACAGCTGTTGAACTTTCAGAAAAGAGAGGCAAAAGCTTGTCAGAGCTGTTGAAATGGTGCTTGTTGGAGTTCCCCTCACTAATTGCACGTGTTTATTAGCACTGTTTTAGAGAGGTAAGAAACATAGAGTTTATTCTGTACAAATGTACACCAGCAGCCACCTTTTCTCTCTCTACTCTTGCTGTCACCAGAGGAGCCTCCATCTAGAGTAGCTTTGCACACAGGTGAGAATTGCAATTACATGCCTCAGAAACATCTCTGCAAAATTAATCCTGTGCTCTACATATAAGCCCTCCATCATAAGCAACTAAACAAATCCTGTCCATCATTTCTGTGGTGTTGCTCAGAAAATATGTAACAGGAAAAGAAATCAATATATATCAATGCAATCGTTATTAGACTCAACTTCTTAAAGCTAGCATGAGATTAACTGAAACAAATCTGAAGGCTGAAAGTTTGATGTTGATGTCCTAAATCGAATTAAAATTGAGCTAGAATCGAGCACAGCATAAAATCTTATTTACACAACTTACATATTCTATTAAATCTTATCTCATTAGTTTAATCTTACTTGATAGCACCTCAAAATTTCTAATTTTAAAATGATCCAATGTTCTAATTTAATGAATATAGCAATTAAATGTAATGCTATGTTATGATTCATGGAATCATTCCATTAGGATTTACTGTGCTAGTATACTGGATGTAAATCGTTCTTGCCAGAGATGGGTGAATTATTACTGATGTGCAAAAACTACTACATTTAAAGAAAGTTAGAACTGTAAAATTAAACTCTGAAGGATTAGGAAAAGGCAGAATTAAGGCTGTCTGTGTAGCTTTAATTTGGAAGATGAATGTGATATGGTCTTAAAGACTCAATCACAAGCTGCTGCTTTATTCTGTGCTCAGGGTGGACAAGATCAAGTGTTTATTTTTATCTGCATCGTTCAGTGTGAAGTTCCAGATGCCATCCAAACTCTGCCCTGAATACAAGGTTATTAATGTCCTCTGAGCTTTCACACAGAGCCTCTCAGCAGAGTATCTGAATGTCTCTGAAACATTAATACACATATTTTATACTTTAAGTAATGCTCATTCTCTTTGGGTGACAACTTAGCTTTAGAGCTTGATTTCTTTTGCATACTTAGCAACCTAAATGACATATTCAGCTTATGGCTTTTAGAGACTACAGTTAAACTTGTCATTGCTCAGGGTTTCTGCAGACCAGTCCAGTGTATTTCATGTGGATGCCCAGAAGGTGACCAACAGTGAGATGTTCTGACTGAGGTGACTTTCCCAGTGGTGCAAAATTGTGGCAGAGAAAAGGATAGGCTCACTTCTATAAAGTGCTGTTTGATTACCTTATCCATGGATTTATCCTTAAATAAAGCAGCCTCATGCACAATTTGCTGTGCTTTCTGAAATGCCTCTACCAGATAGAGCAAGGACTATATCACAGAAAGCCTCACTTAACCTCAGTCTGCTGTTAGAACTCTCTCTTGAACCTTGCATGATACCACACCTTTCTTGAAACAGTATTTTCATTGTTCTTGCTTTTGATTAAATGTTTTAACTGATAATTAAGCATCTATACTGCATTGCTATCATCATTTAGACTGATGAAAATTTAATTCTCCAACGTGAAGCTGGTTCAAAGCCAGTGTGAATCTTGGTAGGCAGAGTCTCCTTGGAACAGCCCCTGGTGAAGACCTCTGCCCTGCAGCTGTTGAACTGGGTTCTAAATGGCTCACAAGGCTTTCTTGAAATTCTGCTCATCCCTGGTGTGAGCACCTTGAGGACCTAATTCTCTGTAGGATCATGTGCACCAGTCTTCCCTCTCTGGAGATGTCTCTAAGCATGTTGTGGCCCCTGGAAATGCTCTTGACAGGTCTCTGTTCCAGTGCTGGTGGGCCCTGGATCTCTGTGAAAATGTGTCTCTGCTCTTTGGGAGGACAGGATCCTTCTGGCTTGCTTTCCTGCCTAGCTGTGATGCAGGGCTGGTTTTGGCTAATTTCATCTATTATGCAGCTCAGGGGGAACTTAACTGAGCAACACATTTTTGCTGTATTTCAACAGGCAGGGGAAGCACAGTCAAAATTTCCGTCTGCAGTCTGTAATGACTGAGGTTGGGAAAACTCCAGCATTGTATTTGAGAAGCACTGGGATTAAATGATGTCATTTAAGAACTCATTAGCCTGTCTTTCAAGTGTATGCACTTTGGGGAATAATCATCTTTCCTCTCCTGCTTTGCCTTTGAGTTGTTCGTGTGTCATATCTCTCATGCCTGGGAACTGCAGCTTTATGGCACTTTGGATTGGATAAAACCCATTAGCTTTGAAATGTTAAATCCTTCAATTAGTTCAAGTTGAAGACTAAAGGCCAAACATTTCAAATGTGGGCACCTGAAGTCGACAGGAGCTGGAGGCATTCATCACCTTGGAAAATCAAACCAGCTCATTTAGGGAGTTAAATTTAGACTCAAATACCTTGCTTTGGCCAGCCCAGTTTAATCAATGGGTCCTATAGAATTACTCTGGATTATATGTTTTTTCTCTACCCTTTGGAGTTCTGCTTTCATTTCAGTGGAGGGAAAAGGCTGGAATTTATGTTTAGATACTCATGTTATAATGTCTTCCTGTCCCAGCAAGCTGCTCCCTGTGAAAAGCTCCATCCCATTCCTTGTGCTGAAATCACCTACTGGGGTCAACAGTCTAAAGCCAAAGTAGGCCCCTAAAAATTGCTTAGAAAGGTCTGCATTAACCTACCAAAAACAAATACTAGTTTACATTGTCTGGGTGAACCTGTGTCCTCTTTTTCTGTCATCAGCCACTATCCCTCCAAGATGTGCTTTCTGGCTATCAACAATGCATGTCCTCTGGTCAGGATAGTAAAAAAAAAACACCTGTCTTTCTAAATCTTCCCTTTGAAATGTATTTGGGCACTATGAAGACTTGTATCCTACTCATAAGTCTTGACTTACTCCATAGTTTTGAAGGGGAAAAGTGATCGAGGGCTGTGTAGTTTGGACACCTGCTTCTAACTACACACATGGAAGGAATTGATTTCTTTAACTGGTTTTTTAACTGAATGAAGTGGCAGAAGGAGTATGGACAACTGGGCAACAGTTTGCTTGTGCAAATTTAGGTGTGTAGTGATGCAACTGCCCAAAGAAGTAAACCCACAAGTAAAAAGAATTTTTTAATAATTTGTATTCATAAGATGAAAAGCTTCTGAAAGAATGCAACAACTCTGGGACTCAAATGCCTTTCCATTGCCATGATCTTCTGCTTCTGCTGATTGTGAATGCTGGAAGTCTGCTCTGCTTCCCCAGAGTCTTGATAGGAAATTCATTGTCAGAACTGGAAAGGCTGAAAACTAGCAGAGACAAAACCCCAAACAAATAAAACCCTCAAACCCCCAAACAAGAAAGGAGATTTCTTAATTATAGTTTACCCTAAGCAGATGTTAACAAGTCTATTTAAACCTGTAATCTGCTGCTGGCCTCCTGTCCCCATCCATGGTGGCATTTCCCTGATCAGCTAATTCTGCCCTGATTAGCATTTCAGAAATTGAGGGGTTTTGTCACACAGCTTCAGGAGCTGCTTTGGAATACCCCCTTGGGTGGTTGGGTTTTGAGCTGCAGATTACAAATGATGATTTCCCAGCCTGCTCCATTATATTTATTCTTGCTTTGATTTGCCATAAGAAGGATTTCTGACATTGAGATGCTCCTCCTTGCTGGACTTCACAGTTTCACTGCCCCTGCTTGGAGGGTCTCAGCCTTGCTCATTATCCTGCTGCCATCCCAGGCAACAACTCCATGTCCTCCTTCCTTGGCAGGGCAGTCCCTGCTTCTCTGGGTAAAACCTCTCTAACGAGGCAAAGAAGAGATTTGTCTGTCCTGCCTGTCCTGCATCTCCCCAGCTTTTCCCTCTTGTGGAGAGGGCAAGGATCTGGTTCCATGCTTGGAGAAGTACAAAATTGAGAGTTTCTTTCCTCATAGAAATGGGGGAGAGAATTTCTTTAAGTTATTTTCAAGTTGTTAAACTGTTTTTTCCCATAAAATTTGGGGGAAAAGCATTCCCTTAAAATTCTTGCTAGATGAGGATTTTGGTGTAACTTAATTCATTGCAGTTTTTATTTTCTTTATGGAGAAAGAAGGTCCTTCTTTTTCCCTGGCCATATTTTGTGTGGTGCTTCCCCAAAGGCACCTTCCTTCCTTGGACTTGCAAATATGGACCTCTTCTTCTCTCATGACTAAGAACATGGAATACTTCATCCCTATCTTATCTTCTTATGCTCTCCTTCTGCCAGTGCAAGAGTATTTTATGTCCCTGGATACACCATGTGCTGCTTTCCCACGCCTGCTAAGAGTTGATTGTGGCAGTTCTCCTTGGAAAATACATTCTTATCACCCAGGAAGAACTTCTTTTCCCAGAGTTACCAAGATTCTCTTAATATCTAGTCTTGCTCCCTCTCTCCAGCAGTAGCAAGAGAAGGTTTGCTTGCTCGACTCAGTTTGGAACAATACAGAGGTAAATGTTCCCAGCAGCTGACTTACCAACAGAGGAGTCTGTGTAGTGCTATTTTTGACTTGAAGCTTGTCTTCATTTTACTTATCTGAGATGAAGGTCCTGTGATGATAGAGGATTTTTGATAAATAGACACAGTGGGATTGATCCCAGTTTCTTTACAATTTTGGATAGATTGAACTAGAAAATAATTCCCCGTGAAAAGGGCCTTGACGTGTCCCTAAAATATTCAAAGAATAGCTTCTGAAGTGCCTAAACACCGTTTGCAAAAAAAATATAGGTAGAAGTTTTCATGAGAGCTTAACACAGATGAAACAGGGTTTTCAGAACTGATTGGCAATAATGCAGGTGGCTAATTTCTTTGAAGTGTGCTGAATGTTGAAGTGCTTTGAAAATCTGACAAGACGTGTTGATGTCAGTTGCTGCTCGTTGCTGAGTGAGTTTAGAAATTTGGCTTTAAATTTGGATGTTTGATGATCTGGCTTAAGAGCAATGGCTACCTAAGAAGCAAATAAACCGATTTATTTTTACTTTCTTTTCAGGTTCGATGCCCAAGTGAAAGCTCTTAAGTGATCATTTCTAATTTATTGATTTGTGATTTGAGTTTCAGAATATCACTTTGCTTGCTAGTTGTCCCTTTGCACACTCTAACTTCTTACATGGAGGCTAGTTCTGTTCCTGTTGTTTAGCAAATTCCTATGTAGTAGGAATGCCAATGGCATCCACTCTCTGTGAGCATGGCTTTCACTTCAGGTTCCTCCAGCATTTAAATCTGAAGCTAAAATTCAGTTTTATTTTTATGTTTACAACCTGAACTGTGAGGTTTTGTATTTATTGCATTCTTAATCTGCTGAGATGCCAAGAGACTGCCATGATATGATTCACACAACTGGGGTTTTGCTTACTTGACTATAACAAAATAATAGCAATAAAGACCAAGCCTACCCCTGATGCACCTCCTGGAAGCAGGGACTGTTCTGCTGAGGAGTAAATAGAGCTCATTAGGAGTTTTCTTTTGTAGCTGCTGCTGCTTATTAGAGAGTCAGAACTGCTGCATGCAGAGCAGCACCCCAGAAGCATTACCCTTCACCTTCTAGAAATGTGCCCTCATGTAAAAACGCCTGTCTGCAGGCACTGTTCTGGCACCTGGCTGTAGGCAAGCATTGAGCTGCTGATGCTGGAGAGAGGAACAAGTAGTTGGCACCTCTAAAATTCAGGCCTTTGCTCCTGGTGAGCTGAGAGAAAACCAAAGACTGCAGACTGATCTGGGGAGCTTCAGACTCTCAGAGATAACAGAAGGTTTGAGGGGAGCTTTGGATCAAGTCCAGTCTTAGCTGACCTGATTTGCTTATTCCCAGGCAGCACATATTGCTCTCTGAACATCCCTTGTTAGGAGTGCAGACTACATTTCTGGAGCAGCAGCTTCACACTGTACAACTAGCACCTTTTTTTTTAATGTGCAACTGGCCTGAAAGTTGGAGTGCCCAACTCTGCTAATTACATGAAACTCTTTAATGTGATGCTGGAGGTGTTAAACAATCGTACCTGCATTAAATATGCTGTGCTTATGCAAACGTGGCACACAGATTGCAAGTTCTAAAATTTATCAGGCAGACTAATTATTTAAATGTGAGCTATAGGTTACATAAATAAATAGCTCTCCCTCAGTAAATGGTAAGGTGTCATGGTGTTAACCACGTGGCTTTTAGCAGAGTAGAATTAATGTTAACACTTCTGTAGCTTTCTTTCTCTGATTACTAATTCTTTCGATGTTGGTAGATGAACTGAATTTATGAAAGTTTTGCCTGCCCTCTAGGTCCCTATTTTGTATTCCTTGTGCATTGCAGCTTGCTTTTGACTCTGGCAGCAATGTTGGATACTAAAAACCATGGATAGCTCAGGCTGCCTGCTCAGCGTGTGGGATGAGGCAGATCCAGACCAAACTGGGAGCTTTACTGGGGCAAGATCTCCACTCCCCCAGCTCCTGCAACCTGGTCCTCCAGCTACAGAAGCAGCCAAACTACAATTAGCAGCATTTATATCTTAGAGCAATGACACAGAATTGCATATATGCCAAGAAAATAGAGATCACTGTGGTAATGAATCGAGAGTTTGCCGTGATGGGCTCCTGACATTTTGCTGTTATACGTGTGCTGCAGAAAAGGTGCATTTGTGTTCACAGAGGCACAAAGTGATAATATGCTGCCTGCAACTTCTGAGAATGGTTTTTGAGTGCAGAGTTATGAAAGCTCCAGAAAATCCTATATGAGAAAAGCAGCTCTAGCTAGTCAGAGAGAGTTTCATTAAAGTTTCTTGCTGTTATTAGTTTTAAATTCACTTACGTCTCCTTCAGTTTCATTTCCGGAGGCACCTGCTCTGGTGGTTTTCTGGCAGAAACACTGCAGAGGGTGGGGAGTGTTAAATGACAGGTTGCATATTCCTCCTTGGTCTTCTAGAATTGCCTTTTTTTCCCCTCCAGTCATGCTAATTTACACACAGCTTTCATAATGAAACTTGAGCAGGCATCCTTCCCCATCTGCCCCAATTCCCAGTCCTTTTCTGCTGCACCAGCCAAGTTGCCTGATTTCACAGAAGTGGAAAGCGGGTGAGTGTTTCACACTTCACCCAAGGGGAGGCTGTGGGTCTGATCCTGCTGCCTTCAAATGCTGCTCTGGCAAAGCACAGGGAAGGAGCTGAGCAAAATGCTCAGCTCTCAGAATCTCTGCTGGTCAGAGTGACCCCGAGATGCATTAGAAAGTCTCCTTTCCCAGCCCGGCAGTCAAAGGAGGAGTCAGAACTCTTCTATTCTTGTTCTCAAGGTTGTTTATTGTTTCTTATCTATAAAATTCTTTCTCTGACCCACCGAGGTCTGTCTGGCAGGTCAGGTTGAGGCACACTGCCCATCCTTGGGGCGGTGTTGTATTTTATACTAAAAACGACTTGTACACTGTTTACAATAACTTTACAATACCTATCACCTATGTTAGACAGTGAGTTTCTACTCTAAACCAATCTAAAAATGCCAACATCACCCAGAAGATGGAGGCTAGGAAGAAGAAGGAAAAAGGACAGGGCACACCCAAATTCCTCCATCTTGGGACCCTGAGCCCCCATTCTAAAAACCTCAGAAATCTATTTTTCACCCTGTTACAAACTATTATTCTACTTAAACTCTCTTGACTTGTAATTCTTCATATAAAGGTTGGTAATTGTTTTTTCCAAGGGCTAAATCAAAGGCACAGGGGTCTTGCAAGGTCTCTGAGCCCCCCAGGCAGGAGTTCGAGCCCTCCAGGGCATCCAGAGGATTTGCCTGGGTTCCGACACTCAGCCGTGTGCAGGCTCCCAGCCCAGGCAGTGCTGTGCTCTCCTGCATCTCAGGGAGCCTCTTGCCCACCCGTTTCATGGTGGATTTCGGAGGAGGATCGCGGTTTCATGGCAGTCATTCAGCAGCAGCGCCTGCGTTGCCGTGTCTCCGGAGGAAGCAATCGGATCAACTCCGTTAGTGCAAGGGATTAAAAGAAGCCAGATGCTCTCTTAATGGACAAACATACGGCGAAGTTGCAAAGTTGGCCTTTTGGGGAAATTGAAAGCAGTTTAGTTCAGGTTCAGCTTAAAGGGTTGGGAAAGAAATTGTCGATTAGTGTCAAACGGTGCTGACAGCGCGCCCACACCGAACTCGCAGCTGCTCCGGAGCCGCCGGGCCGAGCCCCGATACTATGAGGGGCCTGGGGCCGCTCCTCGGCCTGGCGGCCACAGCCCGAGGGTCCTGGGCAGCACCTCCCGAGCCCAGCCCTCAGACTGGTGCAGGCAGGGCACGTCTGTGCAATGGCAGCTCTCTGCAGCCCGAGGCAAACCCTGCAGTGCTGCTGTTGCACCGAGCCCCGCAGCGCCGGGCTGGGAGCGCCGGAGGGGCCGGGCTCGGTCACCTCAGCAACCCCCGGCCATCGCTCCTGGAGAGCTGCACCGGGTTTGGGCCAAGCAAATCCCTTCCCAGCCCCCGGAGAACTGGGAAACGAGTGAGGTTGTGAGCCCGAGCTCCAAGCTGCTCTCAGCTCTGATCCCAGGGCAGCAGATCAGCATTCAAGGCTGGTGGTGGAGCTGTGCTGTAACCCCTCGCAAGTCACCTTTGTGCTCAGTGAAAATCCAGGTTGCTTTGCTAGTCTTTTCCTAGTCTGTGGAAAGGGAACAGACAATAACACTGACTGCAGCTCCTTCTGTTTTCATTTTATTCGGTGAACAGCCACTGGTGAATCATGAGACTTGTTAAAGTACAGTTTCAACTTCTACATAAAGTTATACTGTTTAAATTTATTTAAATTCCTTCATTACTAAATATTTCCTTCAATTTCCTTCCTTCCATTTCCTTCCATTTCCTTCCTGCCTCTTTCCCTCCCTCTTGTTTTCCGTGCAGTTTCTATGTCATCAAGGTGTTGAGCTGCAAGCACAGAAGGCCATGCAAACAAGACCAAGGCAGATGCACAAGTTTTACACGCTTTAATTAAGTTGTGGGGCTTCAAAGGAATTTGGCTCCAGTTTCTGATGCTTCCATGCCCTGTCTTCTGTTCCAGTGTGGATGTTAAATCGTGCAGAAATGGACCGTGACCTACCTTTCATGCCAGCTGATCTGGCTGTAGCTGTTTTTGTGTAACTAATTTAAAAAGATTGATTGTTGGTTAATTGCATTAATGAACTGAACCAACATGGGCACAGACCAGAGCTCAGCAGTCTCCTAAACAGTCATTAAGAATAGACATCTATCTTTTTACCTGCTTGTACAGCCTCCTGTTGGGTGGCAGAGTGTGTGGAATGGTAATTCTGAAGGTTAAATGACTTAGGGACTAATCACAGACTGCTCACCTCTGCTCCCCCCTGCCCATATGGCCCTGCTTGTCACAGTCAAAGTCCATTTGGACAAAGTGTCTGTTGAAAGGTCTCCAGGACAGCAAGTCTGGTGGTTTCAGCTGGCCTCCTGGCAAACACCAGCCTGTGTTACAAATCCACCAAAATTCCCTGTTGAAAGGAATATGTGGATTTAAACAATTTTGAAATAACTTCTCTCCCAATTAGGATAATTCATGTTTATCAAGGTGAAAGTGTACTGGGCAGAACAGTTCACTCTTCTCTCCAGCCCGCTCATGAATATGAAGAAAGATTGAATCAATAATACATTTCTCTAATTAAACTGGTAAGTTAAAATGATCGAGTTCTTGTTTTAGCAGGTGCTCAATGGAAGATGCATTTCTGGGTGTTTATCAGTGTTGGCCTTGCAGCCATTCACCACACCTAGGTGAGAGCTGTGCAATGTTGCCTGCCACACAAGGGTTTGCAAAAGTACCCTAAGGTGGTAATAAAATGTTTGAGAGAGGGATATTGGTACATTTGCTAAACTAACTTGAAAATATTACACAGTGAATAAAGGCAATGGAGTGCATTTTATTTGCACTCCATTGGTGAAGTTTGATGAAGTCTGTGGACATACTATTATATATCCTCTGCCATTATTAGCCCATCTGTTTGCCAGATTTAGTCAAACCAGAAAGGACTTCAGCTGAAGTTAATGAGTGTGTTGCCACTGGCTTGAGCAGAAAGAGAACTGAAGCAGGGCTGGATATTATGAAAAATTGTGAGAAAAATACTAGTTACTTGGGAAATCAAGGGCAGTACTTTTGCATTGGTAGCCTGGGGGAAGATAGTGGTCTGTAAAGGCTGTTGTCAGAATCTTCAAAGGTGTCACTGCTGCTAGCACAGTGTTCTGCAAAGCCTGATCCAACAGGAACCAAGGAGTTGTTCCAGGGATTTCAGTCCCCTTTGGGTGATGGTTTAGGTGCCCTATGAAGTCTGATGATTTTCAAGGAGGCTTTTTTGTATCCCAAATTCAACACTGAGTGGAGGAAGTAAGTTATAGAAAAGTGTGATTGACCTGTAGTGATATGCTACAGGCTGAAAATCTGCTCTCTTCATTTTTAACTGTCATTGAAATGGTTTGAGGTGACAAGGGAGGAGACTTAATGCTGAGGGGTTTTTGGAGACTGGTCCATTTCCCATGACCCCAGAGGCTTCTGTGGACTGTTGAGGGGTGAACACCTGGGTGGTTGCACAATGGATTTCAGGCATTGGTTCTCATGACACCTTAAAAATACTTTAAATGAGAGGCAAAGAAGTTGTGGAATTAGGCATATGCAAATAGCATTAAATTATGGTTTTATGTAAGATCTTATGTTTCAAGCTAATTGAAAGACAGAGGCCACTGCTGCAGGAGAAAAATATGAAAAGAAAACTATACTGAAACATAAAAGTGTTTCTGATCAAGTAAAATTCTGTTTCTGTTGAATGTTTTATTTTGTTCCAGTCACATAAATTACCATCTTTGAAATACTAAAACTCCCACAATCAGCTTTTTATAACAGAAAATAATTTACATTTAAAAGGTTTAACTGAAGCAACTAAACCTTAGTGATGAATGTGCACATTTGGCAATAAAACAGGGAAATAGCCCATGTTTTGGAACCCAGAGCTGCTATATATAATTTTAATATTATAAAGAACTAAATACAGTCTAGTGAGTGCTACAGGTATGCACTGAGATATTTGCTAGTTCCTGGGAAATGTATTCTTAAGGGTATATAGTACTGACACAGAGCCTTGGAAATCTCCTTTAGCACTGATGGATTCTGTGATGAGAGGCAGCATGGCTGGAATGCATTCCATCCTCCACAGAAACTTATGAACTTGGTCACGTTGCCATCATCAGAAACCATTTCTTTCTCAGGGCAGCAGCAGCTCTCTTCCATCTTGTCGTGGGCTGACCCTGGCTGGACACCAGGTACCCACCAAAGTCACTCTGTCAATCCCCTTCCTCAACTGGACAGGGGGGAGAAAATACATCAAAAGGCTTGTAGGTAGAGATAAGGATGGGGAGAGATCAATCACCATTTACTGTCATCAGCAAAACAGACCTGACTTGGGGAAATTAATTTATTACCAATCAAATCACAGTAGAGTAATGAAAAATAAAACCAAATCTTAAACCCACCTTCCCTCTACCCCTCCCTTCTCCTGGGCTTGACTGCACTCCTGATTTTCCCTCCCTCCTCCCTTCCAGTGGCACAGGAGGATGGGGAATGGGGGCTGTGGTAAATTCATCATACTTGTCTCTGCTGCTCCTTTCCCCCACAGGGACAGGACTCTTCATGCTGCTCCCCTGCTCTAGTGTGGGATGCCCTCCCACAGGAGACCAGAAAACCTGCACCACCATGGGCTCCCCATGAGATCTCAGCCTTCTTTGGGCATCCTCTGTCCCACTGTGATCCTCCATGGGCTGCAGGGATGCAGCTCCCTCTCCATGTTTTGCACCAGGGGCTGCAGCAGCTCCTGCCCCTCCTGCTCTGACCTTGGGGTCTGCAGGGCTGTTTCTCTCACTTCTCTCTCTGGCTGTAGTTGCTTTTGCACAGGGCTTTTCTCCACTCCTTAAATCTGTTTTCCCAGAGGCCCCACCCCTGTTGTTGATGGGCTCAGCCTTGGCCAGTGGTGGATCCACCCTGGAGCTGCAGGAATTGGCTCCACTGGACATGGGGGAAGCGTCTGGCAGCTCCTCATAGAAGCCGTCCCTGTGGCCCCCTGCTACCAAAACCTGGCCCCACAAACCCAATACACATCTTTAAATAATGAAAGAGGAGACAGAGACAGTATTTCCATTCTGCAGGAACCTTGTCATCATCCTAGAAGAGATTGCAGCAGTTGTCTAAAAGGACTACAAAACAGCCACAAAAATTAGAGATAATGATTTCCCTCTCAGAATAACTGGTATGTAAGGCTTGTCTTCCCCCTGTCACATCCATTCCTGATTTATTTTCTCTTCTTCTCCCCCACTCCCTGCATTAAAGGGGGAGTGGGCCATTGCTGCTATAATGCTCTTATTCCCTGCTAGAGCAGAGAAGATATATTTCAGTTTTATGCTCTCCTCAAATGTACTCAGACATATGGAAGAAATAC
The DNA here is from genome assembly GCF_000277835.1 of Geospiza fortis. Lineage (NCBI taxonomy): Eukaryota > Metazoa > Chordata > Aves > Passeriformes > Thraupidae > Geospiza > Geospiza fortis. The sequence goes on from NW_005054317.1 coordinate 5,712,601, forward strand.
CTTACAGGTGTTTGTATTCTTGCAGAGGCTCCAGAGAATTGAAAACCCTCTGTATTCCAACAATAATCTTTCCCTTGACCTAGTGTGCTTTATATCTCATGTGGGAGACTGAGTCCTGCTATTACTGGAGTCAGAGAGAAAATGGGTGGGAGTTTCAGCAAAATGGGGATGAGACCCTGGGTGTTAATTGTGGGGCTGCAGGGCCCCGTGGTGGGAGCAGCTGTGCTCAGCTTTGTGCAGAACTCAGCCTGCCCTGACCAAGCTGGATGTTCCTTTACCTCTACAAGATTTGCCTGGGGGATTTGGTCCTTCCTCTTATTAATATCAGAAAGTAAATTAGCTTTATGTTGCCCTTCATATCAGACCTTTCAGGGGTCTCCTATCCTTTTAATTTAGCCTGGGTCTCTGAGGGAAAAACCCAGTAAAAACACACCGGTGTGGTGATTAGTAAGCACATTTTATATAATTACAGTGTTGGCATCTCAGGGGGGAAATGAAAGTTTGTGCTGTCCCTTTAACAGGACAATTTGATAATCCTCTTAGCATTTTCTCTTTTAGCTGATAATATTTCACACAATTTTACTTTGTAAAATATTCCTAAAGGGAGGCTTAAGCAATAATGCACAGATTATGGAAATTACTCTCATTAAATATAGGCAGAGACTTCAGCAAAGCCATGAACTGCTTCGAAACATGTAACCCCCATTAGGAGCTTCATTTAAATGTTTATTCACAGAGCAGTAAATGTTTATTATAGAACATTTTATTGAAACATGAATTAAAGAACCCTAATTATACATATCACAAGTATTCAAACAATATGCATTTATCAAGACTTAAGTAAAGATTAGAGGTGGAGAAAATGCAGTTGTGCTTTCATTTGCATCTCAGCAATGCCAAATTTGCACAGAAATACCTGGGCAAAGTGACCCTGATGGAAGGCACAGGGCCTCAAGGCAGGTGCTCTCCAGCTACCCCTGAGCATGTGCCACCTTCCAAAGTAACTTCAGAGACACCTTCTCTGGTCATTCCCATGTGTAATAAAGGCTGGGGACTGCCAGGGTTTGGGTTGTCTTTGCAGAGTAATGATTGCTGCTCCTGCAGGTCTGCCCAGGGGAGTGCTGTAGAGGGGATGGACCATCAGTAAAGGCAGGTGATGGTCCTTGGCCTGACCTTCCCACCACCACGCATGGACCCTCATTCCTTGACTTGCAGAGCAGCTTAGAAGTCAGGAAATACAAGTTCAAAGAATTAATCAACCTTTATTTCCAATTGGTTTATCCATTTGCTGCCTTTCAGAGGATCTCTTAAGAGATGTTCGAGGAGATGTACATTTGGATCACCGCTTCCAACCAGCAGGCTTATTACTCTCATCATTGTGCCAGTTTTCTTGGGTTTGGGGCTGAAGGGGAGGGGTTGGCACTTCTCTTGCAAGTGCTAAAGCTGCCTTCAGCCGTGGAAGTTCTAACTACAGATATCAAGTGGTTTAAAAAAATCTTTCTGTGCTTGTTTTTATGAGGTCTACATCCCTTTTCTAGCTCACCCACAGCTCATTTCTTTAAACTTCATAGCAGTTGACATATGCATTATTTATTGAGAACGCTGAATCTGCACATTTCTGAACCTACATGTTTAAAGATGTACGCTGCTGCAAGTCCCCCACTTGGTTTGGCTTCTGAGACATTTGCAAATTCTCTTAATTTTGTTGCTTTCCAAAGTACCTGTTTTCTGTGCTGAGCAAGTATCTGGATAATTACTCTTCCAGAGGCAAATCCATGGTGTAAGTGTTGGTAGGGATCATTGTAAGGCTTTATTTTTCCTCCTAAGGACGCATGTACTGCACAGTGTGATGCAGATTTACACAAAGAGCCCTCACACTCCAGCTTGGCAGCACATGGACAGCCTGTGTGACCTTCTCTCCCAAGACTTGTTCCAGTTTCTTGTTTTCCTTCTTTGCAGTCTCTTTCTGAGCAACATTTTTGAGTCACAAAATTTTGACCACTGCCTTCATTCTACCAACAGCTTCAACCCTTCCTGTTTTCTACTGGCTTTTCTAGCTCATCCTCACATCTGTCCCTGCTGTTTCCCCTGCTGCTGCCCTGGGCTTCGAGACAGGCATGGATTTCCCTGTCCTTCCCTTGCAAGCATCAATCTGCTCCCCTGCACATCCTGCTCTCCAGCCTGGCAGTCTGTGCCACTCCTTTCCATCTGTACCACGTCCTTATGCTCCTCATGACAGCAGAAAAGCAAACCTCAGGTTTGTGTATAAATAAACCAGAGCCAGGGGTGCTACAGGGGTGTGTCAGGCCATGCAGCCCCCCTAGATTTGGAGCAATCCTCACCCCCAGCACGGCAGAGCTGCCAGCTGCGGAGGAGAAGCCCAGGGCCTGCACCTGTGCAGCCTCATGCTCAAGGCTTTAGCAAAGCTGGAAAAGAAAGCACTGATTCCTAGAAATGGGGTAGTTTCGTAGGAAAGGAATGGTTTCAAGCAGTTTCCTGTCATGTTTTATTATTTTATAAAAAGTAGCTCCGTTAAAGTGGTCTGTCTTTGACTAATTTAGAACTCCTTAAATGAGGAAAAAAAACCACTACTAATGCAGGCAATAATTTTAAAGGCTGTTAAAATTGAGTGTTTTAGTTTTCCAAAAC
>NW_005054317.1:5715260-5720855 GCF_000277835.1 Geospiza fortis
TTTAAATTTGTTTCTCCATCTCAAACCAATTCAGGACTTGGAAAAACATCAAGAACTCATAAATACTCACTGAACAGAGCCTGTTTTCCCACGAAGATGTCTCTGCCAGGACTTGCAGGTCAAGGCCCCTGGAAGTGGGCTTTCAGTGCCTAGAAAGAGCAGTGGTATCAGCTGTGCCTGTGGCTGGTGACACTGGATTTTCAGGGGCAGCAGAGGGAGGGCTTCCTGCTAATGAGCTGTGGATATACAGGCAGGGCTTTCCATGGAATAACTTTGTAACAGGGACAATTGAGCAGTTAATCAAGAATAGCAAACAAGGGCTCCATGGAAGCCCAGTTTACAGAGAGGACAAAATTGCCCTATTTTTCATGTGGCTATCTCTGTATTATGGCTGATTTTCTTTATCACCCACTAACAGTCTCACTTGGAGAATGGTTATTAGTTTGGACTTTCTACAGTTAATCTGGTAGTTTAGAAGAAGCATTATCACAGCCTCCCATAGGAAGCCCCTGTCTCTGTAATGGACAGGGCACTTTGCAGCAAGTGAGCTCTTACCTGAGAGCCACCATCCCTTTTCCCAGGGAACTGGCTGGTCAGTGTCTCCTGGCCAGCTGGTCTTGCTGCCTGGAGCTGCTGATTCCCTTCCAGCCCTTCCTCCTGCCTGGCCACAACCACAGCAGGTCGTGGGTTTTCCTGTCCTGCTGCACCCTGAGACCATGGAAACCCACAGCTGCCAAGCTTTGACTGCAGAAAAAATGAAAAGTAACAAGGGGAAGGATGAAGCTGCTGAAAGCATCTGGTTCTGCTGCATGAAGGCAGAGGTCAGCCATGCTCTGCTTTTGCAGATGTGTGGGGAACAGCCCTTCCTCTGTCAGCATTGTGGCAGCCCCCCGTCCTCAGGGTTGCATGACCCTTTGCCAGCTTTTATATGTTCATGCTGTAAGAACATTTATTGCTAATAGACCCTGGGTTTTGAGCAGCTCATGGACAGACTATTATCTTCCTTTCAACTGGAAGCTGAGCTCTAGTGCTCTGCTAACCAGCACAGCAGCTGAGTGAACACAACATAATGTCCATGAATTATTGTAGGCAACACCCATGTCCTCCCCAGTGGTGTGTGGCAGGGTCATCTGCTCTTCACTGTTCTGGTCTACCTGGGAAATCTCTTTCAGTGTCTATTTTTGTCTGATATTTTCACTTTAAATCCAGTGCAGTGGTGACATGTTGGTTATTTGACCATAATTCAGTGTATAAAACCATCTGTAACCAGGAACATTGCTTCCTGCATGGCCTTGAGTGCTGAAGTAAAACTCACCTGACCTGAATGCTTGTTTCTCCAACAACACAAGCTTCAGGTCTTTTGGCTGAGACTTTCTGGGCATTTTGCAGTCCTGGTTCACTGGAGAGCAGCTTTAGTGGTGTAATCCCACAAATGCCTGTGATGCAGTCAGACTTTGGCAGTGGTGGGATGAGCGTGCTCCAGAGTGCCCATGAGCAGCCCTGTGCTCCCACAGTCCTGACTGGAATGCCATGGAGCTCATCAGAGCATCCTCTTGCTGCACTGGGAGGCCAGAGGCATCACACCCTGGCTCTGGCTCATTAGTTCCCCATGGTGCTACAGATCTGTTCCTTACAGTAAATTTTCTAATGCTCTTGTCATTCTGGATATAAAGGTCTTGTAGAAACTTCTCTTCACCTGTAAACACTCACCATTAGAAGTTTCTCAAACTGAGATTTTATTTACATTGCAAAGCAGGGAGAGCTGCAGTCCCTACCCTAGAAAAATGTCAGTCTAATAATTTTCATTTTGAAGGTCCTATAAAATCCAGCTCCCACAGCCTCCTTCCAGCTACTGCTGTTCTAAATATCCCTGACTGGAAATCTTGCCCCCAGTTTCAGAAGCAGCTAGCCAGGCTCAGGCACCTTTAACTCACACAGTGCCCCCCCACCTGGGGATTTCTGCTGCATCCTCACATTGTCACTGTTGTCATACACACTGTGGCAGTGTCCTGCTTCTTCCCTCAGTGCCTGAGGAGTAGGAGATGGACCTAAGCAATGCAAGTGTGTGCCTGCATTTTTTCTGCCCTGATGTGGGTGATATTGATTGGTCCATTAATGTAAATGTCTTGGCTGTTGTGTGTTGCTTTCCTTGCTTATTAATCAAAATCATGCAAAATGAGGGGAAAGCAATTTTTTTAGGAAAAAAATGAAATACAATCAACAGTGACTGATTACAGCCTGCTGGAATGTGATGGGGCTGTCTGCCACCCACCAGGCATGAGGCTCCCCACAATAACTGGGGAAAAAATTAAAATGCTTTATTTTGACAATTTTGGTCAATGTTTAGATGTTTTCTGTTCAGGCAGTGTTTTGATGGAAGGTTTGCCTAAATCTATTTGTTTGGTTAAAAAAAAAAAAAGCATTCCAGTGTTTTGTTTGCATCTGACATATTTCAGTCAATTGCAAATGGTTTTTTTTGGATGTGCAGGTTTTTGTCTTCCTTGGAAAAACAAATGAAAGGAAACAACTTTAATTTGTGGGCACCTTGAAATTATTTTTGCTACTGCCATTTAGGGAGACCTCTCTGTAGCCAGCAGTGGATGCAAAACACTGAGACATAAGCAAAACATTTGGGATGTGAATATTCCCACTGAACCAATTCATAGGTTGGAAATGGAGCTGGTGCTTAAGTGCCTTGGTGGATTGAGGCTTTAGCAGTAACAAATAGTACTAAGGAGTAAAAATGATCAATTAAAGATCTCCTAATGAATCAAAGTATCAGCCACTCTGAGTAGAGAAGGGCAGAAGCTGAAAGGCAGATTGGAGAAGGTGTGAAATCTCCTGTTCAGTGTTTCTGACTGCATGGTAGCCACAGCTCTGCACTGCTTGTATTTCTTGCTAAAACTGAAGAGAAAGGAAATATATGAGAAACTGCTGCTGATCCTGTTTGTTTCTGTTATACAAACAGTGGGGAGAATCCAGATATTTATTTATTTCCCATACACAGAATTAAGAAAAAAACCAAAAAACAAACAAACAAACAAACCCAATGGATGACTGGAAAAAATTACTCTCTTTTAAATTGATTGTTGTTACTTCAAACCTTGGGAACATTCATTTGTTCTGTGATACAGTTGATGGGTTCTGCTGTGCAGCCTGGCAGTGTGTGAGAACCTAATGCCTGTAGTAAAGGTGACTAATCCCTGAGAACATCCCCACCGATGCCAAGTGGCCCATATGCTGTCATAAACACTTTTTATTCTTTTTTTTTTTTTTTCCCACACTGATCATAAGAGCCCATTTTGGGTAGAAGATCACATTAGGCTCATTCATTACCTGCTGTGCTGGTCTGTGCATCTGCAGTGCAGCATCTCTGCTCTGAGCTTTGGACTCATCCCTGCGTGTTTTCTGATATTCCAAATCCTCTGTCACGGGTATACACAGATCTTCTCCTGTGTGTGTCCTGGAGCATTCTGCACCAGAGATAAAAATTATGCTCAAAGGTGGCCAAACGTCTGGGGAATATGGTTGTTGATAGCTGATGTTAGGTTTTCTATGTATCATCAAGAGAAATTCCTGCAAATTGATACTTGTAGCAAAACTATAATTTCTTGTAGCAAAAGAGAAGGAAACAGACTGGCAGATGAACTGGCTCTATTCTTATGAATAAATTTAAAATCTAATGAGAACAACAGGTGTGAGACAGCAGTGAAATTTTACAGTATCCCTGCAAACTTTAATCTACACTTTTATTTTTCTTGAAGGTCTGTTCAAAAGCGAAATTTCAGGCCTAGGGCTACTGAAGACTGTCTTTAAAGTTGCTTTGTGATTTTGAGCAATACATCATACCAGCAGTGATGTTCAGATGATACATTGCACTAATACATCACAGGAGCACTTTTGCTCTTATGATATATTAGTATAATACACTATCAGAACACTATCACTGATATATTACTCAAAAACACAGTTTCTGACCCTCAAGATTCACCTCATCTCTAGTCTGAATACACTGAAAGCTGTGGATAATGATAACAATAAGAAATCACATATTCGGTTTCTCTAGGGTAAAGCTGAGAAAAAAAATAGTGTGGTATTTGGAATATTTCATTAACTGAAACATCCTTGTGTTTTCATTTTATTCACTGAGCAAATGTTATTATGGATAGAAGCTAACACAATATAGGCGTGTTTGAATTTTCTTACAAATAGCCTAAGAAAACCTTTTTTGATTTCATATTTCATTATAGACTTAAGCCTTGTTTTGAGAATGTTTCCATGAGGTGCAGGAGTTTCAGCTGATTTCTACCTCATCAAATTGAATCAGTTGCAAGCTATCTAAATTCTTTGCAAACCATTTGGTGCTGTTTCTGATTTTCAGTCATTTTTAAAAAAGGATTTAGGCACCATCTAAAAAGATCTGAAGATGCATAAATGTGATATATCACTCAGATTATTTGCTGCCTCTCCTCACTGAGGTGTTGGGGTATTTTTCCCTGAAGAATTATTTTCAGTTATTGTTTTTCTTTACTCAAGAGTGAAAGACAAAGAGAAAAAGAAAAAAGAATGCATTGCAATATTGTTAGTAGCTGAACTTACTGCAGAAAAGTATTTTTCCCAGTAGAGTTTGGGTCTTGAGGACCTTTTATTACCCTTCCTTTATGGTATGAACAGAGTGTCAGAAAAAAAAGGTAATAGTAATGGCACAACACTAAGGTGCCAAGTCATGTATTTGTGTTCTTGCCCATAATTTTGTTTGTATTCCTCAGATCTCATCAGCATTTTTGATGAAAACACATCACCATTCACCTCCTTCCCAAACTGGGTAACCCAAAGCTGCCTTTGTGCAGCTCAGTGCTCAGCCCTGCTACCCCGTGGGCAATGGCCCTGTACCAGGAGAGGGACGCACTTCAGGCTCTGCCAAACTGGGCTCATAACCCTTGTGCCTCACAGGTTTTGGGTCACCTGGCTCTCTGTCCCTGCAGGTGTCCCCAGCATGAGTCTTGTGCCCCACAGGTTTGAGTTTGTTGTATTTGGGCTACAGCCTCCAGGGAGGAAAGGAAGCATTAAAGTATTTTTAGCCTTGTGAGAGGCACTGTCCTCTTCTGCCAGCCCTTCTGCCCACGTGCTGTCCATGGTGTGGCAGCTGCTCTGTCCCCAGAAGGGGGCCCTGAGTTGCCCACATGAGTTCTCCCCCACATCCCGTCTCCAGCACCTTCTTATTCCCCTCTGTTCCAAAGCCACAACACTCAGCTCCAAGGGACATTGTTATTTCAAAGCTGTGCCTAAATATGTCTCTGACTGACAACTATGAATAATTCCACAGAGCCCCTAAACTTCCAGGCATTTCACTCTGAAGCTCATATAATACACCAGGGCTGCTCTCTCATGTTTTTCATCTTTTATATTCTCCAAAGAGTTGAGATACAGTTATGGAACAGGTTAATGTATTTTTCCTCTGAATATAATGCTGGGAGCCTGTGCACGGTTACTTGTGTGTGTTGAGAATAATGCTGACAGTTCAGAAAAGAAAGTCATGAACTTGATAATCACCATTATTTTGTTTCACGTTTTCAGCATGTTCATGTTCATGTG
>NW_005054317.1:5720892-5761122 GCF_000277835.1 Geospiza fortis
TTCTTCAGAGTTGGTTTTGCTGTTAGTAAATTGCTTAAATGGCCCAGACCCTCCCATGGGTGGAGGGGTGGGATCTCTGCATTTTTATTGCTTCCAAAGATCCTGTGACAGCAGCAAGATCTATACTGGGATTTCCTTGTGAGCTCCTTCTCTGAGGGAGGATACAGTTGACACCTTTGGGACTTCAGTCTGTCACTGCACACAGAGTGCATCTCTACAAATAATTGTGGTCTCTTATTTTGAGGGCACAGGGAAAAAGGGTGACCACATGGTCAGCCTGGCATGCAGGGAGGGTGTCCTGCACCAGCTGCTCGCCTGGGGTGCCAAACCTCCCCCTTCCAACCAGAGAAAACACAGGCAGCTTGTTACAGCTCAATCACAAACTGCCTTCTGGCCTGATTTTTCTAGGGCTCTGCTCAGCTCTGGACAAATCACATTGTAGCCCCAAAGATGGAAACTAAAGAGCAACTCTGCATATAGATGGAATATCTGCATGTGTGCAGATTGTGCAGCAGAGCTCGGCTCATGAGCTGTTCCAGTGTGACTGAATCACTGGCTTTTGTTTAAATGAACAATTTTACTGGCATTAACAAAAAGTTTTCCCCAGTTTGACAGCTGTCATAATGATTCTATGAAAAAATCTCACTATTGTTAAATTTATGGCTTGTTCTTCGTGGGTTTGGTAGGATCCTCTTTCTGAAATATGACATCTCCTTCTCTTCCTGAAAGTAATTAATATAAACTTGTTCAGTGCTACTGTAATACCATCTGCTTGTAAGAGACATCGTGACATTTTCTGCTTTGGTGTTTTTTCCTTTGTGATATCTACATGATGACAAGTTCCCACTCACAAAAAAAATGGTGGAGTGTTTTAAACTTTTTCAATTACTTAAATATGCAAAAATGGAGAAGAAAGCATATTACTGACAAGTTATATGAAGTGTAGTGCCTGAAAACTCCACTAGTAAGGGTAAAAGCTTAATGAGGCTGCTGAGCAAGGAGATCCAATGGAAGTAAATTTTGGCAATCTTTGCTGGTGTAGTGGTTAAAAGCAGTTGAATGAGACAAAAGTTAGCAGGGTTAAGGGGTTGTCAGGCACTGGAAGAGGCTGTTCAGGGGAGTGGTGGAGTCACCATCCCTGGAGGTATTTAAAGGATGTGTAGATGGGGCTCTCAGGGGCCTGGGTCTTTGATGGGCTGGGCAGTGCTGGCTTGATGGTTGGATTCAGTGACCTTACAGGTGTTTTCCACCTGAATGATTGTATGGTTCTGTGATCTTTTCCTTTTCACATGTGTTAAGGGGTTTCAGATGCTGCATCAACCCATCAAATCTCTTTCCATTTCTGTCATATTTGCAATTCCATTTGCTTCTTTTTTAACACAATTATTTCTCCCTTGTTATAGCTAAACAGAAATAGGCAAAACTCTGATGAACTAGACTATATATTTAGTGTTGTTAAATGCAAAAGGGTGACAAATTGGGGAAGAATTTATTTTTTATTTTGTCATTTCCAATTACAGCAATTGTAGGTGTTGCTTTTAGCAAACAGGAACCATAAATATTTAGACATAGATGTGATAATGCATCTTTTAGCAGAAGAATGTATAGCCTCAGAGTCTAACTAGCTATTCTTGACACCACAGAGCTAACACACTTTTGTACAGACTGTAGCCGAAGAAAGTTTTAAATTTTTTAGAATGCCAGGGAAACAAAAACACATTTGCTGCTATAAAAAGTTTGGTGCTGAGTTCTATCACTGTCTGGATTGAGGATGGAGTGACTTAAGAAATTTGCTATCACAGGTGAATAAAGCTATTTTGAAAAATGAAAAAGGGACAAATTATTGAAAATACAGCTGACTTTGGAAATAATTTGGAGCTTATGTCAGTACAGCAAAAACATTTTGATATAATGCATCTCTGTGTGATGTCAGCAAGTCATATCCTTTTGACAAGAAGATACTTTAAAAGATTTAGGAAGATATGTAGATCATGGTGGGGCAACAGGCTGGAAATCGACAAGGGATAAGGTACCATTAGGTGAGATATGGAAGCTGAAGAGAGCTTTAAAGCTATTTTTCATTAAATTTGTACTTTAAAAATCCAAACCCCGTTCATGAACACTTCATTTCCACGTATTTGAGTGATAGATGGAGTTGACGTTTAGGCAGCAAAGACCACCTTCTAAAATCATCCCATTGGCCTTTTCCTTGTAAAATGTGACATGGAGGCTGATCAGCCTCCCTCAAACACTCTGTGCAATTGTAAAGCACACTGGGGATGAATTGTGCATATTGCAGTGCCTGAGTTAGCTGCCACAGCTAAAGGTTTAACAGCAATTGGGAGCAATTTTCACAGGCTCCAGGTCTCAGCTCTGGCTCAACATGTCTTTTGCAAACCCCTTTCTATCTGTAAGTGCCTTTGAGCTTTCCAAGTTCTGCAGTTGTCATCTGTATATGCTCAGCAGATTGCTGATAAATCCCACTGCTCTTAGTGCCTGACAGTGAAAGGAATGCCCAGATGCTGAGACATCACTCCTCTTAGGAGCCTTCTAGAATTGAGACAGCCAGAAAGTGCTTGCAGTCTCTCACTGTGTGCTTAATTTCTCCCATTCAGTTTTGGAATGACCACTCATCTGATGGAAAAGGCAGAAGAAAGCACATCAGGTTGTTCCTGCTCTGTTGGCTGGGTTCTGAGATCTTCAGGCTTTTGGCTCTGAAGCTCTGACACTGCCCTGTCTAAAGCAGTTTTTAAGTGTAAAAAGTATAATTAAGGGTAAGGTGTTTCTTAGCACTTGTATTTTAATCAGGTACCTGGTGGACACAAATGCCTGCTGATTTCTGGATATATTTTTAGATCTGTGGTAGTAGAAAATTAATTGTAGAAGGAATAAAACAGGGTCTGACACTTATTTCACAGCACCTTCTCTAAGGCACTCCTTGGTAGAATGTGTCACTTAATATTTTAGATTTTTTTACCTCAGTGCATGTGAAAGAAGTCACTGTGTGATTTTTCCAAGATACAAAGAGAATCACTAATAGTAAAAAAAAAATCTTCATTTAATATTTTAGATGTATTTCCTCTGCATCTTTGCAGGGCTATTTCTTGGAAGGGTATTGCCTGGGAAGTGTTAGTTATCCACTCTCTGGGCTCACTGTAGTGGAAAGCTAAAGCTATAGTTTATCAGTTCTTACATTTCTCTGCAATTATTTGAAGCAAGTGTGCACATGCCAAAGTTAAATTGGTCTTACAGGATTTTTTATGGGATCAGGCTCTTCATCTTTTGCTATTGCTAGATTACTTTTCTCATCTTCATCTTGAGTAGTTCTTATTCATTGATTCTTTATTTCTTGGACAGCAGAACAATAGCAGCTAAATATTAGGAAAACCTGCTCTTAGAATAACTCTTTATACCTCAGTATATTCTGTTTGGTTTGAAAGAGATTATATTTCACATTTATTAATCAAGGAACTTAAAAGCCTCTTATGGAGTAGTTGCTTGCTTTGAAGTAGATGAGTTCTTTGCTATTATAAGGGCATGTCACAGTGACTGATAACAATCTGGTATGAAAGAACATCTTTACTGTAGAACAGCCCCCAGTGTTGCAGTCAGCACAAGTACTGCAGTTGTTGGAGGTCATCGTGTCCAAGACATTCAAGAACATTATCCTGAAAAGCCTTGGCACTTCCAGGCATCTGTGGGCAGCCCTCATTCAGTGGGTGTTTGAAAAGTCCATAGCACAGCCTGTCCCTGGTCTCCACTGAGTGGTTAGCCATTACTGCAATATAAATAACATTCATCATCCTTTAGGCTGGCAGGTAATAGCTGTACTGGGCCAGAGACAATGGGGCTCTCTCAAAAAGGAAGACTCCATCAAAGCTCGGCACTCCTGTTATGAGTGCTGACCTCAATAAGTTAATTCTGCGGCTGACAGACTCAGATGGGTAAGGGCAGCCTGGCCTCTCAGTGGAACCCTGAGCATCCCTGGCATACTGAGGTGGGTTTTGTGGTGCACACCCCTGTTCCTCCCCAAATTCTGTGTTTCACTTGGTGCCTGCAGCCTCCTCTAACAAATGCAGCTGCCACAGCAATGCACATCCAGGGCTGTGCACACAGGGCCAAGAGTGGCCAGCCCCTCCCCAGCTTTGCTCTCCTGCCCTCCTCGTTTCACTGCCTGTCTGCAGTTCCCAGCCTAGACTGGAAAGCACTGAAAAAGGGGAAAGTGTGAAAGAGAGAGGTTAACCCAAACCCCTGTGTCTCCATCCTCCTCTGCCTGCCAGACCTGCATCGTGGATCTCTTCTGATGAACCTGAGTGAAACTTCCTACTGTGAGTTCTTCAGTAATTTATGAAATTTTGTAAAAAGCCAGCAAAAGAATTCGCTTCATGCTATCCTCCTTCCCCCCTGGCATTCAGGCAAGCAGTGAGAGAGTCACTTAGCAAAAGATACTTTGACTCAGTGATCTCATTCAGCATGTTATGCTAAATCATTTCAGCACGAATACCTATTAGTAATCATTTCCAGTTCCAGGAAGGATGAAGGAGGCACTTTGGCATATGAGTCAAGAACCTGCTGGGCTGTTTCTTCAGGCTGGCAAAACAGGGGAACTGTGGATTCAGAAGTTTAGTCAAACAAGCCTGAAGTTTAATTCTCCCTGAATGGCTTTGCCTGTGACATGCCATCACTCCGAGCTGCAGACAGCATCCTGCCTGCTGCTGGGCACTGAGCCTGGCACAGGGCTGGACACCTGCACAGCTGCACTGAGCTGCTTAAAGGGCTTAAAGGTAAGGAATGAAGTAAAAAGATAAATAAGCCCTCATCCAGGTCTGTGAGACAAAATGGAAAGATGCCCAACAGCTCCTGTGAGCATCAGATTGAACTATTCATGAAAATTAACGGCATGCAGAGCTAATAGGCTGTTCCTTGGCTTCAGAATGATATTGTACCTTCTGGGAACATATTGTAGCCTGCTGGGAGATCAGTCTGCTGTGTCTGAACTCCCTTGGGGCCAGACCCTGCTCTCTCTGCACCCTGCATGGTTAAACCATACAAAAGGACAGAAGCACCACAGAATCTCAGTAGTTTTATGGGGTGTTTTTTAAAGCTCTGGTTTTCCCAGGTACAAGTTTATTTCCTAATCTCCTGATGCAGCAGCAAATAAATTCTTCCCAGTAGGCTTCAGATTTTACCCTGGTCTTGCCAATGCTGCTTTTTCTGACTGCAAGCATCAGAGGAGGTTCTCCTAGCCAAGGAGCATGAGCCCTTCCCAGTTGATTCCTGAATCATGTGATATTTTAGTGACTCCAGCAGGGCAGGGCATGTGAACTGTGTGTGAATATTTCCAGCTGGGAGTATTGCAATAGAACCTAGAACTGTGCCAATAATTGTGGTTTTGATCTCGTAGATGGATGGACAAAAAATCATTTTTAGTTAACCTGAAACAATGTTTTTTTCCCATCAGATGAATTTCCTTTTGTTTTAAACAGAATAATTTACTTTCTGGACCATAATATTTTGTCCCCTGGATAATGCTGGCATGCCCTGCAAGCTTATTCCATGTCCTCAAGCTACATGAGGCAAAACTGACAAATTTGTCATTAAGGCCCAGTATCAATACTGGAAGACATCCTAGGGTCACATTTATCTCCCTAGATGAAAACCCCACTGTTTGAGGTATTTTCTGCCCTTACCAGCCCTGTGAGGTATTTCTTAATTTGACACCTGAAATCTCTGAGACCTTCCTCTATGCTGTCTGTGTTGCTGCATTTACTTTAAGATAGCAGGATATCATAATATGATCTAATTAAGAGCCATTTCATTCATTTCTCTAGATCCTATGAAAGATCTTCTGTAGGATCTAAAGAAACGGAAACATCTCAGCTATAGAAAGGAATTAGAAGTGGTTGAAGGTTTCCAATTGAGGCAGCCATCCCTCATGATCACACATGTGCCCTTTACACCTAGGCTTTGTCTGGAAGGCAATGTGCATTTGGCATTTTACATACCATGGATCAGCCTCATTGCCCTCTACTTTGGCTGTCTCTCTGCATTCCATCACTGCTCTTGATGCTTCTTACCCTTTCCTGCCTCGGGGGTTTTACAATCATTGTCCTCCCAGGTTAAAAGACATTGGCTGCCAGGATCCACTTACATTTCATCTGTAATATAGGAGATGCAAATTTTTGTGACCATTGCAAAGGAACTCTTGGCTCCTTGTGTAGGATGTTTGTTGTGTTGAGCTCATGGAGTATTTGCTCTGCTGTGTTCTTGATGGTGCTTCATTGGCAAGTGACTTTGTGACAAAAAACCTCCAACCAAGGACAACTTGCTGATAAGAAGATTAAAGTGAACATGGTCTCTGAGGCCTGATCATGCTGTCACTGCTTAGACTTGCTCAGATGCTTCCTGTGTATTCCCAGCCCTGAGGTAAAACTGTCTTCAGATCTCTGCTTATCCTTGGAGGCTGTGTAGGTTGAACTCATTCTGGTGGGGAGAACATGCCCCACTGGTGTCCTAGGTGCTCATCTTTTTGGAATTGATGATATGGACAGCAAAGAAACCCATCAGGGAGCTGCCATTTTCTGAAGACAGATTTTTCTTTGCCAAATTAAAATGCTGCCTTAAGCAGTTCAAATGAAATGCTCCCCTGTTTTTGTTAAGGTTCAGGATATTGGAGGAGGTAGTTGGTAAGCACAAACCAAATCACACAAAATCCAGTGCAGACCTGGCAAGGGATTAAGGCCAGAAGAGAAGAGAGGCTGATGGTAAAATGAGGATGGAATGAGAATGGATTTTATCTTTTGTTGCAGTAGTTTTGCCAGGAAAGCAATGCAAAGTAACCACAGACCTGCTGCCATACTGGGGGCAAAGAAAGTGTTATTTCATTTTGAGAAAGGAAATTTTAATAATACATTGCAGCAGAGTGAGAATTTAGTTTAACAGAGTGTTAGCATAATTGTGCACAATTTGGTTTTATTTAAATACATTAAGCACCATTGTTTCTTTTCCATGTTAAGGATTGACTTTGGTGCTAGGTTGCAGCAGTTTTCCTTAATTGCTTTAATCCTTGGCCTTAAGAAAATGAATACTTTAAATTCACACTTATTAAGTACACTGCTAATGAAGAACAGGCTTTAGCAATCTTTGGTGGGCCTAAAGTATATGTTAAAAAAAAAAGAGAAAGCAAAGAAAGAAAAAAAGAGAGAGGGAGAAGCTAATCACCAACCATTCTGTTAATGCTTATTTTAATCATCTTGCCTGCCCTTGCTGGCAGACAGAGCCATTTGGCTGCAGAGGCAGGAGGCAGCCATCGCCTCAAATGGCACTGATGTTGAGAATTGGGCCCAGGAGGACAATCTGACTTGTCAGTTTATATAGACATAAAGCTTCATTGTTGTGCACAGACACAACTAGCTTTTTAAAAGCCTATTTCCCTCCTGATGATGTGAGAATCTGCTCCCCTCTGTCCTACTGTTCTCCAGCCCTCAGATTTATTAGACAGTGTTTGTAGCCTTGCTCAGTGTTTCTGTGGTGCCATAGGAGCAGGTGGGGACCAGCAGTGCCACGGTGACCAAATGCCCAGCTTTGAACCACAGGGACCTGTGGGGGCTGGGGGAGTAAAGAGCTGTAACTGCACACTGGGTGATATCTCCTCAGAGAGTTTTAACATAATGAAATCCCCGATGGAATAGTCTCTGTGGAGTTAAGTGTGTGTTTTAAAACACACAGGATGCTCAGAAGAGAGGAGCTAACAGCGTTTCCTTGGGGGCCAGAAGTGAAACATCTCCAAAATTCAATTAATTACCAGAAAGGTATGATCTGTTTTCAAAAACAGCTCATGCTGCTATTTTGCATGTGCAGGAAACTTTTATCTTTCTGACAACTAAGAGATGCAGCTAGCAAAGTGAGCTTACAACTTCTGGCTGCCTGTGCCTCCCCGTGCTGCAGGGAGCCCCTGGAAGGGTTTCAAGTAGCACAGTGCAGCATTTTTCCCATTTCAGCTTTTGTGTCCTGAAAATTGGAGAAAGTGACAACTGGTGCCCACATCAAGCAGTGGCATTTACTGGTCCAAGGAAAAAAAGCTTCAAAATCCCACTTGGCTGAGTTACAACCCAATTATAACTATCCAAGCACAGGTATTCCAAAAAAACAGGGTAACAGGGAAGTAAGGCAGCCTTTGTCCCACTTTGGCCAGATAACTGGAGCATTGTGTATGAGGTTGCCAAAGAATCCCCTCCTGCCTTTAATTGCAGAAATTGATCATAGGTTTGTGGTAAACATACAAGCAAATCCAGCTAAACACTTGTGTCTCCCTTTTGCTACATAAATTACTTCAGTGTACTGGTATCTTGCTTCTAGGGGTTGTAATCTCTGTGGAAGTGGGAAGGTCTTGCAATAAATAGAGCTTTAATGGAAGGCCTGGTGGAGAATTTCTCTTTTCTTTGAATGATGACCTTTTTCTTTCTTTTTTTGTAAGGAAAAATCTATTCTCATTCATTACATGAGTGTCTCTGAAGGGGCAAATGCACACAACTGCCAGGCCAAGTACAGCACGAGCTATATGCAGGGTTCTCTTCAGCTGAGGCTTGATTTGGAGCAGTAATTGAGATTAGCTCCCTAGGAGATGGGCCTCTGCTCTCTTCCTGGCTTTTTTCTCAGTAAAATAGTTGCATTTAATGCATTTATGAGTAGACTATAAGTGCTAACATACTTTCTTCCCATACCCCTGCCATTTCCATGGCAGGCTTCTGAAGAAATAACAATACATAAAGCTGCATAAACACTTGAGGTCTTCAGTGTCTGCTGCCATTGGCACTTCCAGATTTTCTATTTGAAGATTTCATTTCACACTTTTACATCTGAAGAGGCTGTTTTTGAAGACCTCCAAGTATTTTTTTAATGTATATAAATGAAGTTTCCTCCTGCCTCTGTGAGTACATTAAGTAACAGTACTTGTAGGTTTGATGCAGAGAGGTGAAGGGACCTTGTGAAGTTCTGGAGTGAGTCAGGGCAAAACAGCTGAGTGCAGATACATCCATGAATCCCTGAACAAGCAAAAGGTGGATTGATCACCCATCTACAGCTACATGGAGTAAAACAACATATGAAGCCCTTGCTTCCCTGTATGAAAGTGTGGTCCTAAGGGAGCTGGTAGATATTCCAGGATGTGCTCCCCAGTGTTGAGCAACATTGAACACTGGAATGACTCTCAAGAGCTTTGCTTCCATTTCTGGGTTTGTTTTTTTATTTTTTTTCCCCTGAAGAATAATACTACTGGCATTTGAAAAGTCAGATTGTCACCTGGCAGTGCACTGGCTTCATTCAGCCAAGGCCTGTGAGCAGCAGCAATTGCTGCTCTCTGAAGGTGAACACCTCAGGTATTTTAACAAGAGGAGACATGTTCACCCAGCTGTAGAAAAGGGGGTCTATCTTCACTGGTATGGTGTCTCCTGGGACACCAGGAGGGAAATGCTTAGGGAAAAAATGAGAAGAATGAACATATGTATGAAATGTCCCAGCTTTTTGTCTCCAGAAAGGCAGATTCGGGGAGTCCTTTGCCATAAGTGGATTCTCAGGTGGTTTTCTAAAAAAAGATAATCAAAACAGCCACTGACTTTCAACAAGAGTCAGATGTCTGAATGCCTTAAAGACTTTGGAAAAGCAAGCCCTTTATCCTCTGTATCAGGTTGCAGTGGCAATATTGACACTCAGCAGGATGTTATTGGCATGTGATTTTCTCTTTTCATCTTGGACAAGGGCATGAGGCAGAATTGCCCTCTGCTGCTGCGTGAGCAGAGGCGTTGTGGATTGATGTATCAGCACTTTGTGTTTCTGGGTTGTTCTCAGGAACATGTGCAAAAGGGAAATAACAGCAGAACAAGGGCGCTTCCCAGGTTAGGTAATGTGCTCCACTGACATCCTTTACTTTGCTTTTAAGGGTGATAAGCATAATGAAGCTGAGAACAATCTGGTGTTTTTCCACCACTTTTAGCAACTTCTTGTCATTTTAAGCTGCTGATGTTTCTTCTCAGGTGCTACCTGGTGATCCTTTTAACGTGTTTATTACTGTTGCTTCTTCTCAAGAAATAAATTTGCTGAGAGTAAAGAAAGTTGCTCATTAGGGCAATGTAATTAAAGGGAAAGTAGACATCATGCCAAGTTCCGTTTTCTCTACAAAGCACCACCTTGGAGATTGCCTGAAACTCAATTACTCATTGCTATGCTTATTAGGGAGAACAATATGCTGAAATGATCCCTACTTCTAATAACCTTGTTTTCTACATGTGAATCATGTTAATACTTTTTGCTTTAGTGCCTTAATCACCATGTGTAAAATGGGTCTGTTTCTAGAGGGAAATAGGGAAGGTGGGCCACATGGTGGGTGTTCTCTGAATTGCCACTCTCCATGGAGAGTGTCTTGTTTCCTGCTGGTCCACAAGTCATTTTGTGGCACTTTTTTTGTTGTTGGTTTTTTTTTTTAATTATATGGAACGGTATTTATTATAACATATTACATCTTGATAGTCAGATTTCCTCTGGTGAAATGAAAATGTTTATCCTCTGCCTTGCTCTCTCCCTTTGGGGGAAGGAGTGTTCAGTATCTTTCATGTCTCATTCTCTTCTTTGTTGCCTCATGGCTTTGTCAAGACAAATAATTTCTGCAACAGAAAGCTGATATTAACACTTGCTAAAGAACCTTGTTCTGATAATCAGTCTGGTGCCCAGTTTTCTTCCTTGATCAGAGCTACTCTGATACCTTCCTGCTGTCCTCCCAGCATGATGTCTTCAGCTTCTCTGAACAGGATGTTCCTATGGCCCCAAAAATCCTGTGTACCCCTGCAGGTGTGTTAGAAGGAGCTGTAAATACCAATATTCTGTCCAGGGCTTTGGAAGAGACCTGAAGCCATGAAGGAAACATGATGTACTTCCATCCAGCCCACAACATAATTACCCTCCTTAGCTTCATGCTCAAGCCTTTTCCTCTAAGCATGCAGAAACCTTCGTTAATGGGGTATTCCATCAGACCTGAAGAAGTCTTAATCATGCTAGTAAGGACAACCAAAATTGCCATGGGAATGTGGGGAAATGGCCTGAGATTCAAGCCCAATGGTGGCCAAGTTAATTTAAGATACCAGTAAGTTTCCCCGAAATTCTTTGTCAAAAATGCCACAAGCATTATAAAATACTTTTGTGCAAGCTTTGCTTTGATCAAAATCATGGAGGAAAAACCATGGAAATGGCTGAATGTTGAAAATATCTAAGGGACAGAGAAGGAAGTAATTTGTTCCTAAGCAAAAAACTTGGCTGGCAAAGCTTCACTCCCAGAGTGGGAAAGAACTGGAGAAATGTAAGGCTGTTTTCTCTTTGGTGCATTTCTCCATCCCTGGAATTGTTGAGAGCCACACTGGATGAGGCTTGGAACAAACTCATCTAGTGGAAGTTGCTCCTGCCCATGACAGAGGAGTTGGACTAGATGATTTTAGGGTCCTTTCCAACCCAAACCATTCTATGATTCTGTGATAGGAAGAGGAAACTATTCCAGGAGATCAGTTCATGTACCACTAGTGTCTTATATATCATGTAAGACATGTATCCTTGTTACCAGCTATGTCATATGAATATTAAGAAATCACTGCTCCTAAGAAATGCTGTGTGTTCATCTCAGAAGGAAGGGCATGGCTGTGCAGTTAACCATTCCTTCTCCTCCTTTCATGTCAGAATATTTCAGTCCTTTTATGCAGAGCACAGGCAGACATGATTGAAAAGGAAAGTCTTACCCTTTGATGTTTGTTTGTTGTATTATCCACTTTTCATGGCTCTATTATTCCAGAATCCTATTGAGCCATTCATTGGCAAGTGGAAATTTCCACTGCAGTCAGTAGGGTATTTCTGCCTCTAAATCACTTAATTTGGCCCCTGATATTTAACTTGGGGCCAGATTATCAAAAGTGTTGAGCACCAGCTTTCTGAAGGCTTAGCACCTCCCACTGAGGAAAGATTTTCGAACTGCTCTAAACAGAGCAGCTCCTGTTGTGACCCTTTAAGGACAGATCTGCAAAAGAACTCAGCAGTTCCATTTCACCAAGGAGCTGTGTCCTTTCCAAAATCTGTCCAGCTTTGCTTGGTGACAGGCTGGAAGATAAGGACTTTTGAAAATGTAGATTTTAGCAAGCTCTCTGATGTGGAAAAATACTAAGTTCCGAACATTGGGAAGGACTTGAAACAAATGCTTGCAAAGGGAAAAACCTCCACGTTTCAAGATGTGCCAATTTTATTGACTGATAGAGGGGCTGGAAGAAAATTTTGGATCTGAACAGGTTTTCCCATAATTGCCCACTAGGAGGTTTTCTGCACATTCTCCTGCAGCAGCTGCCAGGCAGGATGCTGGGGCAGAGCACTGCTGTGCTGAGGCAGCACAGCAATTCCTGTGTTCTCAGAAATGCATTCACTTAGCAAAATGTGGTTTGTAAGCAAAGTAGCACAAAGCAGCCATTATTCTTCTACCAATCTTTCTGGGGAATAAAATACACAAAAAACCAACACAACAAAATAAGACCAAAAATAAAAAGGGAAAAGATTGATTTGAACCTCATAAAAATTGAGTGAATTTTACAATTTTACTTTTGAAATTTTAGACCCAGGATTCCCCTTGCATGCTCTATACTGCCTTGTTTTCCAGAGAGCCTTTTCTGGTTTGGCTAGCAAGAAAAGTCTCCACAGAACAGCTTGTGTAACCTTCTGGAAGCTTCTGGGTTTCTAGGTGAGTGTTGGTTCTTCACCTGAAAGTTATTGTAGGCAGGTGGCAATGGAGGATGTGATGCAGAGAGGATATTTCAGTATCTAAAATTCATTACTTTAGTCTTTAACCCTAGGCAGCACTTAAGCTCCCAGGAAGGCAGTTCTGTTAGACTTTCAGAAAACTGAAGGTGATCATCCTGCACATGTTCTGGAAGGTGGGTGTTCCCTCCCCCATGGGAGCAGGCAAAGGAGCACTAAAGCCTCAGCAGCCACTTTGGGACCTGGCACAGCCCAGTGCAAAACTGACATTTGATTTTGGTCTCCTGTGCTGCAGAAGCCTTGGCACATACAGACTTCAGTCCTCTGTGAACTTAGAGGGTGCTTTTCCTTTGCTTATCCAGCCCCACTTTGACAGAAAGTACTTTTTAAAATAATGAAATAGATGTAAAAGAAATAAAGCAAAGGAGGAGGCACAGCCTTGCTAAAAGCCTTTACTGCTGTCACAGGACTGTGCAGCTTCTGTGATTATCCCTTGCCTTGTTCAGCAGTGTATAATTTGATGATTGCATCCAGGGCATGCTATTAACTTTCTTTTCTACTTCTGTGACCCCAAAGCTCATTAATTCTTTTTCCTATTCCCCAATTGACACGTGTGTATGTGTATGGGGAGGGCAGTGGCTAAAGAAGTGTTATGGATTTCATATCTTTGCTTTGTCTGCCACATTATAGCAAATGACAGTTGATTAGGTCTTTCTATAGATCATTACCAATTGTTTTCTACCTTGCAAATGCTGCTATTACGACAAATCTATCATATCCTAGAGATCCTGTGCAGCTTGTTATTTCTGTGTGATTTATTACACTCGCAGTAGAAATGTTGTTAGCGAACATTGGGGAAGCAGTGAATATATTGAGAAATATCAATGTATCCTCATGTTCTGGCTTGCAGTGACAGTCAGTGATCCATCTCACTGACACTTACCTTGTTAACATTTTGATCAGATGGCAAATTTGTCATTTTTCCTGGTAACAAGTATAAGTTTGTACAAGAATTGCAGAAACATGGGGAAGATAAAGGGCCCCTCTCTTAGTTTTTTCCAATGTGATGTAATCAGTAATCTTTCTGGAAAATGAAATAATTACTCTGTGAAAAAGCTTATCCACTAGAAAATGTGCCAGTGTTAGAAAGCTCAGATTTCTCTTCATTTGAAGATTGAATGAGTTCTCTTTGCAGCCATTACTGACACATTGATTAACACACCAAACCAACATGAAATGATAATATAGAACAAAGAGGTTTACAGTCAGATTTCCTCTCCTTGATTATAGTGAGGAACACAAAGATCTTGCAAGTAAAAGGGAAGGCATTATCTCTGGCAACAATGGAGTACAAAATGCTACAAAAACAACATTGCAAATTTCTTCTAATCCTCACACTCAAAGCTTTTTCTCAGCTGGGCTGTCGGCTCTGCAGCTCTCCTGTTCCAAAGCGTGGGCATGAAAACTGTGCTCACAACACAAGTGGCTACACAGGGGAAAATTACAGCCCCTAATGAAATAGAGTCACCTCAAAGAGCCAGTGACTCACCTGACAGCCCACAAACATGGGGAAGGGGATAAGAAGAAGAGTGGGATGTTGCCTTTGGAGATTTAGAGTTGTTTGCCATCTCTGTGCATGGCGTTAATAAGGGCTTGTCTATGCAAGGGAATGAACATGGCAGCACTGACACAAAATCACAGAAACAAAGAATCATTTAGGTTGGAAAAGATTTCTAAGATCCTCAAATCCAACCATGAACCCAGCACTGCCAAGCCACCACTAAACCATGTCCCTGAGTGCCACCCCTGCACGTCTTTTACAAACCTTCAGGGATGGTGACTCAACCACTTCCCTGGGCAGCCTGTTCAGTGTTTGACAAAACTTTCAGTGGAGAAATTTTTCTTAATTTCCAATCTAAATAAACCTGTAGAGAGGATGTATGTTTGACTCAAGTTTCAGTTCAGGACCAAGCCAGAATAAACCCTACACAAATAGCCTTTATTTCAGGACTTGCATGAAATTTTCTTTCATTCCATTGGTTTTTTTCAGTTTTATCCAGTGAAAATCTGGCTGCATTATTTCAAATGGCCAGTGCCAAATGTAAGCTCTCAGTCAACATAATGAAAAAACCAGGGGTCAAACAGTTCTTCATTTCAACCAGATAGCTTAAAAATAGAGTAGATAGATCTTGAGAGTACTTGGATGAGAATTTAATTGAAATGATACAGCTTTTCACTCTCATCTTCACTAAATGATTTGGGAGGTCTGATTCTCAGCTGGGTTTGGTTTTATCTTGTTGCTGCTTTTCTAACTTCTTTGTAGTGTATTGTCAGGTTGTAATGCTGTGAACAAAGGCTCAGATTGTATTCAGAGAGCACACATAGAAGCTGAGCACTGCTTCAGTTGTGTCATTTTGGTCATAGCAGTATAGCTTGGAATTGTTTAATTCTTCTGATGTTATGCATAGCAATGCAATAGTTCAGGCATCAGAGAACTCGAGGAATGAGTCTTAGTGTTCTGCATCCGTTTGAGAAAGCACAATGTCATCTTCTAGAAAGTCTAATTGTTATGATTAATATTTAGCATAGGGAAGTCTATGTAGAAGGGCAAAGTTGCATCTGCTTGTTGAATTGAATGAGTTACTGATTTTTCATTTCCTTTTATTTTCAGCATCCCACTGAATAGCAGAAAATGTACAAGTACCCATTTTCTGTAGCAGTATCTCTTGGACTGTGCCTCTTACAAAGCCACTCCCCAGGTGCCTGGCCCAGGGCAGCAGATACAGGAATAGGGATGATGAGGTGATAGGAGACAGGAGTAGGCTCTGGAGAGGGGTAAGGGCTGGCTTTACTTCCTGAAACCAGCTCTGACAGGGCATCTCACAGATATATTGGACCTGATGGCACAATCTTTCTATTGAACACTTCAGCACCATAATTGCAACTTCCTGGAAACTCTGGTCACTTAGTAAGTGCTTCTTCTCACTGAAAATAAAAGGTCTTCATTAAAAATGAAGAAAAATATGAAAATTCCAGCAAGTATTCCTGAAGAAACTTGGGCAAAATGTTTTGTGAGAGAAAAGCTAACAGTGAAACAGGTGCAAGGAGAATACACAGCAAAGTAAGTTTAACAGAGCTGGTTGACAAGATATTGCTGCAATTTGTCTTTAGGATCACACAGAAAGCTGACAGATTTCGCTAGGTCTTGGTGACATTCATATAAAAAAGTTTCCTAAATCACCAGCTGAAATTTCAGACAATGGTTTCTGATAAAGGGATGTCAGAAAGTTTCACCTTCTGAAATTGGTGACTCATTTACCATTATCTTCATTGAACAGCTGAGATCCTTCCTTTAGGAAGAGAAATGAAAAATTATCTTTGAATGTACCATATTGCTTCCAATTCCAGAGAGGAGAAGGGAATTAATGTTGAGGATGGTGTTGCAGTAATTAGTTTCAGATGCAAAGGGCTGAAAGTAAATCCCAACAAGCAGCAAGAAAGGGATTCACCAGCAGAGCAGCTGGAGGGTGGTATTTTTTTTTCTAGAATATGCAATCAGTGTTGTTCATCAGTGTTTTGCTCCTTAATAATTAGAGCAAGATTAAAAAAAAGAAGAAGAAGAAGAGCAGATTATTGCTGGGATCTCATTTATGGCTGTATCAGGAGTTAATGTTGAACTCTGAAGGTGCTTAACACTCTTGGTGGAGATAGCATATGGGGGTGTTCAGTGCCTGACAGTGGGAATGCAGAGCACCAGCTCCTGCTCTGTGGTTGTGAGCAATGTGCTCACACAGGCTGCTTGGAGTCCAATCCCATTCCTATTTAAACCAGTGTGAAGATCTATTAAGCTTGCTCAGCATTAGGCTGGGCTCTTGAATTAAAAATTCTCCATTGAGTACATGTAACACAGCAGAACCCTCTCTTTCCTCTTCACTTAAGTGGCAGAACTCCTACTCTTGGGCTGTTGGCATCTCTCTTTTGCTGTCATTGACACAGAAGAATTTCCTGGGCTTGACGACTGAATTTTGTCAGGTCATGGGGTCTGCTGGATCTTGCAGAAGAGTGTTTTCTCAGACTGTGTTTTATGAGCTGGCAAATTGCAACTTGTGACTCTCTTAGGAGTTTTGTTCAGTCATTTAGGTTTTACCTGTTTCTAAAATAGAATTTTTCAGTCAGCCCAACTTATTTGGGTTTACACAGAACAAATATGTTTGTCCTCTAATTTGCATTAAGGAAGGCTTTCATTACCCTTGCATTTCATTTCACTATTGTGAAAACTAAACCCAAACCAAAATAAACCAGCACCACTGATGCAGCAAGAAAGAAGGTGTTTAGTAAACATCTGTGCCTTTGATGGCTGTGGATAACTGCTTGCTGGTGCCTGGAAAACCGGGCTACAGACTTAGAGTGAGGGCTCCATCCTGTGATGACCGAAAACTGCAGTAGCACTGCCTGGCAGTTTTGATATGCATAAAGCTGAGCCACAGCCCACCTCGGGGAACAGAGATCAAAATCGCAGAGACTGAAGAGAACCAGTAAGGAGGCTCCTTACTGGGATCTCTGCATTTGCAGGGGGTTTTCTTTAGATTAAACACTGCTCTCATAATAAATCCAGTGCCTCTCAGTTTCTCAGTTCAATTCCATGTCTGCTGTGCTGGAGTTTCTCCTCGCCCTTGCACCTTGAGGGTGTGTACAGGATAAAAGGGAGAGGGAGCTGGGGGGCCTGGCAGGGAATCCCTGCTGGCATTTCCAGGCAGCAAAGTGAGATCAGCCACAACACACTTCTTTGACTTCAGCTCAGTTTGCTGGGGTCCCTGGCTGACTGCACTCCCTCCCTGCTTCTGCTACTCCAACATTTATGTCACAGTAAAGGCTGTGAAATAAATTTCAGTTTCATTTAATCACCAGTATTCTAGGACTAAAATTACCTCCTTTTTATTTTATTTGTTTTACCAAGTGTTGAAAGGTAAATATCATTTCAGTACAAAGCTGTAAGTAGCATGATTTCTGTGATTTTTCCTCCTTCACACATCCTCAGCCTTATTCATAGATACCTGACAAGGAAGCAGCAGCAGATGTTAAAACAGTACATCTTGCCAACAGTAAGATAGGCCATCATCAAAACAATGTTTTTGTATGCAGGTTTGTATTTTTTTATTTCTGGCATCCAGTATCAGTAGAGAGGTTTTAATCTGAAGCAGAAAAAGCCTGAACAGGGTGTCCAAAAGCCAAACTTTCACCCAAGTGGGTGAGGAGAACTCTGAACTCCAATGAGGTTATAGACAGATATTGAGTTTTGCTCACTGCAAGCTCGACAGCCACTTAGCACAGCTCACTGGGCCTTGCTAATGGATGTGTTGTAATGCCCTGCATCTCTCACAGCCATGAGTTTAGTTTTTAATGGATCTGAGGTCACTTGGGCTGAGAAGTCCATACCCTGACTTCTTGCTAATAGTGCTTAACATTTCTATGAAACTTACTTGTGTTTCTTAATTTCTTTATTATGGGAATATTGCACTCATGGCCCTGCTGAAATGAGGATGTAATGGATTCCTGCCTCCACCTCCAGTTTTCCACTGCTGAGCAAACCTTCCATTGGGAGAGCTGGATTTAGGTTGTTGTGGGCATGAGAGGCATAACTTAGGCAGGATTCACAAAGAATCACATAGGGCTTTGTGGAACTACTGTGGAGCTTCTGTTTGGTTTTTTGCTTCGTGATGGGCTCGCAACTCAGTAGCATGGGCTGAGTGGCTGCCCATGTCTGTGTGGTATTATCTGTCTGTAAGTGCCAAATTGTCTTGTCACGAAACCAAACCCACAGAATATACTTTCATTGCCAGAAATTATTGTAAAATTGGGGTTTGGTTTTTTGTTTGTTTGTCTTTAATTTTGGGGGGTACTTTTCCAGGTTTTTTTCTAGATTTTGTGGGGTTTTTTTCACAGAATAGGAGTTCTGCTTCTATCTTTGCTCTGCCAGGATCTCCTGCTTTCATTTCTATCCTGGCAGGGCCAGCCTGACTTTGTTTTGCCAGAAATCTGACAGCACTTCTATATTGCAGAGTTGTTATCAGAGTGTTATAACAGCAGGTGGGAGACACTGGTAGATCTCAGGTGCCCAGGGCACAAATTGTGTCTGTAGGTGCCACAGAGACCCTGGAGGACCTTTCATGCAAAACTTCAGCTTGGTTTGGACATTGGCTTAATCAGGGATTTTCTTAGTGTGGAAATACACAAATTTTTCACATTTGAAATTATTTATTTGATTTTTTTTGAGACTGTTTATTCCACTAAGATTTTTATTAGGAATTTGGTGCTTTCTTCTTTGGTGTGGTGGCCCTTGGTTGGCATTCTAGTGTGCTGCAAAGAGAAGTCAATCTTCTCTGCCGCAAGGAGATAGTACTCAATTTTAAAAAGCATTGAGGGCTTTGCATATCAGGACATTTGGATTTAAAGGATATGGAGTGTGTACACAGAAAATAAGGGGTTAAGTCAGAGATGTTCACTTTTGCTGCAATTACTGGGATGGCTGCCTGCATTCCCAATGAATACCCCCAGTTGGAAAGATTTTAAATAGACTGGGCTGGATACATGGGAAAAGCAAAAAAGAGTTGAACCGATGGGAGCATTTTGTCAGGATGATGGAGTGAAAAATCCAGCAGGTATTTTCTGTCTTTTAATGTACCAGGCTGTGTAATGCAGTTGGGCTCTCCCACCTGAGGGACGCGTGTGCCAGTTGGCACCAGGCTCCCCTCTGGCTTGGCATGGCTGCCTTTCTGGGCCAGCCTTACTGAAGGAATGTGATTTGCTGTGAAAAATGTGTTGATCAGGCTTGGTTTTGTGCCACCAGGCAGATTAGTGAATTGCCTTGTCTGCCTCCCATTGCTTTACTCCAGCCAGCAACATCTAAGCCTTTATGATTTTGCAGGTCTTCATTAAAAATAGCTGTTTCTATATCTGATTACTGAGCCCCATGTGGGGAGAAATGAGCCTTTCAACTGTGTATTATGAGGCCATATCCGAGCACATTGATTCCATAACAGAGTAAAATCAGACAAACTTTCTGTTCAGTTGCTTTTCCAGCTCATCTCCAAGTTCTCTACGAGCCCTGTCCTGTCCCCAGCACATAATGTCTGGGGCTAGGGCATTTTTTTTGTTTGTTTTAATTGCTCTTTTACTGCTAAATGCAATTTTTGTAATTGCTTACATAACTCCAGGGTTTTATTTTAAATTAATCTAACTTTGCAGTCATTCTACATATGTTGCTCCTAACATTTGCCTATTATTTGGATTAATTCCACTAATTTATCACCTCTGTTTAGATATGCATTGTTTTTATAATCCTTACAACTGAATTAAAGCACACTTGTTGGGCTAAAGGCGAAGTTTGCTTCAGTAAATCATGTGGATTTCTTTTCCCTCTCTGTTACTACATATTTACTTGGACAGGGGTTTTTCTGTGTGTGCTCTGGTAGCTGGCTGTAAAATTAGCAAATATTCTAGTAAATAAATTTAAATTATTTTGATCATAGAATAAAATTAATGGGTAGTGCTGGCATTTAGTTTTCTTTTTGTCAAATTCTAAAATACTTCTCAAGATTTAAACAGCTAATTAACAGCCGACTTCTTTTACCTAAGATTAGCTCTAAAGTTTGATGGTGGCATTAGTGAAAGGAGCAGAACTCATGATTAGCTTGAATTTTGAGTTGGTGCCTGGCTATTCATCTCTGGAGTATATTTTTAAATGGTTGGGTAGGCATCACCTAAAAGCCAGTACAGCCTGTCCTCATAAGCAGGAGCTGTGCCACCAGGTGCTTTCTTTATGCACAGAGCAAATGGAGACATTTAATGGTGGTGCTCATCTCTCATCTTCCCATTTTCCCCACCAGTGCATTGTAAAGGGACCAAGCAAATACATAATGTGAGACTTATGGGCAAATTACTTTCTTAAAGGAAAATTTCCTTTGAAAATGGGCTTCCACTATGAACAGGCTGTACTTCCATGGGTACAAATACAGAACCAGAAATGCTGAAATCTTTCACTGCCTATATATTGAAGCTGTCTTTAGGGATGTGGAAGAAAGGTTTCTTTTTCTGAATGTGCATGAAAGGAACAGCACACAGTTTATTGTTCAACAGCCCCTGCCAAACTCTTTTTTGATGAATACATGCATATATTTCTGGGATTTGGCATGTGAAAAATCCTTGTGGGATATCTCTTTGGGTATGATAGAGTGTTAAAATATAACAGGTACTAAGTCCAACGTTTTCTCAACTGAAAAACTCCTCCATTGATGGTGACACTGCAAACAGCAGAAATGTGAGCCAAGGGTTTCTCAGATGTGCAGCAAAGCTCAGCTTTCCCCTTGACTGGGAGCAGGCAAGGAGGATTCTTATGGCTACAAAAGGATGCAGGCTGCATTAGTGAAGGGCAACTGACGTTTTGTCTAAAATGAGGAGCAGTCAGGGGTTTTCTCCTAACTGAGTGGCTGATCTATTCAGTACATGTGAACATCTTTTTAAACAGAAACAAACCAATTCCCTTAGATTCCACTATTAATTGCATGTAATACACGGTGTATCTATAATGTATTTTACTATAGTGTTAACATTTTTGAGATTGTATATAGTTATTTTTCTTCCAGCATGTGGCGCTTTGATGATTTCTCACAAATTGCAATTTTTAATCTTAAATTGAAAATGTGTCCAGAAATTTAACTAGGCCCAGACTTGCATTGTAGAAAATAAAGAAAAGGATTGCAGCTCTCATAAACTCTTATCCATGAGTAATTATCTTGTTATGTTAAAGTGGTTCTCCTGAATATTAAAATAATTAGGACCAACGATCTCAGCAATACTTTCCTCAGATGTTGTAATTGGCAGGGGGTGTTAACTAATTAAATGTATTTCTATTGCTGGCTGGCTAAAGAAAAGGATGAAGCACTTATAATTGCTGAGATTTAGCAAGAGCACTTGTTTACTACAGTATAAACACAGAGATTACGGTGTTTGTGATGGGCTAATAGCTGAGACAGGAACAGAAATGATTCCTGAGGGCATTTCTCCTTGCTCAAGGGGAGCTGGAATAAGGGGTGTTGGCAGAGGGATGGGCTCTCCCCGTGAGCTCAGCAGTGGCTCCTGCAGCCATGGATCTCACAGGATGGGTCCCAAAGCCCTGGAATTGCTGTGGGCTGGAGGGAAAAGGCACACATCTCTCAGCAAGTCTGCAAGGGCTGAGCTCGTGATGGAAACAGGCTGGCAGGTCAGCCAAGGCATGCATCCACCCCTGAGCAGTGCTTTTGTACCAGTGCTGGGTTAAACACCTGCCTTGTGTGCTGTATCCTGGGATCTCATTCCTGCAAATGTTGGGTTGGTCTGTGCTTCCTCCCCTCCTCTGCAAAGAACCACTGCTGCTGTCTCAGAAAGCTGGTGGTTACTTGCTCTTATTTCAAAAGTGGCTGTTTCTCTCTCTCTCTCTTTCTTTTTCTTTTTTAATTCATAGGAAAGACTTTAAAAAAAATCACTCTAAAATTGGCTATTGTCTGATCTCTGAAGTAATCAATTTTGGATTCAGCCCCCTATAACAGTTTGACATTTCAGGGTCAGCAGAACAACTTTCTGGCAGATTGAAAAGCTGTGTTTCTGGCCCCAGGGTAGATTAGAGTAAAACTGGGCCAAATAAAATGAGGTTTCAAAGCATCTCACTTCCATTTCACTGCAGTTGGAAAAGGCAGTGAGGGCTGTTTTTAGGGAGCACAGATGCCAGAGGCCTTGCCTCTTTCCATGCTTCCCTGTCTCCATTTCCCCACATGTGCTTCCTCCTCTTCTTTTGGAGCAATCCCAGGCACTGCGCTGGAGTGACCCAGCCCAGGCTGGATCAGCCACAGCTCCTCTCCAAAGCATCCCTAAACTGCACAGGAGGGACTGTCCCCTTGAAGAGGTGGGACATGAAAGCAGGGAGGTGCATCCCCCACCCCCAGCATTTTCCTGCTTCCTCTCCTCCTCCTTCACCGTCTTTTATTTCCTTTGCCCCACCTCTCTCCACCCCACTCCAGCTTTGTTCTCCTCTGTTTTTTTTCATTCTCCTGCCATTTCTTTTTGTACTCTCTGCCCTCCCTCAGTCCACACTGACAGCACAGAACAGCAACAGCCTTTTCCCCAGCTGGGGGGAAGCTGGAGCCCATTAGCTGCCTCAGCCAAAATCCACCTTCCCTGCTCACTCCTTGCTTGTAGCCTCCTTATAAATGAAAATTCAGTTCACTAGAAAGGACATATGTTTACAATCCCACAGCTGGTAGGTACATGTGTAGCAGGAGAGTGTGCCAAGGTTATATAGACACATGTCACTTTTATCCCAGAATCCCATTTGGTGTCTGGGAACATCTTCATGCTGTAATGCTGTGGAGGTCATTATTACTCCCTGTAATCCTCCATGAAGGTTTTCCATTTTCATTTACACACAGTAATAAAATACACATCTCAGCATCAGGCATTAGGATTAGCACTGACAAGGCTTAAGCTGAAATGTTTTAAGGATGCATTTCCAGTGTGGATAGAATAGCTAGCACACAGCATGCAATTATGCTTCATGGAGGGCAGGATTCATGCTTCAGCACTGTTCATATCACAGTGGCACCAACAGCATAAAAGAATTTTTTTTAAAAAATGAAGATTGAATTAATTTTTCCATTATAGTACTAATCTAGTATTATTAATTTATTTTAAGTTTCTCATGATGATAAGCCACCAGAAGTGTGAAGAGAAATGCCCTTTCTAATTTCATCATCTCTTATTTATTTCTTTGAGGAAGTTGAAATCCTGGGAGGCTGCAATGTGGGGTTGGCTGGCTGTGCTCAGAGCAGGGGCTGGTCTGTGGTGGCTCTGGACAGAACTGCCTGAGGACAGAGTCAGTGCCTGGGCAAGACTCTGAGCCTGCTGTTCTTGGCTGATGCAGCTTTGAGCTCTTGTGTTTAAGTCTCATTGCATCCAACAGGGCTCCAGCCCAATCCTAGATGTGTGTGAGCATGAGCCTGTGCCCTGCAGACCTAGTTAGTGCCTGTGCATTTAGAGCCAGCTACACCTGCTGCAGGCAGGCCAGGGTGTGCATCCCCAGGGGAGGGACAGAGCTCTGTGGGCTGGGAGAGCTCACCCCCTTCCTGTCTTCCATCTCCCCTGAAAGTCACAGCCCTGCTTTAGCAGCCAGGAGAAAGCTGTTCTCTCCCTGACATCTCCTGCCATCTGCTTCTCCTCTTTCTCAGCTGGAAGGAATTGTGTAATAATCCTCTGGAGCATCCTTGGAGGATGCATGAGGACTGGATGAATTGGAAAAGAATGGGAGATGCTTCTGGTGCAGCCAATGGGTGTGACAGTCCTCATGTTGCTGCCCCACAGCCAAAATGTGGGGTAAAACCAGGGCCAACCCAGCAACACGAGGTGCATTGCCCCAGAGGGAGTTCTACCTCCTGAAAATTCCTGTCACACACCCCAGTCCAAGCAACAGAAGGCTTTGGACTTCTCCTACCCTATCCCTGCATCATGGAGGAACAGCTAGCCTCATATAAAACATAAATTCCCAGTGCAGAATGAATGAAAAGGAGCAAATGGATCCATTAAAGGCAATCATGTTTTGCCCAAATTTTTCTGAGAGCCTCAGTTACGTAAGTGGAGGAGCCTGGCACAAGCGTGGTCACTGGGTTATATATTCCCTTCTGGTTTCTGGCCATTCCACACTACAATAAACACAACTGGAGCCCAGCAGGTTCAGGCTGCTTTTACATTGCTGGATTTACAGTTGCTGGCATACTGGAGATATGAAGAATTGAGAAGCAATTTCATATATTGCTGTTGCCACTGCTGGCAGTTCCCTGCCCTTCAAGATATTTGTTGTGATAGTATGGAACCACCCCCTCTGAAGGATATATATTTAAAAAGCCCAAGGTGATGAAGGAATGATGTAGCTCAGTGTGCTTGCCAAGGTTTTAGTAAATATCATATATATTTAGTATAAATGTCATTATTTTCTGTTTCCTTTTCTAATTCATAATTGGGGTTTAATTGCAGCCTTAAGTGTCTCTTTATTTAGCAGAAATAGAAAAAATAATTACTCAGCCTGTCATAAGAAGGAAAACAGATACAAGGAAACCTAAGTTTGTGGTAATAATTTTTCCCTCCTGACTTCCCCATCTTTGTGGTGAAAAGATGCAATTTGGTGCCTTGCAGGATGGGTGCTAAAAAATGGGCAAAACTTAAAAGACCTTAATTCACCAACCTTAGACAACCTTCCATGAGTACCTACCCCTGACAGTGCTGAGTGCTGAAACTGCCTGAAAAATAGTGTGTGATGGGGAAGGCCACCCAACCAACAGCTCTGGGGCAGCTCTCCATGGCTTTTGTACTGAGCATGTGCCAGTGAGACCCAGCAGCTGCCCTGAGCAGTGCACAAGTGCAGTAGCAGGAATAGCTGTAAGTGGCAGCTGCACAGTGTCTTTTGCAAAGCACCAGGCACTGGTTTCATATTTTATGGCTGGTGGAAATTCAGCCAGTTTTCAGACAGAAGAAATGTCTATTAGATGTTGTCTCAAGTCAGAGAGGTAAATAATACAAAATCTTGTTGCAGTTGGTGAATCAGGTCTCTCAGTAATTTAGCTCTTAGGCTCAGCTTCCACTACAGCCTCAGCACTGTTATTCCTCTGTGATGTCACCAGTTTATGGTGCAGCATTGTTTGTTTGTGGTGGGGCTGGAGGGGACCTGGAGGGGCTGGAAATGTCAGGATTATCCCAATGGAAGGGCAGGGAGGCAGAGGCAGCCTGGCCCTGCACTGTCCCATCACAGCTCTACACACTGTCCCCTGGCCATGCTGCTGCTGTCCTGTGCATTTCTCTCATGTTCTTGTCCATTTGATGGCTGAGATGGAATGCCTCCCTATGTAGATGAGAGCAATTTTTGGACTGGAGGAATGGGGGCTCACATACATCCCCTGAGCTGGGCAGAGTTTGTGCTCACAGCTCTGACACCCTATAGGAGCTGCCAGCACCCTGCTTCCCTCAGACACCATTTCTGTGGATTTCAGGGAGTCATTCCTCCCAGGATCCAGTGCCCAGACCCCAGGGCCTCTGCTCTGCTCCTTACATAAACCCAAGCTCAGGAGCAGAGCACTGTTGTTCATGCATCTTCTGAAATTTAAGAATCAAAAAGCACATTATCATTGCAATTCATTGTAGTGCCCTACATGTCAGCTCGTGGGACAAAGGAAATCTGTGAGCAATGCTAGATAGCAGGCCCTTAGCACAATGAATATTTTCCTGGTATAAAAACTTTTCATGATGAAATGGCCTCATCTCTGAGCAAAGTCATTGTATTGCCCAAGCTGTTGTCAAAAACTTTTATGCATTGACTGCTTTTTCCACTAGATGATATTTACACTTCTCCATTCACCCCATTGATCTTCATTTTTGCAGGAAATTTTTTGGGGTAAAATATAACCTTTTTTTTTTTTTTAAAGGTAAACATCCAAGAATTGTACTCAAGGGAAGATATACAGGGTAGACGTAGTGACAACTTAATAGCCTGTAGTATATCAGATGTCTTCTATGCTGCCATCTTCTTGAGGAAAGTATTTCTATTCTGTGCATTAAACTATGCACATAGAATGCTGTATAAACTCCCTCATTTTTTCTCTTTCAGGAATAAGCATTCTTGGCACTGGCAGAATGTGTGAGGTGTACAGGAGCTGCACAGCTCCTCTCCTGCAGGAAATAGAATAAAACATTTATTCCATTGCTCCCACATTCACAACAAGCCTGTAGATTAACTGTCCTTTCACAGAATACTATTTACTCGTTTCACAGAAAATACATTATTTCCTTGATTTAGTTTCTATTTGGTGTGCTAAAGAAATCAAATTTCCATATAGAAAAGTATACACAAAGGATATGACCTTTTAAGTTTAGCAGAGAAAATAACTGAGTGAATGTAATTAATATGCCATATAAATGCCAACAACAACATTAATGCACCATAAAATCAGGACAGTTAAAATGATATAGTCTGGAAATGAAAAAGTTAAGTTTCTGGTAGCTTCATTAATTTGCTCACATGGTATTTCAGTGAAAGAAGCACAATCTCCTTATCTGAAGCAGGATAATAGATATGGAATGAGAAAATGTATTTTTGTTAGGAGGAAACTGGATCTTGCTTAAGGCTTGACTAAACTCCTGAGTTGGTAGCCTTACTTATGCAGTTAGTATCATTTTTCCAGTGCTTATACCCTTTAATTTTTCCCTAAAGCTTTCTGCATGTCTCAGATCCAAAGCCTGTCCACACCTGTAGGTCTGTCAGCAGTAGTGCATTAAAATTCTTGCATTGCCATAGTTATACCACTGCAATGTACCTTTTTCTAAACTAAAGATTTTTCCTGAAGTTGTTTTCTCATACAGAAAGTTTCCCTGTCATGTTCACAGTCCCACATCCTCCTGTGGGTAAGGTCTTCACAGGGGATAAGTGCTTCTTAAGGTTCAGATGGGGCAGCTTGTACCTGACTTTAACAAAGAGGTGTCCAGGGAAAAAGCCTGAGTTTGGGGATGTTTTTGTGTTTCTAGAATGAAAAATAACAGCCAAATTAATACCTAAACATTCCAGCAAGGGGTATACAGTGGGGCAGGGGTCAGCCAGGCAAAATGTGATTCCCCACACCACGGGAATGCTGCTCAAGAGCTGAAACCATTGGGAGTCACTCTGCCACCTCTGTGCTGGGGCTGGCAAATGCTTCCATCACTGCAAGGGTGTGTTGTGACTGTCACCACAACTAAGGCACCTGTCCAGCTGTTCCAGCCTTGGGTTAGTTATTAGAGGTGAAAGAAATGGTGGAGAAAAGAGACAAAGCTTTAGCTTAAAATAAGAGGGGGTCTATTCTCCCCACTGCGTGTGCCCAGCTCCCATAATAATGAAATGTTAATGATAGTTATGTGTTCACATCAAAGGCAGAGCATAGCCTTTCATCTCACTTAAATCTTATTCAAATAATTAATGGAAGTAGTTGTCTATGAAAAAAAAATATTAAGAAATTCCTTTGTAGAGCATTTCAAACTTTGCTGCCCCTGGGGAGCAGCTCCTAGAATCGAGGATGCTAACAAATTGCATTTAAGTGGGTCTGTCCCTGCCTTCCACCAGCCTTGACTGCATTGCATCCTAAAAAACTGTGAAACATTATTGGCATTGCAATAGATAATCCAACTAAAATCAAATCAAAAATCCCTGACAAGGCCTATGTTATGAAAATAATCATAAATCTTCTGCTGTGGTAGCTGTGTGTACCAGCATTAAGCATTCTGCTCAGGCCTGTGTCAACATTTAAAAAATGGGGGAAAAGCTGTCCTCTGAAGTTCTGATATCTACTCTGCATCTGTTGTCTGGTGTGCCTGGTTCTGCCAAGCACAGCCACTGCCCCTTGCTTTGGTCACAGCCACAGGCCTGGAACAGCTCCCCTGGAGAGGCAAAGAGGGATAAAAGCCCAGTCTCCAGCTCTCATTAGCTGGCATTAGAGCCAGCCTCATTCCTGGTGGCTTTTAGCCTTTCTGCAAAGGCTGACATGGCTCCCTGAAGCTGGGGAATGCTCTCTGGGAATGCTCTCTGGATTCTGTTCCAGGATTGCTTCTGGTGGTGTTGCCCCAGCAGTGGAGGTGGGAATTTGCAGCTCAGCTGGGCTGTTGCTCCATCTCTGGAGGGCTCCACATTGCTCATCCCAGGTACTGCAGCCTTGGGACTCAGGGAAAGCTCTTTGTGGGCAGCAGGGCTGCAAGAAGGGGCTTGAAGGAACTGCCTGCTCCTCACAACCCTGACAATACCCACACAATTTCTGCTTCTCCAGCTCCACTCTGCCTTGCATGATCCCCAGGCCAAGGGACACTCCTGAGGCACAGCACAAATATTGATTTCAGGGAGAAAGTTTGCTCAGTGTTTTGGTTGCTGTCTGGAGCCCTCCCTACCCTGGGTCACTGCTGTGTGTACAAAGCTGGAGCAAACAGCGTTTGCTGGAGATGCAGAGGCACAGCCTGCCAGGAAATGCTTCCTTGGATATTCATGGGATAATTACTCTGAAAATGTTGCTGGTGTGGATAATGTCTGTAACAGAATGTAGTTCTGGGGCAGTAGTTTGGTACTTTGGCATTCATTTATCCATGGCATATGGATCCCTGCCATTTGCAAACCATGACTCCTTTAATCTGTGACTTCCTCAAAAAAGACCTTGAAAGTCGAGGACAGTAGTATATTTTAGAACTTCAGAAATCAGAAAGTTTTTTTATACATAGATGTGCACCATAGAAGTGCCTATAAATAGATATTAAAACATGCAATTTATAGCCTATCATTTCATGGCCTTTCAAGGCTAGAAATAAAGCCATATTTTACTGTGAAAATGAGATTTGTAGTTTTCCATGGCTTAAAGCTCCTGTTACTAACCCTGATGGGCTGCAAGATTTTGGACAAGATACCTGTCACAGGTCTGAAATATATATTTATATATATAAAATACCTATGGGTATATATAAATTAGTGGAAAATTATGATGTTTCTACCAGTAAAGGAACAAGTTTAGAGATTGTGAGATAACTTGGTGGTGCCTGGGGGGAATACTTGCAGTGAGAGTAATTTTTATTCCTCAGTGGTGGTAACAAAGGCAATTAATCCACTCTCCCAGCAAACAAAGTCAACAGCATTGTAACCTCCCAATGGTGCTCCAAGGTAAAATGAGCTCTCTGAATGCACTTCTGAAATAGTTCTGAAGGTGCAGAAACTCCTGTGGCAGGAGGCCAGGGTCCTGCCTGGAGGATCTGGCTCCAAGGTTGGCTCACTCCTGGATGGGATGTGCTCACTCCAAGCTTCCTGTGGGCTGCAAATCAAAAGATTAATTAACAAAACGAGTGACCAAATAAGGAAGGGGCTCAGTTTCATCCTTAGGCTTGTTTCTCATTTGTCTCTGAGTGTTTCACGGGGCTCAGTGATGTGTTATATTTGTACTGATCCATGCAAGGGCATGTGCCCTGCTCAGGCACAGAGACCTCAGCTTGTCCTGATGGCAGGGGAAGGGGTGCTGGACATGTCACTTGAATTAGATGCCTCAAATCAGACTTGTTGTCCTCAAACCTCCTCCTGTTCCTGATTTTTATGTGGATGTCTCCAGAATGTTTAGACCCAGTTTTCCTTATAAAAGATTAGGATTTGAAAGAATTTGTGAGCAAGATATAGCTGAGCTGCTAAAAATTTTAGTAAATAATTTAAATAACTTATTCAATATATATAAAAATTAAATGACCAGCAACAGTATCCCTCCTTTAGCATTACATATTTATTAAAACAACTTGGACATGTAAATTATAATCAGTCATAGGTATGTGCCAATGTGAATTTTAATCTTAGCTGTTCCATCCCTCCAAACTAATTTTAAAAGTGTATGATTTTTTTTCGTATTCTAAATCTAGCAAGAATTTTTATTCAGAAGTGTTTTAAAATATAACTGCTGTATCCCAAACCAGGATTGCAAATGAGATTCTGTCTTTAGCTAAAGCATAGTTTCTGGCCAGAGCATTTACTTTGGTGAGATGATAGTTGCACAAGTGGTAAGTTCACTGTAACCTTGTAAGATGTAATAGTTTTTGAAAAAAATATTCTTACTAATTAAAAAAGGCTGGTTGAGATATTAATTTGAACTGTAGAAGAACTGAGAATTACTGCACTGTGGTTGGGACACACAACAAAGATGGGAAATTGTAGAAGAAACCAGAGACATTTTTGCTATATTGAAATTTAGCATCCATTGTAATCTTCTTTCCCTTTTCTTCCCAGAACTCAGTTTTCTATGAACAGAACTTCCTCTTGGGCATATGGCATTTATTATATTTCGGCAAAGTACAGCACTGAATTTTTTGAATTTAGGGAAATTTCAGTGAAATTCATTAAACCAGACAGCTTCAGGAGAATCTGCATTACTTCCCTGGGAAGGCAGAGTGAACAGGTCAAGGTCCTCTGGCTGGAAAAGAGAAAAAGAAAGAAATATATCTCTAAAAATCGCAGGACAACATGGAGAGGGTGAGTAGGAGAGGGTTATCCACTATACCTCTTAAGAAAGGGCAGGACAGGACATGTGGTGGAATTCTGAAGCAGGATATTTGATACAAATTCTAGCATTAGGTGATGCCTTATTGAGCTGCGAAGGGTGGGAGCAGTTCTGGGGATGTGCTGGATCTCCTGGCCCTGCACGTGGCTGTGACTCCCGTCTGGGTGAGGATTCACATTTGTCACCCTGAGCAGCAGAGTGCTGGGGTGGCCATGATGGGCCCCTTTAGCCTTGGAGAGTGAGAAAAGGAGCCCCCCAAACTACAGACTGATTCCCAAACTGCTGTCTGCTCGTATAAGATTGTTCTGTGGCACTGACTTTGTGACTGGACTCAGGGGGAAGTTCCTGGCCCTTGGATAACAAGAGCTGTCAGGGAAGCAAAGGGTTAAATCTGGGCGGAAAAAGCCACAAAAAACCCACTTTTTTGTTAATCACCTCCGCTAAGCCTGGGAGAAGAAGCAAAGCAGGCTCCTGAGGGAACCTTTCAGTCGCACATTTGTCAGCCCTGGCAAGGACAGCGCTGGTTGTTGAATGAACGTGCCTGCAGTGGAGTTTCCCCAGGTCCAGGATTCCCCTGCCAGGCTGGCACAGCCACTGCCACACCAGGGACCTGCTCATGTACAACAGAGGTGCCTCGTGTTTGTCCTCTGAGGGGATCAAAGTGCCCTGACCTGCAAGAGATGTGCAAGGGAGGGGTTTAAATTGGAACATTAAATTAAAAACTTTGCAAATTACAGGCTCATTTTCAATTTCTGACCTCTTAGGTTAGGGTACTTGCTCTGAGACTGCCTCATTAACTGCAATAACTCAGCCTCTAGGATCTCTGTGCTGTTTGATGAGGCAGATATCCTATCTTTTCTGTAATTTGCAAGAAGATATGTTCTTTTTTTTTTTTTCCTGAGGGCTGAGGTCCTCTAGTGTTAGACTGCATCTGAATTTTACTGTAATGTGAGACCTCAGCAAAGTCACAGGACCCTGCTCACTGGATGACTGGTATCTCATGCCTTCAGAATGTTTATTCATGAAGCTAGACATTATGAACTAAGGTGGATGGCAAAGGCATGTATTTGTTGTTTGGAAACTTCCTAACAAAATTTTCAAATTTAGAAGTTTGTCTCTAGATGATGAAGACTGGCAGTTTTCTCTCATTTGGATGCTAATGGTTGCTCTTCTTCTTTCATAATTTGCATGGAAATCCTGACAGCTTTGTGTTAACAGTTACTGTTACATTTTTTTCTCTGAAGCAGGACTACTTCTGTCAAAGAGAATTTAGTTTAGAAAACTTCATCCTCACACGCTATGAGTGCAGCTCATTTCCTCACCTCCAGATGTATTTCTGTGTGTACACATACATATTCTTCAACAGAGGCGCAAAGTTGGTTATAGAGAGATGTGGGGGGTGTTTCTGTAATTTTTACATTTTGGGAAGAAAGGCATCAAAGAGATTAAATATACCTTTAAACTGGCAGAGCAGTAACTAGAAACTTTCCATAGTTGTGCCTTTTTGAAACTTTTGGGAAAAAAGTAGTGGAAGCTACTTTTGGATGAAAAATTAATCTCTGAAAGTGCAGCAGTACCAGTAGTGGGTGAAGCAGGGCTGGGAGACAAAAGCTCTTACAGTTCACCAAGAAGGACTTTCTTTGTACTGAAGAACACAGCTCACAAGCCCACAGAAATGTCTTAGATGTACAAAGTTAAAAAAAACCAAAACAAAACCCCACATGTATTTCTGGATGCTGTGGGAGAAGCTGCTTCCAAGGGGGGAAAACTTGCAGCACTGACTGCAAAGAGGAAAACAGAAAATGGACTTGAGGCTCCCAGAGCCACAATCCCTCTCGCAGGGGGAGCAGAAAGAGCCTGGTCCAGCTGAGCCAAATGAAAATGCAAAATGAATCCAGGACTAGACTGTGCCTGCTGGGATGCAGGATCAGGCTCCAGTGCCTCCCCTGGCTGAGCTGTTACATTGGGGACAATGTCACCATTGTCACAGCTTAGGGGATTCATTCCCTACTGACCTTTTGGTGTGCCCACCCACAACACTGCTGAGGTGCTCCATCACCCTCAGGTGTCCCCAGACCCCTTTGGATGCCTAAAAAAAAGCAACCCCAAATTTTCACTTGATGCTAAGAGCTGAAAAGGCAAATAATAAATTTACATGTTCTAATCAACGTATTTTTACTTTGCAGATATTCTAAAGACTAATTAAGATCTGAATTTAGCTGAGCAACTTAATAAATTATTAACACTTCTGTTTAGATGCATAATTTATATATAAATGGAAAAAGGAATTTTGTGATGCAGTTTCAATTTTAAGTGCAGTCTCTGTGTATATGCTGTGCTGCTATCCATTTTAAAAAGGAGCTTTGATAACCATGATTAATCCGTGGCCCTGCATTAAAGCTTTTCTCCAATCTCATGTTTTTGCAAATAGTAAAGAAAAGGTACAAATCTTGAGAGAGACAGAGAATCACACAAGGTGCAATACAACCTTGCCATCTCAGAGAGACAGATTAGGATTTATAAACTCTACAACTGCCAGGATAAGAGTGAAAGGAATGAATATTAAATGTATGAAGCCAATGCCAAAACAGAATGGAAGGTGTAAAGCCTGCAACATATAAATCAAGTTTTTCTCTTGGTGGATAAATTCTGTTGCAAGAACACCCAAATGCTGGATTTTCCAACAATCTTTGCTGCAATATTGTTTGTGAATAGGTGATGGGCAGCATGATGGAAATGGTGTCAGACCAAGCTGTGACTCCAGAGGTAAGAGAGGAAGGCTTTGAGAGAAAAAAGAAATCCCAGTTTGAATGAAAAGCACAATGAAAGCACCGATAGCAGATGTGGTGCATGGAGGACATGTCAATTGACAAATGAATTCCTGAAATTTTTAAGGAATTTCAGGATCCTCAGGAGCTGAGCAGTGCTGAAAATATGTATTGGCAATTCTGTGCTGTGTGGCAGAGCCGTGTGGAGAGCTGCAGTGTGGGATGGAGCAAGGCACCATCCCCTGCACGCAGAGCTGGGGCTGGAGCCTCAGGGGGAGCCAGCACTATGGGCACTGAGGATGAGATTAGGGCTAGTGCAAGACTTAAATTTGGGAGGGATGTAGGGGGTTAGAATATAAGAAAATAAAGATAGTGTAGAGAGTAACCTTACCCCTAAGGAGTTGCAGCTGGACCAATTAGCAAGGATTAGGAACAGGCCTGACTTTAACAGGCCACAGCTGTAACCAGTGAGGAGAAGAGTGCTAAAAAGAGTGGGGTGGCTGGGTGAGAAGGGAACTGGAGTCAGTTGGCTGCTGTGTGAAGAAGAAAGAGTCAGTGCTTGGCGAAGCTGCCCACAAGAAACACCAAGAAGGTGTGAAACTTTTGTGATAAGGAGACAACAGTATGGAATCCCTGTGATAAGACAACAAGGGATGTGGGATCCTGTGCTCAGCAGGGCCCTGGGACCCTCCCTGGGAATGCTGCAGCCGAGCAGGGACAGGGCTG
Source organism: Geospiza fortis (assembly GCF_000277835.1). Taxonomy (NCBI): domain Eukaryota; kingdom Metazoa; phylum Chordata; class Aves; order Passeriformes; family Thraupidae; genus Geospiza; species Geospiza fortis. The sequence continues at coordinate 5,755,274 of NW_005054317.1, forward strand.
GGGCTTCCCGTGCCTGCAGAAGTGTGGAAAGGCACTTTACCTGCCCCTGCAGCAAGCTCTGAAAGCTCAGACTACAGTGATCTCCACTGTAAATCAGATTATGCCCACCACACTGTATCCTTAAGGAGACACTCTTGTTTCTGTGCTGAAGAGGCAAGGGAGATTATCCCTTCTGATGCGGGCTTGCTATTAGAAGAGCAGCTAAAGATGGTAATTTTTTAATCCCTTTGCCAAAAAAAACTTCAAAGAAAGAAGACCTTTTTTTTTTTGTTTTGTTTTCTGTTGTGGTATTGTTTTATCAAAGAGATTATCTTGAGCAAAACAGATTTACTTTGAATAGATCTGCCCCAATACTGCTGCAAAGTTTGGGGATTCAGAAACTGATAGACTGAAAATTGCATAGAAAAAAAAATTGGAGATTGCTTGTTAATTTGGTGTCCTGGGTGTTCCACCTTGTAGGCTGAAAATCAGCAAAGCCACACTACCACACATAAAGATTTAAATGTTTAATTATTTTGTGACTTTGTCAGTAAGGGCCTCCAAACCTTGCTAAGGAACAATTCTGATTTTTAGCTAAATCATAATTGCTACAAATATACTTTATTCTAATATGAATATCAGATTTTATTGAAAATAACTTTTACAAATGGACTGTTGAATAAATATCATTTAAAATGGAAGCTGTTAGTTTTCCCATTGGTAAACTGCATATTTAAATGCTCATTCTCTAATATTTTTTAGATACTCTTGAATAATCTGTTTCAACAAATCTAATATAGGTACTTGACTTGTTCTTTAATCTTATTTTTAGGCATTTAAGTAAGGGACTGAATCTCCATAAATGCCTATTACCCAGAAATTTTGTTGCCTGAAGGAACTTACAACAAGTGCCTAAGCAGATTTCCAGGAGAAAATTTGCAAAAAATATGCGGAACACTTATATAGGGGACTTTCTGAAGTTCCCAAGTGGCATCCTATGGTCCAACTTGTTATTGGGACGTTAAAATCCAGAAATCCAGAGGGCATTTCCCCATTCTCTGTCAGGCAAAAAAGAAAATGTAACCCCATATTGATTTCTTTCCCTTTAAACAGGGCTGTGTATAACCCTGTGTAATGGAATTCCAGTGTAAGGTACTAACAGATGAAAATGCTCTGTTTGACCTCCTGTAACATACTCAGGAAAGCAAAATAGCCTGAAAACATGGAAATACAAATGGGCAGGGTAACACTTGAGATTAAATTGATGGTTGTAAAATAAAATTATTTTTCATATGCCTTTTTTGACATCCCTCCAATCTGAAATATACAGGGGGCAATTTTTTTTTTTTTGGCTTGATGATGTGCTGCCCAGATTGCTGCTGGTTGCAAAATCATGCACTGATAGAAACAGTGTTTGAAGATACACTCTAGGAAACTTCATCACCTTTATCTGGTCTTTTTGGTATTTCCTTCATTGTCTTCACTTTTAACTTGAGATGGATGCTGACTCCAGTAGTTGTTAATTGGGAGGAGAAGGGAGAGATCTTATTTCAAGTTTTTTCCAGATTGCTCAGGGATGTATTTTCAACCAATGTCAGGCAAGCTTCCATCTTGCACTAATGCGGGGTTTTCTTTTAATTATTTTGAATCAATTGTAGCAGAAAGTAGCTTGTCTTTCATTACACTTCTTTAGGAGTAACAATAAAAGATGAGATGAATGCATTAGCTGCATTATTCTGTGAAATAATAAAACACATTTCCTTTCTCAGAAAGACTCCACCCAAGCATCCTGCACATGCTGTGGTTTAAATAAGCAGGCTGCCCATGTCAGTCCACCTCACTGAATCAGAAAATGGATTTCAAGCAAATAAAATGCCACTCTTATTTCTAGCAGGACTTGAAAGCTACAGTTTTATTTAGCTGTAAATTTACTGAAGAAAGATTCCTTTAATATTTTATGACTCTAGTGGATTAAACCTTGTATAAATCAACAAATTAGCAGTCACTCTATATTTGCGTTCAGAAGAGGGCTGGGGAAGGTGAAGGCGAGATTACTCCTTCCTGGCAGGCTGACCAAACTGCAAAGCTAAATTGAATGACTTCAGCATGCTTAGAGCAATGCAGGAGTGAGGTGAGGATGATAAATAATACACACTGGCTGCAGCTAAAGCAGGTGCAAAGTAGCAGGATTTTCATTCTTCTTTGAAGTTTTCTTTTACTCCCCCTTTGGAGTAGATCAAAGGCATCTCAGTTTTGGGGGGTTCTTTGGGAACTCAAAATCCATGACATGGTGACTTCTATGCAACTTTTTCTGCTCTGATATATGTACATCTCTAGTCAAATTTTCAACAGTGTTGCTTGCAACAGCTGGCCAAAAAAGAATTCGGTCTCCTTAAAATATTCAAAGGCACTACGCCTTCTCATAATTCCTCAACTTTTTTTGGTTGTTTGTTTACATAAATAATTTAAATCAGGAAAGAAATGCAGATAGATGAAAACAGGTGCTCCAAGTGTGGAGTGGGCTTTGGGGACTGATTTGAAACAGAAGCAAATGGTCCTTGGCATCTTGTGAGAATGTTGAATGGTTCTATTGTACTTTCCACCCACCAGTGTGGTTTCCTTCCTTGTAAGTAGCCAAGTGCTGCAATGGCAGAGGGGATGGCTCTGTGTCCAGCAGAGAGGAGCAAATGCCCTGCAGAGAGATGCTGCTGTCATATTCCATGGTTTGTTACAAACATGGTGTGAACTTGCATGGCTGAGCCTGTTGCCAATTCAGTTTTTTGAGATCCAGAATCAGAACGGCACCTTTGGGAGAAAGAACCTGAGAAAGAGGTGTGCCTACAACACATGAAAACATTTGAAATACTTTAAAAAATTCAAGCCTTAAGGCAACTGGTTTTCTGAAAACAGAGTATCCTACAGTTGGTAGTTTGGAAAATTAATGCAAAAACACCATCTGCTAAACTTCAGATGCATGAATACTATTTGGTCTATAGAGAGTACAGACTGTACAGGAAACTATTGATCCCCCATCTGCCTCAAAATTATCTTTTAAGGATTTCTCTCACTGAATCAAGTACTACATTAGTAACATAACATTATACAGAGCACAGCTTCCCAGTTGCTGTTAGAGGTGCAGCAAGTAGCGATGTTCTTCTGTCACCCTTCAGCCACCAGAGCACAGACACAGCTCTTGGCTTTCTGCAGGTTTATTTTCTGTACAGCCAAGAAAATATGGTGTAAATCTCAAGTAGATGCCCTTGTCTGCTAACATCATGTGTTTGGAAGTGCTGTCAGATATGCATGGGGGGAAACCACACCTTGCAGACAGTGAGCTTCCTTCGTGTCCTCTACCTCCTAATTAATAATTAGATAATGTCCAGATGGTGAACCAGTAGGAAGTCTAGTTTTTGTTTTCTGTACTTCATAAAGTTCTTGTCCCTGAGTGCATTGGGGCTGAGATTTCTGTTCTAAACTTTCATCCCTAAGACAAATATTCCAACTCCAACTTGTGCCAGTGGAATTGAAGCTGAGCGAGGTGCCTCCCTGAGCACAGTGTGTCTCAACATCCAGCACTTCTTTATATATAAATCCCTCCGTATTTCTAGACACTTTTGGTGACCCTCTCATGGGTAGCCATCAAACATCTAAAATCATGTTCTGAAAAGGAGAAAATGTCATTTGTACTTCATTTTAACAGACTGCAAATGATGAATAACAGAGTAAAATAAGCAAAACATAAATTACAGAAATATGCCCCCAACCAAGAATGCTCTGCGTGTATCTGTGTGGATTCAGAAGACAAGCAGATAAATATTTAACTTGTTTAATTTAAGAGAATATTATTTTATTGTTGTAAAATACATGTGTTTAAAATGTATTTATTTCTGTTGTTGAACTTCTCCTAGAATAAGATCCGTGCAGAAGGGTAAGTATCAGATTTTCACCAAAACTTCAGATTAATTCTGATTTTGCCTTTCCAAGGAGTTGAATACTGGCTTAGCATAATCTTCAATGCCAGCATAAACCCACAACTCTGGCTTTCCAGCCTTTTGGGCCAGCATCCATTTGTCAGTGCCCATAATTTCTTAGGGATAGCATTCAGGCTCATCAAGGAGCACTAAATTTAAAATACCCAAAGGGTGTTATGTCTCTGTGGGCCAGATCAGGTTTCCAGCAAGGGCTGCATGGGCTGTCAGTAATCTGTGAACCTTAACTCAGGAAGTGGTGACACAGAATATCAGTCATTCCCTGTAAGATTCACAGCTCCTTTTGCAGATCAAACTGGCTACACTCCATGCAGAGTTCCATTTATAAATTAAAGGTTAATATATTAGTGTTAGCAGCGATATATCTGTTCATCAGGGAGCCAGTTGTTACACAGCTCCACAGCTTCAAAAAATAATTATCACCATCATCTCTAAGGCTTCCTTTTGTTGTATTTAGGACCATGTCTCATGCATTATATTCATGTCTCTACATGTAATAACTATTAACTATTTCTAGGCTTTTGTGAGCAACTTAGAAAAGCCTGATGCAGGAAATACAGGGTAGGAGGAGAGTTTGGGGAAATACCGACATATGCTCAGCCTGCTCTTTTATGCTTTTCTTGGGACCCAATTCCACTCTCTCGTGGAGACAGGTCCTGGGCTGGAGGGATTTGTGGTCAGACCATTCTCCCTAATGGAACACCAATCAGGACTCTGAACCTGAGTTCAAACCTACATTTGAACCCTGTAAGGAGGGGATAAAAGACCAGAAGTACTGCACCACACAAAAGTGTTAAATGTGAGCCAGGTTGATGCTTCCACTTAAACAGAAACTGTGAGAAATTAAATGTGTTGTGAAATGCATATAAGCCTAGGGATTGGGGTGCTCAAAGACAATTAGCAACTAAACATTTCATTAATGAATAATGATTAATTATAATTACTAATTAAAATTCAGGATTATGGTGTTGGTTTGGAGCATTAACAGGAGTAATAACATTACTATTTTTAATGAAATTCCAATAAAGAAAATTATAATACAAGTTAAAAAATTAGGTACAGGCAGCAGCAAGATTAGGAGTTATTGTTAAGCCCAGAGGCATAGAATTTTCCCAGGTGGTGAACTTAAGTAAATTTAGTGCACTGTAATTTAATTACTAATCACAGTTTTTCCTCACAATGGGAATTGATACTAGGTTTATGTTTTACAAGAACAAAAAGCAGAATTTGAATACCTGCTCTGTGATGGGTGATGACATTGTGCTACAGGCTACAAATAAAACAATATTTTGCAGACTTCTGTATAACATGTGGATTTAGATATATTAGAGTATGATTTAAATATTATTTATTTAATGATTACTGGATTAGAAATTAAGTAGTCCCTATAGGTTTTTAATACAAATATAATGCAGCCTTTGTGAAGAGCATACTCAATATAATTTTGTATATATATGAAATATATCTTTGAATAATTCAGAGAGGCATATTAGTAAATGTCAAATTCCCACAAGAAGAAGGAATTTGACCTACATTAATAAAGCTATTTAGGATTCATTAACTGTAGACAGATGTCTTAAACTATTTGCTATTACTCACCTTTTCATGCATAATGCAATATGTTGGCTTAAATACAATTCCTAATTTACATACTGTTGGATCTGTTGCTCTTCTTGCTATTCACTATTTGACTTCTCTTAACCTGCCTGACTTATAGGTTCTCTTAGTAATTTGGCAACTTGGGAAGTTCTCAAATATCAAGTTCAATTAGAAGTTTTGTCACAGTTTGTTGAAGCCGAGCAATGGATGAAATTTCATTTTTCCTGAATTTTCTGGTAGAATTAGGAAGGATTTAATGAAACAATGCTGCTGAGAGACCTG
>NW_005054317.1:5761147-5769392 GCF_000277835.1 Geospiza fortis
GGAGATTTCATTCTGTTGGGTGTGCATGTTAGGAATATAAACCAATGTGAAGAGTTTTGCCAACATTCAGTAAATACATTTGTAATTCTTCAAGCTGAAATATGGAACCCACATACATGCTAAATGTATCTAGGTTCAAAGAAAATTTGTCTAGAGAGATAAAAGGCTTTTTATTGTTATTGATATTTATAATGAGGTCTTTGTGCTCCAAAGAGATATTACAACCAAGACAGTGAGCAAAATTGGCACAGAGCATGCCAGAGTATGTACAAATAGATATAGAAATGGCTCTGTAGGAAATGTGTGAATCCGGTCCAGCAAAAAGGCTGATGTGGTGGCAGCTCAGGAATATTAAAATCTGTTCATTAAATTAGTCATTAGCTCTCTGGGAGGTTTGGGGCAGCCTCAGCCAGCAGAGACGAGCCATTCTCTAAATGAAGTTGGATATGAAGCTGCCGTGGGACAGGCCGTGTTGAGAGTTGCTACCCTAAATTAATGGTGATGTGAAAGCCCCAGGTATACTGTGGAAGACAGGTTTTTGAGGAATGATGCTTCCTTCTTGTGTTTGGAAAGTAATCAAATCTTCCTGAGAGCCATGGGCTTTCAATCACAGCCATGTGTGTTTGTGTTGGAGCGTTAGAGGGAGATCCTGTCTCAAGAGATGACAACCAAACCTCCCTTTCACCATTACTGCTTTTTGCTTTTGTAATCTTTTCTTCTTTCTGTGTTTTTATTGTGGGTAAAATTCAAATCAACAAACTAATTGTTGTTGTGATTTCGGCAGGTAATTAATTTGAGGAAAGCTGAGCATGTTGCCAGCTTTTCCTCCTGATGCTGCTGCTGGCACTGGTGTGTTTTGCTGTTTTGAAGAGACCCAGAGACTGAGCATATCTGTTACTGTAATAAAACAACCCCATACTGTTAAGTTACATAAAATAGCACGGAGAGGCAGCAAAGGAAGCCCAGTTTTGCAAACTAGGCTCCTAGGTTTTGTAATTAGTCTGCAGCAAAGATGAAGTTTGACAGTCTTGCTCTTATATTGCTCTCTGGGGTACAAGTGCATACATAGCTTTCCGAGAAGAGCTGAAAATCAACTAGTACCTGGAATACTAATCTGTTATCTGTACCCTTCTGAATGACAAAAATGTGCCTTCTGGCAGACTGGGAAATGCATTGGTTTCGTGCCTCTCCTTTGCTTAGAGGCTGTGTACAGTGGTCACCGTGGAGAACCCAATAACTGGGGAGTTTCTCCTTACATTAACATGCTTCCATGAAAAAATTGCACACAGCCATAAAGTACTACTAATAGTTGTGACATTAAATATCAGCTCATTTGTATTCTTTTTCTGTCCCAAGAGTCCTGGTCAGGCTGCAGACACTGGGGGTAACCTCCCAGGCACAAAAAGATCTTTGGCTGAGAAAAATAGCAAATAACTGTGACATCCCATTGTCCCCACTGAGCTGAACCAATCCATCAAAAACCATATTTGGGTGCTGTATGCACACATATTTGCAGGGTAAATAAATACAAAAGGATCTTATTAGTTCTTAGAATGTAAAGCTTACAGTATGTGATAATTGCAAAACCTTCTAATTGGATATAATTATAATCTTCAAAGCATGTTGAACAGGGTAGTGTTTGATCGTGTTGTTGACCTTTTCACTCCACTTTTAGGAGAAACCCTCAGAAATGAGGTGTTGTAAAATTCATCAGAGAGCAATTAATTTGTGCAATTAGAGGGATATAATCTGAATTAATGCCTATGTACATATCAGAACATAAATGGACTTTAATGTGGCTGCACAGGCTTCAGCTGGTAATGAGAATTCATTGTATGACAACTAAGAGAATACATGAATAGGACCTTGCTCATGCGAGACAGACTCGGTGGTAGTCCAGGCGTAAGTGGGAAACCAGTACAAATTGTCACTGGCTATTTGAAACTTTTTGTCTGATATGAAAAGGCAAAGCAATCTATTTTCTTAAGCCCAAGTTCTTGTCAAAAGAAATAAACCTTTAATATTTGTTTAAAAATAGGAATTTTCTGTCTCATTTTACATTTTCCAAAGAGTAGGATGTCCTATTTTTCCTTGGCCTGTGTGAATTGAGTCCACCACAGTCCTCACTTTAAAACAGGCTAAGAAAGAGCTACCTAAGCCTACTGCTGCTGGTCCTGTGTCTTTGTCTCACGATATCATTAACAGATAGCAAAGAGCACAGCAAAACTAGAACACTGCATCATTCATGTGACTCTGTTCACTTTAGAGACTCAAATCCAATCTGCAGGCACCATCTCTCATTGCACTGTTGCTCTTAGGTATAAATTTTGCTTTTCAATTAAAGGACAGGAAGAAGGATATGAGATAAAAATTGCATAAAGCTATAAATAAGAAGTAGAGGCTCTCATGAATCTGTTTTTCTTTTGTATCTCTCTGGGAAAATGTTTTCTATTAGTGGCAACTGGATCAAAGACACAGATTTGATGGGGCTTTTTCTGACACATGTAGTCCAGAAGCACAATTTAAAAAATATGTATTAGTTTTAATTCAAACTTGATGATCCCAGATTTTTTAAAGCACAATTGCTCTTTAGTTATCAGATATTCCTTTCATATTATATTTTTTGATAATATTTTCAACCCACTGCTCTAGTTATTTTTAATTTTACTTCATTAGCTCTTAGTTTTCTGTAAAGTGTGGTCATTGCCCAACACTGGGTACAAATCTTTGCTATTTCAAAATCAAAGTGTGATTTCAGACTCCTGGTGTGATTTCAGACTCAGCTGCAATGAGTGCTCATTGGAACTGCCCCTCTGCGAGCATCCCATGCTCCTCTTCTTCCCATTCTGTATTTTCTAAATTACTGAAGCACAGCTCCAATAAATAAGCCTACCTTAAAATCTGTGCCAGTCAAAATATTTTTCACAGTTTTATGTGGAGGCATACATTGTTTTTATGCAGCTGTCTCTTTCTGAACTAATTTTATTGCCATACATCAAGCTTTAAAGACCATCTCATGTGAAACTTTGCCAATGCTTTAATGGGCTTAAAGTGCTAAGTATTCTTATTTATTTCTCTGTATTTACTTATAGGCACTGTAATGACAAGCAAATGTATGATCAGTGGCACAGAAAGCAGTATATTCAGGCTGAACATAATGCACATGAGCACGTGCATTCTGAGTGTAAGGAAATCCACAACCACGATCCAGACAGCCCGTGGCTATCTCCTCCTCCACTCTGCAGGTTTTCATCTCCTGTGGGGAGCAGGGGTTGGTGGACCCCCATACCTGCTCCCAGTTCTCACAGTGAACTGGGAGCCAGGCCTTTTGCCCAGCTCTCAGCCCACAAAATCCCACAGAGCTGATTCGGCCTGGTAGGGGCAGAGGTGAGTGCTGAGAGCCAGGGGCAGCTGTGGCACAGCTGGGGAGCACCAGCCCCAGACACATCCAGAGCTGGAGTGAGCCAGGGATAAGCTGCTTTCTGCCTCACAACAACAGTGTTGTGATCCTCTAGTGCCAGAGGGTCACATTTGCACCCAGGCTGAGTGATGGAGTTTGTGCTGGAGGCAGGTGACCCCCATGGATCACAGCTGCATCCTGAGACAGCTGATTACCTCCTCCTTGGGCTGCTTTTGGTTTTGCTGCTGCTCTCCTGCTCTAGAGGGGGTGTTTCACTCAGCCATGGCTGGGTAAGTGGTTTCTCTCCTTTCTTCAGCAGCTGAAAGTTGGATCTGCAAATCTCTGCTCAAAGTGCAGATGATTCCTGTGGCTCCTGCCCTCAGCCTCACACCCAGGATTCACCTGGCATTTGAAGAGTACTATCCTGGTGGAAGTTGTCACGTTGTAAATGGGCATTTCAAATGAGAACAAATGCAGGAGAAAAATTAAGTTGTTGAGACAGTTTAACTGAAAAAGGGAAAGGGAGACTTCAGATTGATAAAGCTGTTCTGTGCATCTCCTGGAGACCTGAAGTTCACAGTCATGCTGCAGATGTGTCCCTAATAACCTGAGTGACCCCAGGAGCCAGGCTGAGATACTGAGATATGTGTCAGTAGTATTCCCCCTGTGGATAAGGAGCCCCTGTCCCCTGGGGAGAGGCATTGTACTGACCTCAGCCCAATGGCTGAGGGCGATTACATACATAGGGTGTCATCTTATATCTGGGCCAGGGAAATAAAATGTCTAGAGGGTTTGATAGGCAGAAAAAAATGGTCAGAACTATGGTAAAAAAGCAGCTGGTTCCATCTGCTGGGTGGCAAGGTTTAAAGCTTTGCTGTAGGTTGGCCAGCACACTTGTGCAGCCACAGGGACACCCTGAGACTCCCCTGGACTCACTTCACCTGTAACTCTCCGTGCCAGAGTCAGAGGTTTCTCTGCTTGTTTCTGTTTTTTCTTGTACCTTTATAATATTGGTGTCCATTTTCTCCTCACCCTTAAACAACTTCCAACATTTTCATTGCATGTCCAACTTAATGAGAAACCTGGGATGTGCCTGGAGCTGTATCCAGGGCTGTGCTCAGATGTTGAAACCACTGCCTGAAAATTGGCTTCCTATGTAATAACCCAGAGCTCAGTGTATGAGGTGTACTGTGCTGTAGATGTTCTCTCAGTGCAATCTCTTTGAAGAAATAAATTACCACTGTGTTTTGTGTTGGGAGAAAGAGTGTTTTGTTGTTATAAGTGACCCATAAAGATAACCGTTCCAGAATTTGGCACTTTACCTTCGTGGATCTTTTTCAATAGATTTAAATGATGATAAAGGATTTCTTATTATAAAGGTCTCTGAATTACTTACCTAAATTATGAGTGAGGTGGATGTTATCCTTCAAAGGATAAGCTTTCTGCTCGCTGTGTTCTCAGACAAAGTATTTTCCGACAACGTGGTCTTCAGTGTTTGCCCATTTTTGCACTGTAATGAGATGTATGCCACTACAAAACTGCATTAAAGGACTTTTTAATGCAGTGGGGAGCCACAGCTAACAGGCCTTCTATCAGTGTAAGTGCCATAGCTCAAACTGATAAAGAGCTAAATCCCTAACAAGCTCTAAGTTACAGCATGGAAATAGAAAGTAGACTTTCTCCATACACGTTTTAAGTACCTCATTAGTTCTCAATATGTCTACATGAGCTGAAAGTAATTGATCTCATTACTATGTATGTAAATGTGGCAAATTTCTTAAATTTTGCAACTTAGCTATGTTCAATTAACCGGTTTGTTAAAATATATGACTCTTCAATTAATTGCAGGGGTGAGAGCGTGAAAGGGAATGTATGCATATGTTAGGGTCTAGAGGACAGAGATTCTGAGTCTCATCCAAGTCTCAGCAATGGAATTTTTGGATTTTGAAAAAGCCACCCTCCACAGAGCCCAGTGCACAGTAAGGGGTGTTGGCTGCTGGGGTGGGAGAGCAGCTGTGCCCTGCTGGGTGGTGGCAGCTTCAGTGATGCTGAAGATTGCACTCTGTGTTACCCAGAGCATTCTTCACACTGGTTTGTTTTTCTTTTTTTTTTTTTTTCCCTTCTGAAACTTGTCTGAAAGGACTGGGAGAAGCTGTACCTTCCTGCCAAGTGTAGCCAAGTCTGCACTGATGCTTAAACTGGCTTTGGTGGATCCTTGCAATGCACCTGCAGCCCAGGTGTGAGAGTTACTGAGGTGAGACCTCTGGTGCATGGGAGGGTGTGTGATGAACTCTGTGTACACTCTCTGCTCAGGGGATTTCATTCTCTGCATCTCAGTACTAAGAGTAGATTTGCAGGCTGGTTTTCCCAAGCCTTCTGAACACAAGATGGTTCCCTATGAATGCCTGCAAAATGGCCACAAAGTCCTTAAACAATCACAGCAAACTCCTCTACATCCTCTGCATCTCTGCAGTGCAGCAGTTTCTGCTCTCCCAGGGCTGAGATATTTCCTGTCCCCTCCAGTAGGGCCCCACAAGAGGTGCAAGTTGGCCTAAGGTTTGTGAAAGGAACTGTGAGGGGCTTGTTCACATGCACTCCTAGCCCTGGGCAGAGGCCTTGGAGGCAAAGTGATTTCTGTGGAAGCCATATACCATGATGGGGCTCTGGGCTGTGAACTCACATCTGGAAAGAGCAGGGTACTTAGTGAAAAAAAGTCCACCCAGGCAAAAGAATTGGGCTAGAACAAAGTAAACCATGTAAGTGACAAATGTATGGTAGTGCAGTATCTGGGATATTGAAATAAATGTGATAAGACTGGGAAGTCCATAGTAGAGCCTGTTTAATACACTTTTGTAGAAGATCTATAACTAAAATTGTAGTAGCTGTGACCAAGTAGGGTGATTTCTAATATTCCTTGAGGCTTTGTTATGTGATGTTCACTGATAAAAAAAATGAGCCATAAGGATGGGACAACTGACATGGGGTTTTTATTTTTACCTTCAAAAGTTCTTGAGCTTGCCTGGACATCACGTGTTCCTGGCTAAGGCTGCCCTTAGGCAAAGCTCTCCTTGTCTGCAATGAAAGGTTTGCCATGCTCAGAATGATGAGATTTGGTTCTGAGGTTATTTCTTCCTCCAATGTTCCTGACAAACTGTTTTCCCCTCCTTAGAGCTTGTGACTTCTAAGAATTTTTTGAACAAAGTGATTTGTTCAGTTAGTTGCACTACATAAACCATACCTATAAATGTTTGCAGCATGCCCTGCTACTTCTTCTTCAGTAATAAAAGAACATGTTCTATTAATTCTACCTTTTGGAGGGCAGGGGGTTATTTGTTTTGTGAGTAGTTTTGTGTGTGACTTTACCCATAAACCAGATGTTAACACAAGACTCCACATGTTTGTGATCATTAGACAATATTAAAAGCTATCACTCAATCACCATTTGGGAAAAAGAACACTGGGGGTTCTGCTACCTGCAAAGCAATAAAATTATTATCTGACACATTTACAATCCCAGGACTGGCAATCTGCTTTTACACAGAATAAGGTGTGTTGATACAATACAGTGTCTTGCTGAGCTGTTCATATATAACATTTGCATTAGATAATTTAATTTAAATACATAGAGCACAGTTGTAGATCTTATAAGTAAGGTAATGAGATAATCTTCAGATAGGTACTTCTGTAAATAATTGTGTCATTCTGAATTAATTCTGATTTTTTTTTACCTGTTTTCTGTTAACCTTTGCCATTTTTGCCAAAGAGAGTATAAAATGCTGGATATTTGCAAACACTTGAGAACTATATTTCTATTTTATTTAACCATTTTTTTTAACATGGAAACAGTATCAGCATATTTTCCAGTTTCCAGAGGGTTTTGAAAAGAATGACAGGAAACCATAAAACTCCTGAAAGGACTTTACCTTGGCTGAAGACTTTATATATAAAGAGATCAATTTTCTGATAAGATTCTCTGGAATGAAAGGACATTTTGTAATTTTAGCAAACATGAATACCAAAACTAGGGAAGGCTGATTGGGACCTGGAGCCTGATACAAACCTCATTATAGACTACACAAAGTTTCCTGGAACTTTTATGGCCTTTGGATCTGGTCCTTTAATGTGTCTGGTAATGTAATGGTTGAAATAGCTTCAGTGTTCTGGCCTGTTCTCTGAATGTCACAATGCTGCCAATTTTTGTGGAAAGGCTTTAACTCTCTGGGAAGTCATTTCAGAGTGGGGGGAGAATGTTCCAGTGTTAGGAGCAATTACAATGCAATATTACACCTCCTACCCCTGTCTGTTCCAGCCTAACATCCATAACGAGAAGCAAAGTCTGGTTATCTCTGCTGATTACACAGTGACAAATAACTTCTGCACAATGCCCTGTTTTCATGGCAGTCAGCCAGTGCTCAGATGACACCCCTTGCACAAAGGAGATGTGCTCTTGTTCAAAATTCCCACTGAAGGTGCCCAGCCTGGGGGCTGTGCTGGCTCTCCTGCAGGCTGTGGTTGCTGTGCTCTCACGGTCACCTCCCCCTTGCTCCTGACTGATGGGAAGGTGAGGAAGGTGTGCGTGGGACATGAATTTCTGATCACTTTGGAAGGCCTGTGCATGTGTTACCCTGCTGTACAAAACTGGTGCTGGTGATGCCTTTTATAATCAAATCTGGCATGTCAGGAAAATGGACTCTTCTAACCCAAGTGCAGTGACAATGTTCATAGGTGAATAGAGCTCCAGAAACATTAGTATCAATTGCCTTTGTACAGTACTTGGATGTTAAATGCAGTGATTTCATCAGAAACTCATGAGTTTGTTCATTTAGGAATAGAATTGGAAATCTA
>NW_005054317.1:5769415-5777683 GCF_000277835.1 Geospiza fortis
GGGCTTCTCTTTTCTCCATGAACTCCCTGAGAAATGCCTGCATGAGTTCAAAGCAGTGTTTTTCTGTGGTTCTGTGGGGTTTAGTTCCAGGCACAGGCTGCATGGCTGCTTTTGGCCACATTAGCTGTATCATAATTAATGCTTTCTGCTCACCACCAGGAGCTAAGGATGGTGACCAGACCAGCTTTGCCCCTGACCCTGAGCTTCCTCCAGCTGCACAGCTCTCCCTTCACCCTCCCTTTGCCAAAACCTTGCCTCCAGTGCAGTGCTTGGATTTGTGGGATGTGTCATTTCCAGCACTGTGGATGCTGCCCTTCAACCTCAACAGCCCTCTAAGGCTCACAGAGCTCACCTGCATTGCCTGGTGGGTGTTTTAACCCTATTAGCAGGTAGGAAGTGCAATTGAACTGGGAAGATTTCAGTCAGTTGAAAATGTACACGGACCTTCAATAAGCAGGTGACCACAGAAATAAGGAACATGGGATAACCTGAGATAAACCAAAGGGATACTTGTAAGAGGGGAAAAGCTCAGGGAAAACAGGGTATGAGCAGATAATTGATACAATAACTTTCTCATTTATTTGCCTTGTGTATTACTCAGGTTTCTATTTTTTTTTTTTTTTAATTACTATGTTTTTGTTGCTTGGTTGCTGGCTGAGTTTAACACTTTCCAACAAGAAAGGCTCCTGACAAGGAGGTGGATTGTATTGCAGGTCGAGGTCCTGGATTGCTGCCATGCAAAGTGGTTTAGACAGAGAGACTCCCACTAAGTGCTACAGTAGTTGCAAATTGGCAGATCTTCTATGTGTGGATGCCAAATAGCCAATTCCCACTTCACAATGTTGAATAATGAGCATTGTTTCTACATTCTTTCAAGAATAAATTCCATTAAGATGCTTGGAATGTAAATAATTCCTCTTAGAGAAAGTAATGATTTTAATTTGTTTTAATTCTATTATTAAGTCTGTTAATAAAAATGCCTATTTAAAGTATTTAAGACATCCACTGAAATTCTACAATATTAATTTTATGGAAAACTTCCAAAGAACTCTATTAGTTTTCCTCCATTAAGATAACATTATGGACTTTTAATAGAGCTCTTGGCTACAGCAATTTTTATTAACCTAGTTAGTAAATGAATTAATGTTAGTCCCAGTGTCTTCAAAATATGTGATATACTTTAAAAAATAAAGTTTAAAAAAAGTATTTAATAATTTATCCATTACAGCAACTTTTACCACCCCTTGATAACACATATACATGCACTGGGTGAATTTTAGGTATGATTTAGTTTTGCTTAGGACTTTCTGGGCACCTGAAATAATGATTTTTCATCTCTCCATAACCTTACTTTTTAAGTCGGGCAGAAAAATCAATTCTTACATGATCTCACCCACAAGCTGGTTCCATACAAATAAATCTCAGGATGGGATGTGTTAATTCTTTTAATAATGCTCTTTCTGCTCAATCAGATTGAATAAATGCACCTAGGTCCCTACAGTGGTGGCTGATTTCTTTTTACCAAATTGCGCATGAGCTTTAGCCATGGTTGTTTGCATCTTGCTTCTATTTTTGACAGAATTGTTTTTTCTGTGGTCTTGGACAGAGATTGCTGTGGTTTCCTCAGGGGTTGCACTGAGCTCCTGCCCATGACTCCGAGGAGGACCTAATCCTTTTCAAAGAGTTCAGGTCTGGTCTGCTCTGACAGCCCAAGCCCCTGCTCAGTCTGGGGATCTCAGCTGGATCTCAGCATGGCGTACCAAGCAGAGGATCATGACTGACAATATCCTAAATTCATTATGAAAACATACAATTCTTCTGGTCCTGGGGACATTTGTGTTTCTCTTGCATAGGCATTGGACACGCAAGACATTTACATGCTCTTTAAACCACTGTGCCATTAATTAGTTAATCCAGTGGTCCACTAATTAGAATTTTATTTGAAAAATAAAAGCAAAACAGATTAATGGTGTCTGAGTTAATAATTAACTACAGCTAATTTACAGTCTGTGTTAGGCAGGTTATAGATGAACAATGTAACTTTTTTCCAAGGGCTATTTCTTATAAAACAGCACTGTCTTATCTTCAACATGAAGAATGATGATTTAGGTTTGATTTGTTGCTTTTCAGTGAATCCATCCACATTGCATTTCATATTCTGGCCTGTCATGTTCATATGAGTTTGAGCCAGTAGCACATCATAGATTATTTTTGTAATGCAAGTCCTTTGTAATCACCCATCATCCTCAAATCTGAGCATAAAATAAGAGGTAGCCAGAAAAGTGAATCTATATTGCTGCCAGTTCTTTGCATGCTGTTTTGTTTGGGTACACTGGACAGATTACATCCCTGCCTTCCACAGCTGCCACCAGAGATGGATGCTTAGCCACTGTACACAGTCCCACCAGTAATTCAGTAAGTGACTTGGGCTTTTCCTGAGTGCCCTCTTGAGGGCTTTTAAATTACCTGTAGGTTATTTACTGGGTTCCTGCATAAGAATCAAGCTCATTTCTGGCCACTGAATGCCCAGATGTGCCAGAGTGACTGATTCCATATTGTAGGAACTTGGGGTTTAGGTCTTGATCTTTTAAACACTTGCTACTTAATTTAACTTTATTCCTGGCCACAAAGTTGCTTCAATTTCCTTTCATTTACAGCTTTATTGGACCTGTCTGATGAATGTTAAGCACAGCATTTTTACATTTGGGTGTTCTGAGGTGAGCAAGACTACGTGTACAAGCACTGTTGCTAAATCCTGTTTTGATACACCCAGATCTTCCTAGGAGTGGGCTGGCACAGGCTGCAGATGATGGGCAAGGAAACAAAGCTGGATATGGAAAAGAACAAGGCTTAAATGTGTCACTGCTGTCGTTCTCTGCTTGAAAATGCCACTGTGGGAGCTATGTGTGAGCACTAGACCTTGCTAGTCTGAAAGCCTAAAGGTTGTGGAGACTTGTTAGTGGAGGTCAAGGGAGGGATGTTTATTTTCAGCACTGTTCTCACACTGACAACTTGAGAGTGAAAGGGATCCATGGATGCGTATGCTTGGTGATTTCAAGTAGCACTCTTGCCACTTAGTTAGAACTGAGTAATTTCTGGCCAACACATCTATGCCACTTTGCCACTCATGTATCATAGCTTCAGGCCCGAGAGCTAAATTTGAGATTGTTTAGTGTTTGTTTATTAATATTTTTAAAACAGTGTAGCGTAGCAAGTTATGTTTGACTTTTCAAAATATAAAACAATATGGTGATGCTCATGCATCATTTCAGTCTGTGCTAAAAACTCCTCAGGTAGCAGGGTATATTTAGGGATTGACTTCTTTACACTGTATGTAAAATACAGGGAGCTCATAAGGCAAATCTGACATATGTGTGCAGCGTGAACTGCTGGGAGGTCAGGTCAGCTTTGCATTTGGGCAAGCTTGATACAGAGTTTGTGTGGTAGATAAGTGATTCCTGGTGTGCATGTGTACTCCTTGTGTGGCTCATGGAGATTTCTGTGTGTGCCAGTTGTTAATCAGGGGCTGGCAGAGTGTGTAATTGCATGTTCCCTTTCCTGATTGGGGGAATAGAGACTCCTCAAGGACCCTTTCACAGCCACAGTATCAGGAGCCTTTAAGCAATCTGACCATGCTGAGAGCAAAAGCTGCAGCATTTGCAGGGTCCCTCCTTATTTCCAAAAGCAGCGATGCTTCTCAGCAATGCATGCAGCCTTTGCTTGTCTTTTTGCAGGCACTGCAACCACGCCATGCTCCTTTGTACATATTCTTGCCACACTTGCTTAGGAACCTTTGCTGTTGTTTCTACCATCTGGAGCAGCCTCTGTGTCTCTTTCTGCCTCATCAACTCCTCATCTTTTCAACTTTTGTCTTTTTATCTTAAGTAGATTTTCTCATCTGTGTATGCCTCTGTTTTCATATTTTTTCCTCACTCTTTTATTGGCCTTGTTGCTCAGCGCCCTAATTTATTCATCAAACAGTGTCTTGACAGCACTTTACATCAGTGCATCACAATACACACATCTACTGTGCATTGCCTGAATTCACTTCTTCCTTCTATTTAATGCTGTCCATCTGGGAATGCAGTTGGTATGAAAGGCAGTAGAAGTTGTAAAGTTGTATTATATTGTGAGAGAGACAGCAGCATCTGCTGCTATACATATAAATACTCTAACTTTGCAATACTTCAACAAAGCAAATCATTTGGGCTAGTTTTAAACAGGAAAATTTTTAAGTGATAAGATGTATACAATGACTTTCAAAACAGAACTTGAGACCTTTAAGAATAGGGGTCAAGGACAAGGTCTGTTAACTTTTGTTTTTCATATGTATAATATGTACTAATATATATTTTTATATAATATATTTAAATGTATATTTGTACATGTGTTTGTGTGTACATATATATATTTTTATATAGTGCAATGTTGTTAAAAATCTCTGTTCTTGGAGCTCTGGGATCAAAGGAAGCCATTGCTTTCTTCTCTTTGGTTCATCTTTTTGACAATTTTGAAAATTGAAGCTTTCACCAGGGGAGCTCTGCATCTGACTGTCCTGGCTCCCAGGAGTGCAGGCTGCCTTTTATATCTGCACTTCTGTGCTAGAGTTTGCTGTTGGCACAACACCTGAGCTACTCTGAACCTGCTTGTCTCTCTTTGCAGGTAATCTGAATTCCTCAAGTTCTAAGACAGATTTGAGAAATGTACCTCATAAAACAAATACCTGTGGCTTTGTTTGTCCAAGTGAGAATTAAATTCAAAATTTGATTTTCAGAAATTTCATCAGTCAAATAACAGCACTAATGCTGTTCTAACCTCCCAGTAGTGCATTCCTGGGGCTGAAAGTTTCCACCCCTTCAAACCTTTGAAAGCTCTGAGGTTTTCCAACACCCTCAGGATTGCATAGCTTGTGGATGCTGGATTTTGATCTCGTGAGTCCCTTCCTCTGGCAGGGGGCCCTGCAGGGCTGAGCAGGATTGCTGGGACCAATCCATGCTCCAAAGCAAAGGCAAACAGTATTTAAGTGTTCAGGAGACAAAAGCAGTTGAGCATGATTTGTGCTCAGAGAATCCTGTTCCTGGTCATCGCAGGACTCTCCTGAAATCCCAAAGGCTTGTGGGTATGGCTAAACATTACTGTTTTAATGGTGTAACCAATATATGTTGATTCTCTGAGGTTTTTTCTTCACTTATTCAATTTTGCATCCTTTGTCCAAGCTGCTGTTTGTCTGAACTTCATAAGCTGAACTAGAATAACAGGAGACAACTATTTAAAGGAAATAATTTAAACATGAGAGTGTTGGTAATAAAAAGAGTTCATCTGTGCAACAATATTACATTTGCCATTGTATTTGATTACTAATGAACACAGAGTATTCATCTTAGCAACAAGCAGAAAAGGGGAGGAAAGAGCTTTTGTATTAAATCAACCAAACGATGAAGTGAGTCAGTGGAGGTTGTTTCAGTGTTCAGAATGCAAAATGTGCAGCTCATAACTATGAAATTTACTGTACCTTTTATAAGCATATTGTGATTGTAAATGTGTGGGAGATAAAAATGCTTTGTTTTTAAGGCAAGATGGACAGCTAATTTTTTTAAAGCATGACATTAATGGCTGGAACTGTAATGCCCTTGTTATTCAATCTTGAAAAAGTTTGCTTACAGTTCACTTCTAATGGCTCTTTCATACCATTATCAAATGACTGATAGTCATTGCAAGCATTTTAGCAGCTTTCAGATCTGTTATATTTTTAATTAAATTGGCTGTGAATTGTGTAAGTAGCAAAGGTTGACAAACTAGCACTCAGTGCAGCATCAGTGCTTCTCAGTGAAGCTGTCACAGGACATGCATGATCTTGATTTCTTTAAACACTTCATGATTCTTTTAGTCTGTATCAGATGTTGACTTGGAACAGTAAGTAAACAGCTCTGGAGAGCAGGATGGGATGTTGCAGAAGTTCCCCTGAGGTGCTCCATGGAAGCAGCCTGGTTCAGAGTGCATGGAGCAGGCTGAGCTGTGTGATGGCTGCGGATTTGTGGAGAGCGTGGTCTCTGTGCTCCAGGCCAAAGGACTTGTGTGTGGTGCACATGTGCATGCTGCCAACAGTGTGCCCTGCTTTCCAGCTGGAAAATGTCAGTAGGGTCTCTGAGGCTTACTGTTGTTGGAGCAACAGCCACTTTCCTCCCCAGGGAGCTGCAGATAAACCTTAACCACCTGTGGGCTGGCGCTCGGGCAGCTGCTTGCTTGCAGAATGAAAAATCAGAGGCTTCCCTGTTTCTGATGTGCCATTTATTTTAAAGTATGTTTCTGTTATCATTGCCTTTGCTGCCTTTTTTAATCTCTTTCTGCAAAGCACCCTTCCAAATTGGTAGAGCATCACTGCAAACTTAGGAGAATGTGGCTCTTCTTGTGTTGGGCTGACTTGCAATGTCTCATTCAAAACTATCTTAGACCAAACTAGTTCAGCCTGCCCAAAACCATGGGTACCATCAGTGGGATGTAATGCTGAGATTTTTAAGAGATTAGTAAATCCTAAAGAAAAGAAACTAATCTTTAGTATGTTGTTTTCAAATGTATGTGCCAAATCTTGATGACTCATTAGTTTGTCTTTACTTGGGCAAAACCATATCAGAGAAAAAAGGCCTGGGGAAAAAAGATCCAGTCTAGAGTCCGACTTTTGCTCAAGAGTTTACCATTTTCCCCCTAATTCTTTGTTTTGCTGTGTCCCTTTCTGTGTACATATCACTTTCTAAGAATATCCTGACACATTCTAGAATAGACAGCTTCAATTTTTAGAACAAAAAGTGCAAAAATAATTGGTTTTCATTGCTTTCTGAGTTTCTGCTCTTACTTGACCCCTGTATTTGGTGTCAATGGGCAGCCACAGTTTGCTTAGAGCTTTGATCCAAGAAATGTGATATTTTCATGCTTAGCAGGCACCTGATCAACTTCTCTGCTTGCTATGGGGCTGCTGGTGGGGTAAAAGGCACTTGTTTCCCATCAAAGTGCTCTGCAGTGATTCAGCCAGGGAAAAACACTGGGGGAAGGTTCTTCAGGGAGCTGCTGTGTCTCAACTTTAGAGCATCACCTGATAACCTCAGGCCTGGCTCAAGATGCAGTGAAAATTCAGGCATATACAAACAAGGTTTTTTTTGAAGAACAGAGAAACTTGAATCTAAATTCAGCCTCTGCAGGGGTTGGCTGCAGCCAATGGGGTCAGATCCAGCCCTGCTTCACCAGGGTGGTAGTTTGTGCTTAAATGGATTAGCAGCCATCCATATCCTCTTGTTAGCATTGCAATTACAAATTAGTACAACATAAAAGCTTGGTATAATTGTACTGGAAATGAAAAATATCTCTTTATGTTGCACATTTCACAGCCACATTAGCCTTGCAGAGTATTGTGACAATGATTACTTTTTGCTGAGGGGGAGAGAAAAAGATAAATGACTTCTAAATCACCACATGAGTCAGCCTGCAAGCTCTGAGTTTATTTGTGAGACATTTATCTCCTTGTATACTCACCAGGAAAAAAAAAATTATGATTTAATTAATAAAGGTAATAGCCTGAGGTATTCTGATCAATAAGAAATAGTTTGAGAACAGGGCCTGATGCAGTGAAATATTGAGTTGTCTGCAGACAAATCCATGATTTTCTTTAAAGCTGATCATACTTCTGCCTGGTTAGTTAGGGGAGCCTGCGTGGTAAAGCACAGTGCTCTGCTGAAAATCAAACTGATAGACCAGCTTGAACAAAAAAATTGAAGCAGCTCCTTGTGCCTTGAAACAATTTCCCTTTTATGTTTTCTCTGCGTGACCTTTTGAGCTTTGTTTCCCTGCTGGCGCTGAAGCACGGAACGAGCTTCCAGGGAAGCCACTGGATGCTGCAGAATGCACCAGACCCTGCTTGGGTCAAATTCTGCTGCCAGTGGGGCCTGGCTCTCCTGTGACATGAGGTCAGAGCCCCATTACAGCTCTGCAAATCCAGAGTTGCCGTGCTGGCTCCAGGGCTGATCCTGGATAATGCAGAATAACCAACAGCAAGACATGCCCTGGCCTCCTGTTGGACGTGAGCAGGGGGAGCTGCTGGCAGGACGGGCTGTGTTTGCTTTCCCTCAGCCCCAGGATGATTTCACTCCTTGCCAAGGCAGCCAAAGGCTGATCTAATGCTTGCTGGGGGAAATACGCAAATGTGTCATTTCTTTCCCTCAGCCTGCTAAAAATGTGTCCTTAAAGAAAGGAGCTGTGCAGATTGGGCTTAGTAGGCAT
>NW_005054317.1:5777693-5815597 GCF_000277835.1 Geospiza fortis
TTGCAGGGCAGCTTAACAGTGGCAGATAGAAATGGAAGCAATACACCTTTTCTCCCAGACAGATGCAGAGAATTAGCTCCACATGTCATTCTGACATCAGTGGTAAGGGAAGCATGGGGTTTAACTGGAACATGCTTTTTGAAACAAGGAGAAACAATACTGTGGACACCAGAACTTGATTGGGAATTGGTGGTTCTCAGTTCTTGCTTCCTGCATTGAAAAACCCAGATGGCCTCATGGTTCTCTCATCATTGCTGGATTAGGACCTTGTGCTGGGTGCTGCACAGCATCTGCTGGGGCATCAGATAAAACTCAGAGAAAAAGAAAATCATAATAGAGAATGGAAAAAGAGACAAAGGAAGGGAAGGATGGTCAGGACGGTGGTGACTCCCCTTCAAGAGCTGCAGTTATAGTCTGACAAATAAGCTGGCCTCAGTGCAGTTGTGGCTGATACTGAATACCTGGAGCAGAAAGGAGCACTCTTCCTCTGGAGTCTGCTTCACCCCTTTTGTTCTCACACTGCCTTTTGAAGCTCCAAAGTGGCATGGAAATACTAGTCAGTGTTATTCACCTTAATTTTCACAAAATTAATGTAATTGTGTAATTAATGTAAATTGGGCCAATTATGATCCACAAATTTATCCCGTGTTAATCACAATATTGAGTTCATATACAAAGCTGTCTTGTTTGGATGAATGGAGGCTCCTCCCCTTCTGTGCTGCTTTTATTAGCAGTGATTGTTACAGTTTTCCAGACTGTTGTGTTAAACCTTGCATTTCCCTGTGCTGAGGGAAACAATTATGGAAGACCTGCAGACCCCAATTATCACTGCAGGTCAAAGGGCATGCTATTGAAATGCTCATGAGTAAACACTGCAGGATGTGGTCATTCCTTGCTGGGGCTCTTTTTACCCCTTAAGCACAGTGCATATTTCCTATATTTTTTAATAAAAAAGATCAAATGTTCATTAGCAACAACTGAAACATGACAGTGGTGAAGAGTGATAATAAGAGAAACTTCTGAAGATGCAAGAGAAGAAACATTAACAATGAAGGAAATGTTGTTTTCCTAAAATTTGTCAGAATGTTTGGGTTTGAACCAGCAAATAATATTTTCATGAAGAATTACATCTAATGTCTCATATTTTTTCCCTAGTGTTAATCCAGCCCTACATGCAATCTTCTGACTCACATGATGACTTAATTTCTTTCTCTGTGAGCATTCAGATGTCTTCACTTGATCACTTTAATTAAAGCAGGAGTCTTTACTCTCACATGTGGACAATGAGTAACACAGCCAGCTCTGCTTGTTAGGCTCAGAAGGGTTTTTATAATTATAGATGTGCCTACTGGTATTCAGTGCAATCCCATTTTAGCATTTAAGAAGTGATCAGCTTAAGTGAGTTCAAACAGCTCTTAAGCATTGAAAGAAAACTTAAATGCCCTGCTGAATGGGGATATGAATCAGCTTCAGATTTACTGGCAAATTTGTCTAGAGAGAATGTCCTTCCTACCTAGGATCCTATATACATGAGTTGGAGATTTTCCTTTTCCTACTGGTGCCAAAATCAGCACAAGTCTGTCTTCACATCACAAACTGCAAATTGACACACTATTTTGCCTTCTTTAGTTTATTGTCAGCCTTTCTCACTCCCTTTAGTAAAGAATGAACATGATATGCTTCTCAATGTTAATTTTCAGGGGCCTCTTTAGGTATGAACTGGGATTTTTTTTTCCATAGCAGATTTATCCAAATTTTTATGGATGTTCCAAAACCCCAGAGATGAGTTGAAAGGATCAAAACTCTTTACTCAACCTGTGCCACTGAAATAATCCCTAGGAGAGAATTTACGGCCTTCCTAATGTTCTCAAGGCTGTCTCCTGAAATGTCTCCAGTTTCTGGGCACTGTCATCTGCAGCAAACTCTTAAGGAAATAAATATGAAATTATCAGCTCAGATAGTGCCAGTAGGCTGTGATAGGAGGCAGTGAATTGCTACCCTGTGGGCTCTCTCTGGCTCCAAGACAGCTGAGAATCCTGCCAGTGCTTTTTTGGAGGCAGGATGGCTCTGGCTGGGCACCAAAGCCAGGAAAAAGTGTGGGAAGGAGTCTGGAGGCTCCATTTGCTCAGGGGGAGCACCACACAGAGCTTTGGTCCTGAACACCTGCTCAGGGATAAAAGTGCCCATTTCATGTAAAGAGCTTCTCCCCAGAGGGAGAAGGATCCCCTTTGGCTGAGGGGATCAGAGCCGCTCCAGGAGCCCAGAGACGCTTGACAAAGAGTATGAGTAAAATCAGGCTTGAAACAGGTTTTGACATAAGAACAGATTCATGCATAAATGCAGTGTGGTGTTGGTTATAAATGGATGAAGTGGAAATAGAATGTTAGCAGAGAGTTTATTTTTAACTACTATTTAGACTTTCCAAAGTGTTGTATGTGATAAAAACCATGGGCTGGTAAAAATTCAGGTAAGGGCAAAATGTTACAATATTCAGTATTCTCTGAGAGTAGATAAAACACCAGAGAAGAATGTTATTGTGGTAATGTGATAAGAAAAAAAATTACTCCATCTAAAAATATTAGTTTATAATGTTAGCTAAATTAAGTAGTTATTGATTTTTAATATTTGTGTTCCTCTTACTGGCTTTTTTTTTTAGTAGATAAAACACCAGAGAAGAATGTTATTGTGGTAATGTGATAAGAAAAAAAATTACTCCATCTAAAAATATTAGTTTATAATGTTAGCTAAATTAAGTAGTTATTGATTTTTAATATTTGTGTTCCTCTTACTGGCTTTTTTTTTTTATGGAATGCTCTCACTTTGAGTGGCACAGTGGAAGATACAGGCTCGGCAGCATGCTGGCTGTTCTGCCAGCAAAGTAAACAGCACTTCAGATAAGATTTGGGCTTGCAGCTTCTCTTAATGAGAACATCATCTTTCAGGGCACGGATTTGCTCATGTAACCAAATAGGCCATGCATGCCCCTATTTATTATAAAAATTAATATACAAAACAAACTCCATGTATCTATATGGGCAAGCTATATTATGCCTGTGTCTTATCTGCATAACTTAATTATAGCAGTGCTCAGCAGCTCAGAGAAGGAATGGCAATGAAGCTCTGAGGTATCATGTGGGTGCTTCAGCTGGGAAGGAAAATCCAGCATTCCTGATATGGGGAGCCCTGTACTGCATCCCCACTGCCACACTCTGCTGGCAGTGCTCCTCTTCACAGGGAGCTCTAGGTGATATGCACAGCACAAAATGCTTAGCTCTACACTGAGGTTAAAATCAGTATGGAATAGAACACAGGAATTGGTGCTGTGTGGTATTTGATGATAAAATTAAATTGGATGCCTGTAAGAGGAATAGCAGCTATGCCATATTGCTGTGTGGATGCTGTTATCTTACATGTGTGTTCATTTTTCTTAATTCTAAAATAATGCTGCAAACACGGAGTGAAAGGGAAAATAACGTCAGATTTGTAATCTGTTCACAAATGCTGCTCCTTTTACCACAACCATGATGCAGAGCAAGAGCTTCCTCACCATGCTTCCCCATTAAAGTGGGAATGGGATTAAATGACACTGTCTTTTTATAAAATTTACCAGGAAAAACAAGGAAAGGAGAAGGGAAGGGCCATGAGGCCCAGCATCTGCCCTGCTATTGAGGCTGCTCAGTGGCTTCCCTGTCTCAGAGGCATTTGATAACTGTGAGATCTCTGTTAGAGATCTGTCCTTCTACCAGTGCCACACCATCAACAGGGTGTACTGGTAAAAGTTTTCTTTACTTTGCAATAGCTTTTTGTGTAATTGTAGTTCCACAGTGGCCTAAAAAGCACTGTGTTCTCCTTCCAGACCTATCCATAAATCTGTATTTTTCCATTTTTTTTCTTTTTAAATGAAAATAATTTAGTTGTACCGATTGAGTTTTCTTTCCTAATATAAAACCTTCAACGAAAAAGCATTGTTTAAAAGCTCTAGAGATGAAAAATGTAAACTAAACTTTAAAATTTGCTAATTGTAAATCCCTTTGTCTTTGGTTTGCTGCATAGCAGATCAATTCCAAGTAATTATTATGTGGAAAATGTAGGACTTTTTGGTTCATATGTGTATTGAAAAGATGCAAAGCCAATATTAAAAGAATTTTAATTGGTTTGAGATAGTAGCAGGAAATGATTTTCCTTCATTTGTAGAATCAAAAAAATGAAAGTATCTCAGCTATTAAATTTGGGAAAGGAGTGCGCATTTCAGCACTGCAGTTACTGATGTGTGAAATACAGAAAAATGTTAATTGAGGTAGGCTTGTGAAGTGAAATTAGTTGCAAGTGGACTGTAGATGAGCAAAGGGATTCTTAGGGTGTTGCACCTCAGCCATACTTTGAGGTTAATTCATTAGAGATAATTGGAATGTTAAATAGCTTTCTATAAGGAATCGCTGCTACAGTGGTCTAACACTTTTAATCTGATTGAATGAAATGCTAATTACCAATATTCAGATTTATGCTATGCTTATTTATGTACTTGCCACCCTTATTACTTCCTTGACTGCTGATAACATTTTCTGTCAAGGGTGACAGCCCTTCAATCATCTGAAAATAAGGGCTTGAATGAGGGAACCTTCAGCAAGGGCTGCCTGTCCTGTCTCTATCCATGAAGTCTGGTAAAACACAGGAGCAGCTGAGCAGTCTTCCAGTGTTTCATAGCTGATTGAATCCTCACCAACACCTCCAGAGCAAATGCAATGCCTTTGGTGTGGTTTCTGTGTGGGCCTGACAGCATTTATATACCATTGCACCAAAATTCCCACAAATGGCAATTCTTGGCATAGACATGAGTGGGTTTGCAGCCTGAGTACCCAAATGTGGTCTGGGTGCCTTTGTGACCCACCAGGACCTGTTGCACTCCAGCCAGCAGGGCAGATCCAGGGTCTCTGGAAGGAAGCAGGGAGAGGAGGTTTGGTCTGCCTGGCTCTGTCCCCTGGGCAGAGGCCATTCATGTGGTGACACAGTGTCCATGCCCTCAGCCAGGAGTTAGATAAATCAAATAACACAGGATATATTCTCCACAGAACACCGAGGTGAGCTGTCAGGAATGAAGAGAAATGCTGATTTACACCAGAAACCCGAATACAAACCCATAGCCTGTCACAGATTTTCTTTTTTTCTTTCCTTTATTTATGACTGTGACATAAGTGTCCTCTGCATCTATTTACTCTTACCTGGGGTCTCAGGCTTGCATATTTCATTTGCCCAGATGGGCTGCATCACTCTGTGAAGGATGATCTCTCTGTGCTGGAGAGGTGCCTGTGCCAGGTCCCATGCATGTTATCTCTTATTTATTGCCTCCCTGGCGGCAGGCTGTCGCCAACAGGCAGATAATTAGTGTGGCTCAGGCTGGAGACCTGTGGAAAGTCTGAGTGCTTTCATAATTAGCCCATAAATGCTGTAGGTTTGTGCTAGAATCCTCCACAATTTCCGCTATCAGAAGCTCAAAGTTCTTTCTTCAGTGAGATATTTATTTTTTATTCTTATAAAAAGAGGAAATCCTTGCATTATGGATCTATTCTCATTTGTGTTGACTTACTTTTGATGGCTTCCTATTTAAAACAGACAGCTTTTGTTTTTGGAGAACCTCAGAATCATTTAAAGAGAAAAACTGTCCCTCTTTCTGCTTGTGCTCCCACCCTGTACAGAAAGAGAAAAAGCAAAAGGAAAAAGTAAGAATAGGAGAAAAGTGTTACCAGAAACAGCTAAACCAACAGCATAATCTGCAAGTTCTGTGCGTACTGTTATGATATCTGAAACATAATTATCAAGCTTAAGTTAATTAGACTAATGCTTAGAAAATCTGGCATGGCAGATTGTGGTAAGTAATTATATATCCCGATTAAAAGATGTAATATGCAGCGAGCAAAAGCAAAAAAGAAAACTCCATTTGATACAGCCAGTGAACACAGACAATTAAGAAGTCAAGTAGATGAGCACCGACAAAGATACTGAACTTTGTGGAAGATGATGGGCAAGATGCCAATTTTTCAGTGGAACAGATTTTGCATAGTATCAGTCAAACTTTTGTTTTATGAAAATCCATGCTACTGTTTCCTAACTGAAATACACGAAGGGCCACTTGCTTTTGCATTAAGGCTAGCTGACAGGAGTACAAGGGAATGTGCAAACAAGAATGTGACATTAGAGTACTAGTTTACATATATATAGAAGTTGTGTAAATGGCTTTTCTTAAAAGCAATTCACAAGATGTCATATGAGAAATAAAGCTGTGAATACAGTGTCTTCTGCAATTAAGTTTAATAATGATTATGGGTCAGGATGAATGGGGAGAGCCTGTGTGCCTTTGTACCACACAGAATGTGCACAGGAAAACCCTGAAACACACTGAAAACATGATCTCTTTTTTTTATTTTAACTTTTGCTTGAAGAAGAAAGTTTTGCTTGAAGAAGAAGATAGTTTAGATAAAAAAGACCTAAAGAAAGGAGAGAAATGTAAAAACAGACCTGTGAAAGAAGTTCAGATTGCAACTTCAAAATGTGTCTAAATAAATAAAATTATTTTGCAAGTTCTCCGCAAAGTCTGTGACTGTACAACTGATTCCCCAATCAACTCCCTCCTGAAGGAGGAGTGAGAAACCTGCAAAGCCCTAGTCTGGTAAATTCAGATGAAGCAAGTCCATGCATGATCCATTCTCTCAGCATTTAATCCACAAGTTTTTGACTGTGCTTCTGGAACAACGTGCGAGTTCTTCTCAGCAGAGCCACGTGTTTTATCCGTATCTGCTTTCATTTCCGTTGATCTCATTGTTTCCTAAGGCATGAACAAACTGATTGAGCTGAAAGCATACAAAATTACTTTTTTGTCTCTGAAAATTGGGAGTGTTTGGGTTGCTTTAGGTTGTCTTTGTACCTTTCCTACCCTCCATCCTGCATGGTGATGTGCTCCCCCTCCAAACAGTGTGGGATTTTCTGTAGCTCTGGAGCATATCCTGTGGATTATGCAAAGAGAAGGTGGTGATCTGCTGCCAGGGTATCATCACCAGAACAGAACTTGCAAAAATATTGCAAACTAAAAAAGTTCCTGTGACTTTTCAGATGAGTATTTTTTAAATATCTGTGCTCAGAGGTTTTAATATTAATTCAGTCCAAAAGCAATGATACTGAAGTCTACATATTAAATAATAATTGTTATGCAAATGCTATCAGTTTATGATTTCTACATAGAAACATAGGATGTCTGGGAGGGTTTAGCATGGGCAATAGCAACTGTTTTTTTCCTAGGCAGTTTAATATTATTTTCAATATATTTTCATCAAAAACACCTTTCTACATTAGAAGCAACCAGCCTTAATTAACTGCCAGTCTATCCACCTAAAATTAATTCTTCACAAATTCACAGTCCCTTCCCTTAAATTAATTTCAGAATATTCCATTCCACGGCTATTATGCCATCTTTATTTTTCTGTGTGGGCATTATGTGGGTACAGCTTATTCCCCAGAAGAAGGATTTCAGCAGAAGGCCAACACTGCAACACAAATACATCTTTGTGATGTTTGTACAATAGGGAAAAAATTACATGGGCAAAACCTCCTGTGATGCCCCTTAATAAGACAACTTCCTGCATAAGTTTTACAGCAATATTAATGGCCTGGATAAACTGGAACAGGGGCTTGGCCATCTGAAATCTCCAATTCTGCTCCCATATCTGGGTCTGGTACTATCCACTGCCACAGGATCATTGAGA
Organism: Geospiza fortis; assembly: GCF_000277835.1. NCBI lineage: Eukaryota > Metazoa > Chordata > Aves > Passeriformes > Thraupidae > Geospiza > Geospiza fortis. The sequence continues at coordinate 5,785,448 of NW_005054317.1, forward strand.
CATGGGAGCCTCCACTGGGTCTAAAAACTGTTCCAGGTATTGAAGATTTTCTTCCCTTTTCCTGCTGCTACTTTAAGAAATGAATTTACAGACTCTGGGGCATTTGCCCTTGATAAAATTTGTTTGGTTCTTATCCCACTAGGTCAGTGGAATATCAATAGATTCTTAATGCAGTCTGTCTTTTAGAGTTTCTTTCATTTCTCAGAGCAAAAGTAAATGTCATTCATATTGGCAGGTTGTAATGGGAACATTGAGACACTAGTTTTTAAAAATATACACAACTTCTTTCAAATAGTCTTTGTCTCTCTCTTGTTTCTTCAATGTGTCTATAGCAATTACAAGGTCAGAAATCCCTTAAGATGGTAGAAAAGGTCATTTTTGTTGTCTTTTCTACCCCATGCCTCAGTGAAATATTCATGGTACAGCTCAGGTATTGGGCTTGGGTTTAATGTTTCGTTTCATTGCCATCTGTTTTGTTGTTGAAGTTGTTGTTGTTTTTTCCCTTGGAGGGGGGTGAGGGACCCTGGAGGCAGCAGGGAGGGATGCTGGCATATGAGCCCAGACCTGATGGAAAAGAGGAGCAGTGAACCTGCAGGACCAGAGTAGCTCCTTTGATCCACACTCTTCTTTTTTAACATTAAAAATCCTTCTGGGGAAAATCTGCCATTGTGCATGTGGCTCATCAGTAGTAGATGTGGTAGGCTCTGTGCCTCCTCAAAGGCTAGGAAACCACATTAAAGTAGTCTTTTATATTATTTGTAAAGTTCATTTGTATGACAGCACAGACATTGAAGCCCAGCTCTCACTGAGCCAAGTGCCATTAACAAGGTCCAAGGTGTGTGGAAATCCAAGAGATTTCCAGAGTGCTGCAGTGGCTCAGGGGCAAAGGCAGCACAGAGAAAGGATGAACCTGCAAGGGGATGCAGAGGCACCAGGAGGACTTGGCAGCAGGTGCCCAAATCCCTTGGCCACAGCCAGCTGCCCCCACCCAGCTGTGACAGACCTGGGGACACCACAAGGACACAGAGACCTGGGCAGGGAGGGTTTCTCTACAGTGGGGTTCTCAGAGGTGAGTTTTAAGCTCTTTTGTGACTGTTTTTACTGTAATGAGGGTGTTTGGCCCATAATGACTCACCAGGATTTTTCAGATTCTTTTTCATCATCCTGCTCTTTTTCAGCATTTCCCTCTTACTGCTGTTGATTTAAATGTCATGACATTTTAAACATGACTTATTATAACAAAACAGTATATAAAACAATATGCTGCATAATAAATGCAGCCATATTTTTTTGAGTGAATGTTAAATGAGAGCAATTTACTCTTCAACCTATTTTACTACCTACTTACTAGAGGGTATTGGCTGCCTAAATCCCAGGGAGGCAATCTAGGTGGTGAAGTAGCCTTGCAAGGCTGAAAGCCAGAGAAGTATTTGAGGGGTGCCTGGGGGAAAAGGCTAACCTGGGGATGTAGCTTTATCCAGGAGTGTTGTGATCCTGAGCCCTGGGAAAGCAGAGCAGGCAGGATCACCCTGGGAAGGTCTGTTGGTGAGTGAGGGGTCCCCTGAGAAGCACACAGAAAATCAGGCTGTGAAGCCCCTGGGGTTCACCACAGTGTCATTTCAGACCCTGAAGTCTCCTTGAAATCCTCCTACAGCCAGTGGAGGGAGTGACTCAGAGTATGAGTTACTCCAGAACACATTGATGGAATGTTTTCATCTTCATTTCACAGAATGTTGCAGAGGGTGAGGAATTTTTTTAAACAGCAATAAGCAAATTCCCCAGAGAAGAAGAAATACACTCTGAGCACTATGGGCACACCCCAGAGATGTGGTGAGAGAGGTGGAACTCCTCCCTGGAGATGAGGGCATGCTCCCATTCCCCTTGGTGGTGAACTGGCTCTGTGCCAATGCCACAGCCCCTGCAGCTGATATCCTTTGTGCTGTCAGAAAAAGACAAAGAAAGCAAATAAACCAAACCAACCTCCTTAACACACATGTGTTTTCCTTGGCATGTCATGAATCTTATTGAGAGTATGGCAAATATTTGTCTAAAGTTAAGAAGATTACTGAGGGAAGTTGTGACTTTGAAACTCACTGCAGCAGGAGCCAGAATACATCACCCTGATTCAGGCACCTCGAGGTTATCTCTGCTCTTGGAGTGGGACATGCACATCTCTCTGCAGCTCTGACCTCTTGGGAAGAAGCTTTCAGTCAAGTAATGCATGCACCTGCATGAAATTTTTGAATCACTGACTCTATCGTTGATTAAAGTGCTTTTCCTTGATTAAAAATAGCCTTTTTCCAAATGAGTAATGTTGCATGACAGGCTGTGCACGCAGGATAAGGTTTCCTCCAACATTATCACACTGATGACATTGCCATTTCTTAGCCAGCTCTCTGTGTGACACATTTCTCATGTGTAGACAGTCCTCTGTAGCCAAGGCCATTAGAAGGCTCCCCACAAAAATCCACCTTCTCTTCCCAGGTGAGGAAGACTACAGAGGTGTTTCTAACATTATCTGCTAATTAGGAGGATAATGGGCATGGTGAAAATGTATCTAAACACTTTTATAGATTCTTGCCTGGATTCAAATCAGGTTGTAAATAGCAGTTCCCCAAGTCTTTGGCAAGACTTCTTACCCCAGTGGATATTCCTTCAAGTATCTTTTTTATGATGTGCTCACTTTCCAAGAATTTTATCTCAGTCGGAGCCAAACTGGAAGTCTGTCAAGATCTGAGCTCTTCAGAGTGCAATCTACATATTTCACTGAATGGTAAACGTGTTTTCCTTGCAACTGTCGTTCTGCTTGTGGGCTTGCTTGTCTTTTATATTTTCAAAAGCAAATTTCTTAAGATTCCTTTTATATTTAGTCTTTTTTTTTTCTTATCAGAATTGTTAGAAACAGTGGTTTGCAGAGTTTATTTTAGCTAAGCACTTAAACATGTATGCTTAAGGGTTTTACTTAACCTTTATGTGTTTTCACAACATTCTCTTCATCTAAGTGCTAAATAGGGTGCAGTTATTCATAAGTGAAGTGTGGGGTTCAAGTCTTTCCTCAAAGCACAACAATAAAACTGAAAAAATATTTGCAGTCACTATGACAAAGAGTCGACAGGAGGCTAAAGAACCACCACTCTCTAAACCACACTTTTGATAAACTGAGGTTTCCAGTGGAATGTGTGCTTTGCAGCAATATCAGCAGCTGTGAGGTAGCAGCATATTTCATGCAGGAGCAGTAAAACAATTGGAGAAGGATTTTCCAGTACATACTTTAAAAATTGTCTCATATAAAAATGCAGATAATTTAAGCTTTTTTCCCATCTCCTTAAATAATTCAGATTTAATGCAGCATGAAAACCCACCCCAAAATCAGGGATTTCTGATTCATGCAAACACAGATATCTGTATGATATAGAATCATAAGCAAAGTCAGCAGATGAGAAAATTATAGGATGTGGGTTTTTTCTGCAGTGTTCACTGTAAATTAGAGCAATTAAATTACAGCAGTTTTGTAGCTGTAATTAAATATGGAGATGGGCCCAGAGATGCAGAAAGCTCTGAACTGCCTGAGCTGCTGAGGCTGGGAGGGGGAGCAGTGGGAAGGGGGCTTGGAAAGGGGTCCTGATGCCACAGCAGCTGCTGGGGCAGAGGGGCCTCCAGTGCTGCATTGACACAAAGTCTGGTGGGTGTTTTGTGTGCTCAAGGGGGAGCCTGCTGGGCTTGTTCTCTGCCTTGTTCTTGCCTTTCCTGGGCCCTGAGCAGAACTGGGGTGATCTCAGCTGGGAGACAAGCCCAGGGCTGGGAGCTGCTGCAGTGATTTTTCCCCCCCCCCCATGGTTTTTCCCAGGTAGGTGGAACAGGATGTGTAAGGGCATGTGATTCCAGCATCCCTGAGAAGCTGCTTTGTGAAACTGCTGTGTTTCATCCATTATTCTTTCATTTTACATTGCAAGTCAAGTCAGGACTTGAGGCACAGCTGAAGGCAAATGGGATGGAGGCAGGAGGCTCAGACTGGCGGAGGAGGGCACCCACCAAAAAGCTCACACTCCTTTCAGCAAGGCAGCAGAGAGTGAGGAAAGGCTGGAGCATAGCAGGAGGTACAGATAATAGCAGTAAATGCTGCATTTAATCACATTGTGCAGTGGGGTGGAAATGAAGCCTTACTCTGAGGTTATAAGTGAAATACAAAGAGAAGTGAAAGGAAAGAAAGCACTGGGGGAAAAGAGCAAAGAGGTCAAGACCAGGGCAAAGGAAACAATTCAGGAGTTAAGTTGTAAAAGCAGTAGCAGAGGAGGCTGAGGTGGCTGAAAGCCATCACCAGGACCAGGAGGCTCCCACTATCACCAAAGGAGATTTTCCCCATGGGGTGGAAGCTCCCCCACAGCTGCAGTGCAAGAACAGGAGCAGGGGTGGGCTCTGCAGTGTTTTGGTCACACAACTCTGCTGCCATGAGGGAGCTGGGGGAAGCAAGGTGTAGCAGCAGCCCTGGGATAAAGTTTGTCTCCAGCCTCTGGAAATGGTTGCCACTGGTGAGAAGAAATTAGATTTTCAGCCTCCTCATGGTTCACGTGTTAATCTGATGTTGAGCTATCACTCTGAATATTTCAACACAGTGTGATTTAACTATAGAAAAGATGCCTGGATATCCTAAGGTGTGCTGGTAATAATGAACACCAGCAGCTGGGTAATGCCTGATCTCTGATTCAAGCCACTGGCAAAAATTCATTCTTTTTATTTTTTGGTAGCTGCTGGTTTTGATAATACTATATTTTATAATTGCTGAAGCAGCTGAGTTTTGTTATGTTGCTCCAGTTTTGTGTAATTACTCTCCATCACTATAATTTTTCTTTTAGTTAAATGCATTGGAGGTTATAAACTCTTAACTATCAACTATAAATATTCATGGGGAGTGAGAATAGTTCTAACTACCATAAAAGCTTTTTCCCAATAATTTTGGCTAGTGCTCTGTATTTACACAGGTTGCTTTGCTGATGGTGTTATGGCATAAGCAGAAAAAAAATATACACATCACTTCAAGCAACAGCCAGTCATAGACCCAGGTCCCCTATAGTCTGCTCTGCTGAGAATTCTGGGCTCTGCCACAAAGGGCAAAAAGGAGAGGTCCCCCAATGTGAATGTGCTATAAAACAATATTGTGTTTCCCTTAAGAATTGCAGTGATAAAAACATAGCCCTTCCTGCAGCACTAGCAACTTTAATAAAATAACATAAAGCACAGCTGTCAGGTCTGCCAGCATCTCACACTGGGAGACATGAGTGAGAAAATGAACACTTTTCACAAGCAGAAATATTCAAAGAGCTCCACTGTTTACATGTAATCAAGACTGACAGTCATAGATTATCAGTGGAAGAGCATTTTCTGCTTGAGGTGAAAGAAGAGGATAATTTATCAGGAAGCCCAAGAAGTCAGAAATCAGTAATGATCTGCTTGAAGAAGGGCATATCTTAGAAATAGTGCATTTATTTGTACTGCAAGGCAAGAAGATGTTTGGAGTTATAAACACGAGCCTTGGTGCTTGAGGAATGTTGAGCAGATCCAGTGTGTAATTTGCTGGGCAGCTGCGATTAGAAACCTGACTAATGTGTGTCCCAGTGCTTGTTCAGAATATTAAAAGAAAAATTTAGCATATTAGAGATTGTCTAAAAGAGCTGCTCATGCTCTCTCATCCTGTTCCCTCCTTTTGGAGTTAGCCAAGCTCTGCTGAGGGTGTTGCTCACCTTTCTGTTGATGCTCAGGATTCAGAACGCTCCTGTAGAGTCTCTACAAACAGGTTTGGTTTCAGAGAATTTGAGGCTTTCAGAGTTTTGCAGTAAAACATTTTGTCCACCTGGTGCAATGCTTTTGCATCACTTTTCTCTTATGAAAACAGGCCAAGTATCAGCTGCTTTGAAATGGTAACTAATTTGGAGCCCTACAGAAAAGGTTTTATAGCCTCACCTTGCCTTGGTGTGCTCTGAGTTTGCAGAAGTAGAATTGTTGTACAGAAATTATCACAAACTTCAAGCTAGTCTGTGTTTGGATATATCTGAATAAGGATGTCAGCTCAATTTATCCAGCTTTTACTCTGACAGGAGTAGGAAAGATGGATAAATCACTATTTTTTATGAACGGATATCTGGCAAATAGAGGCACCTTTTTGCCCTTTAGGTTGAGCAGAACCTTGGAGTGTTCTTGAGGTGCAAGAGAGTGTTGCTTCCTCAGCTTAATCCAAACTTTCAATACAAGTCAGATGTTTGCAAAGATTCACAGCTGGGACTTGGATGTGTGTGTGTCAACATGAACACACTCTGAGGCACAGAAATCCCTAAGAAACAAGTATCAACTGTTATGTTTGTTCCCCACCTGAATTCTAAATCAGTACAATTTATAACTGCAATATCTATGCTCTCCTCTCCTGAAAGCAGCTTTACAACTTAGCCAAAATACTACAGAGACTGTCTTAATCTCTCTTAATTAAAACAAACAAAAACATTTTGCAAAAGTAAGATTTACATAAAGTAAAATTTTACATAAAGTAAAAAAAAAAAGAAAGTAGCTTTAGCTAACAGAGGCCCTCATGGAGAGAACTGAATGTGGCTGAAATGTAAGAACACATTAAATAACCAGGTGAGACCAAACCCATCCATGATCAAATTCCTTTGTCACCATTAGGGATCCCAAGCAGATCCTGGAGATTTGAAGGAGCAGGAAGGTGCACAGGTGGAGCTGCATTGTGCTTTTCAGCTTCCATGGATTTGTAGTATGTGCAATCCCTGAGCTAGAGCTTGATCAGCAACCTTTATTTTGTCACCTGTTTGTTGGTGCTGTTGATCTTGAACCTGCCAAGAACATCCAGAACACCGTGGAACGTTGGGGTTGAAAGAGACTGTAAAGATCACCTAGTCCCAGCTGCTTCTGCCATGGGCAGGGACAGCTCCCACTGGACCAGGCTGCTGAAGGCCTTATCCAGTGTGGTTTTGCGCACTGCCAGGGTTGGGCCATCCACAACTTCCCTGGGCAACCTCTGCCAGCATCTCACCACCCTCACAATAAAAATGATCTTCCTAATATCCAACCTAAATTTCCCCTATTTCAATTGGTACCCATTACTCCTTGAGCTATCACTACAGTTCCCAATGCAGAGTCCCTCTCCTTTCCCTGTGAGCTTCCTTCAAATACTGAAAGGAGCTGTGAGGTCTCCATCCAACCTGCTCTTCTTCAGGCTGAACAGCCCCAATTTTCTCAGCCTGTGTTCACAGAGAAGGTGCTCCTGTCCTCTTATCAACTTCTTGGCCTCCTCCAGACTCCTCATCCAGCACGGTTATCCAAATTTAACTATTTTGCATCAAGGTGGCTCTGTCTGTGGTTTGGCTTGTGCTGGAGCTGCAGGGTGGTGGTGGCAGAGAAGGGTAGGAAGCCACCAGAGGTGGTTTTCCCAATACCTCCAGGGTTAGTTTGATCATATCACAAGCTAAGTGGCTCTGGGGTGATAATTGTGGATTGCACCTCAGAAATGACTGGCACAGCAAGAGCTCTGAGCACAGAGTAGTCCTGGGATCCTGTTTGGGGGTAGATGTAGCAATTTTATACTGAAAAATACTCATCTGTTAGTCAGTTAACAATGAATACCTTGGCTGTGGCAGTGATTTAACACCTCAGGCTGTTGTTTGACATTCTCAGTGTGCTCACAAAATGTGGAGGCACCTTTTCAGTGAGAGGGGCTCGAGATGCCTGCGCTGAGCTCCCATCCAGGCTGGGCTGCTCTGTGTCCTGGGGGCTGTGCACTGGCAGCCAGGGCTGCTGGGCTTCCAGACAAGTTTCAGGATTCATTGCTGCTCTCCATACATCTGTTTTAACCTCAAAGATTGATTATTTTTAAAGGTTAGCAGCTATGTAGCAGAAGAAACCCTCACCTTTGCCAGCTTTGAGAAGTCACTGTGGTCTGTAACTGCACAGTTTTAATTTAGACAACAACAACAGCCATTGCAGTTTAACCCTCCTTATTACCACTCACTTCAGTTTTCTTGAACAGGGAAAAAAAAATCACCACCTGCCAGTCACACCCCCACTTTACCATTCTCCACATGGAGCCAGCCTCACCTGGATTGTGCAGAAATGAGACAGCAAGGAAGAGCAGTAGCCAAATCATGTCACTAAAAGCAATTCTGGGTTAAACAAGGAGACCTTGAGGAGCAGGGGCAGCTCTCTCTTGCCTTCCAGCTTTTGCCTGCTGCACCTCCCACCAGCATTAGGTTGAAGGAGCAAAACTCTGCTTTTTTTCAGAGAACAGCTCACACCTCAGTCAGATTTACCACCACCTGCCTTGTCCTGGTGCATTCTCTTGTGAGGTGTGAGCATTCCCAGTGCACAGAAAGGACAGGATGATGGATACCCTTTCCAATAACTCCTTGCCAGGTCAGCTGTGGTACCTCCACACCCTGTGGGTGTGAGCAGAGGGTGACAGCAGAGCTGTGGACCCAGGGCATGTGCTGACAGTGTGTACACTGCACCAGTCCCTGCCTTTTAAATCTTTCTCATTCTGTGGCATCATTACAAGATGGATTTATAACATACTTAGCACTAATGTAACAATGAAGATTAGCCTTCTCTGAGTCGAACAGTAATACACTTCAATTTGCCTACAGCTACTGCATTGTATTGGCATGAAAGGAAATGGTTTTCTAATGCAGCTTCATCTGCTGAGCAGGGGGAGATCTGTGCTGCAGAGTGTAAAGCTACATGGGACTCTAGCTGGTAGCAAAATTCAGAGTAGGAGAAACATAGCATAAATAAAAGTGTTTGTGAGTTGGAGGTATGCTAACAATCCTAGTTTATTGCTAAACATTCCATATCCAGTAATGCACTTTGCTTGGAGGTTCATGATGGCTTCATCTTTGTTTTTTCACCACTTCATCTTCTATACTGTAATTTTTCCTGAAATAGAGGTGTAAATTCATTAGTTTTCAAAATTTTTTTGGGGACATTAACAGGAAGTTGGTATTATGAAGCTCCTTAGAAGCACTGGTGCTGTTAATGCAGTCTGTGCTGTGCTCTAAGCCTAGAGAACCACTGGAATCTCAACACTTGATCTGTTAAGTAAATGTTTCTGCTGTCTGGTGTAAATGCTGCCTTCACTTGACAAGTGTCAGGCGTTCTTTGAAGGGACATGTGCACAAATAGTCACTCAAGTGCCAGTATTTACCCTAATGTGGAGCTCCCCTCTTCAGGAAAGCAGCAAAGCTGTCAGCTGCTCCCTTCTTCTTGAGTGGCAAAGGAAGAAATTATCATGTCTGGGACAATACCATGTAACAGTTCTTGCATATGGGATAGAGCAAATTTTTATGGGCATAGTGTGCAAGTTGGACACAAAAATTATATGTTTCTTATACTTTTTTTCCCCCAAGAAATCAATGAAATATAATTATGCTTAAAATAACAGGTTTTGTTTCTAGACCAGGGATGTGTCTGCTTTCAGCAATGGCAGGGAAGGATTGATAACTTGCATGCAGAGAAAGAATGAAAAAAATATTAATATAAACTGATGGTGGGAAACAATTGCAACAGGGCCTTGTTATCACAATAGGTCTTTGATAGGAAAGGTGGGCAGAGGAAAAGACAGAAAAATTCACAGGGAATAGTGACAAGGTGGTCAGCTCACTCCACTGGTGGGGTGGGTGCTTTAAAGGACCTGAGTGTTTTCCTGTTGATTTATCTGCCAGCTTTGCATCAATTACCAACAAAGTGTCTGAGCATCAGCCCACAAAGCTGAGCCTGTCCCTGCCTGTCACTCACCCTGGCACCTGGTGCTGTCCTGGTAAATGCAGCCACTGTCACCATTCTAAACCAGCAGCAACCTTCACCCTTCCTCTTCATCACCTGGTCCATCCATCCTGAGGGCACATGGAAGAGTTAGACTGATTGCCCTAAATTTGACATTAAAACTGAAAAAATAATAAACTGACTTTTTTTTTCTTTTCTCCCTCAAAAAGCTGCAGCGCCACGACAAAGATGATTCCCCTGACAAGTGGAGGACAGAAGAGGAAATGGCAGCTGAAGCAGAAATTCTGAAGAAGTATTTCCAGGAAAACTAGAGGTAATGATCTGACCATTGACTTACTCCTGCAGCACCCAAGCCTTTGCTCAAGCCTCCAGAGGCTTCTTGAAGACAACAGGGCAAATATCTAGAATGAAAGGAGAGAAAACAAAGCTCTTAGTTTTGTGTTGTTTCCAAAAGATCACAGCACTCCAACAGGGGCTGAAATGACATGCTCCTTCTTGAACAAATCAACACCATCCTAGAGCATTTTGTTTCCAGACAGCAAAAATAATGGTGTATTTAGAAATGAGAATTATCAGCATTTACTTAAGAGGAGTCTTTAACCTAACATATCCTCCCTCTGTTTTTAGGACAGAAAACAGCCCTGGTATCTCTACACAGAGCTAAAACTCTAAAACTGGTGTGTCTGTGTACAACCACATATGCATATGAACCTATACATACAAAATTGCATGAGAATTCAGACTATAGAGGGCATAAATATACTAACCTCACCTGTCAAGTATTAAATGATTTGATCAGTTCAACTACCAAAACCAAGCTGCTGGAAAACTGCCTGTTCTGCTAAATTTTCCACTGACCTTAAAAGAAAAAGAAAGATTTGCAGGGAGGAATAGTAAAGAGAAAACACTTGGCAAACACTAAAATTGGTGCTCTAGAAATTGAGAGTTTTTCATTTTGTACCTGGAGTCCCAGGAGCCAGGTTCTTCCAGCAGAAATGAACTGGCCCCCGGAGATCAACGTGAGTTAGGCTGGGATGTAATACTGCAGCAAGGAGGCCAAATCTCCCTCTCCCCTGCTCCCCATATGCTGTTTGCCATCATCCAGCACTCTCACTTCTCTGTCATTTCTGGCTGTTTCATGTTTTTCCTCTGAAGAACCAAAATCCCAGAAATAACCCTCCTTTCTCTGTGACTCACTGCTTGCAGCCTGGCTTGAGAAATCCTGAGTTAACCACACATTGTATGGGTGGCACACTTAGGTGGCAGCTCTCATCTCCTGTGCCATTCAAATGGCAAATTCAAATGCCACTTGGATGGCATTTTGGATGACTCCTTTTGGAGTTCATCAGATTTTCCCTTCCATTTTTTTTCTTGCATCGTGACCATGTTCCTGTCTTCTCCAGCCAAAGCAGCTGTGTCATTCCTTCTGTGGGTGCACAGAAAAAGCCATGGAACACATTTATTCCCATCTGGGAGGGAAATTCCTCCCCAGCAGCTGGGACCTACAGGATTCGGAGCAGCAGGGTTTGGGCTACACAGTCACATTTCTGCAGTGGCTGCTGGAGTTGCATTTAGACACCCACTTTTCACCTTCTCAGAAATATGCTGCTGAAATGTGAATTACTCAGGCAGGAAGAGCATAGCCTTGGTAATGCATGTGTAAGCACTCTTCTCTAACAGAGGCATTATGTGGTGCTTCATCTATGGCCCAGCAACCAATGAATAGTACTTAGGGGAAAATGGCACATCCCTATTCCAGTGTGATATTGTTTCCCTTTATTGATTTGGTAGGTTTTGGGGGGATTTTTTTTTTGATCTCCTCAAATAAATTGGAAATGCATTTCTTCCTAGAGATTCTCAAAGGGGTTGGAATTAAATCCCCATATATCAATAAAATGTTCTTTATCTCTTCTGATACTAAACACAAGCTGGATAGATGATATAAATCCTTTCCTGCAAGCAAATTGGTGTGGCTGGACATCCATTTGCATTTATTATGAAAATGAGTCAGTGTGTGTCTGCATGGATGACCTCTTGATACGTTTCCCGTGATATTAAGGTCATTACCTTTCCTAGAACAAACTGGTAAATTAAATCTTCCTGGCATCATTATCATGAGAGTGCCTAGTCCTTCCAACCCTTGATTCCCAACATTAGGCATCACTGTCAATCTCTTCTCCCCAACATTATTTTGCTTCTGAGGTTTAAGGCTCGGAACTTGAGATAAAGGTGTATCTATGCATTCTGCATTTCTCAGCCTTTGTCTTCTCTCTTAACCTTGCTTCTAAAGCAATGAAGATTGAAAACTTCTGGCAAATTAACAAGATTATATGCATCCTTCTTTGAAGCTATTGTTGTATTTCACCTACAAAGGATTTATTTTGCCATTTGTGGGTTTACCTGAATGACACTTGACTTGAGGCTTTTTCATGCAGCAGAGGGAAAGTCAGAAAGAGCTGAATGTGGGTGTTCTGCAGCCAATAAATAGCAATTTGTAAGGCCTCATGCATTACTTCTGTACCTCATTGTTTTGTTTAAAGAAGCCCAGCTTAGCTAGGGCTGGGCAGGCTGAGCTGTGGTTTAGGGCTTTTCCAGCTACCCTTACACTTACCACAAGTCCTTCTCCACCTGCCACAACTCCTGTATGACTGGACAAGGTCCAGTTGCACCTTTTACATGTATTTGGAGACTATCTAATCAAGAAGGACTTGCAGGTAACTTTTTCCTACTAATACTTGAGTAAGGCAAGCAGCTCTTAGTTCTCTCCCTACTTCATTTGCTGCTGCTGATCCCTCTTGGCTGACTAACTGCAGTTAAGTGCTTCTACATCAGTCCCCAGATGACCCAAAATATCCACCCACTCGCTTAAGGAAATGAACACATGTAGCCTTGCTAAGTTTCCACCCTTGAGAAAATGCTTATCTTTAAATATTTTATCTGTGTGTGCAATATCAGCGAGTGAATTTGTGCCTGGCCTGTGTTTCCGCTCTTCCCCCGGGTGTCCCCATGCCACTGTATCCCACCTCATTAGAAGGACTTGTTCCTTCTGCTCACAGAACTGTGTCTGCAGAGCTGGAGCTCAGGAGAACTTCACGTGACTCTGGAAGAGAGAAAGAAAAGGAAAAAAAAACTTTCTAGGGAAGGAGGATATTTAATATAGAATTTCCCCAGTTAGTCACTCTCTTGTTAGTAGCACCAAGATTTTACCTCTTTTCAGCCTCTTTGGGAGCTGTTTCTCATTCTGTCCTCTGGTCAGCTGTGTTTGGTAACTTGGCTGCTTTTTGAGGTGGCTGCACGGGGAAAAGGTCTCTACTCAAAGAGCAGGATTTGACACAGCACCCTAATTTCCAAGCCTATTTTCAGATGTGCCTTTTGAATTTTCTGGCTATGTATAGCTGGGTGTTTTGATAGTCTGTTTTGAGCATTTTAAATTGCACATGCCAGCAAAAAGGCTAAAGATTAAAAGACTTTAACCTTCAGATAGTATGTGAAAAATGTTTCTCTTCAAAGGCAGCTTCACTCTGTGTTGTTATTTCTGAAGAAAGAACCAGGCTGCACAAGTTTCAGTAGTTTTCCTATTTTGTGCATAACTGAAATAATACTTTTATGCCATTAGAAAAGTAGTCAGTCTTAAGTACAATGTCAAAATGTCCCTTTGCATAAAGTTGACAGTGATATTCTGTTGCCAAGTGCTTGGAGTTACAAATATTCAATAGCTTTTAATTGCTTAACCACCTGAATATTTTGTGTCCTGCAACATGCCAAATTCTTGTGGAAATCCCTTCAAATAATGTGTCCTGCACAGTCTTGCAGGATTTCTGATGTCAAATCTCCCCCTTGTCCCCAGTCTGGCAATGTTTCTGGATAATATAGTCTTTCCAGCTTTTCTAAAAGGTATAAATTTTATTCCTTTTTCCCCCTACTCATTCTTTGAGAGCACTCATCCTGCCTCACAGCTGCCTGTTCTGCACCAAGATTCTGCATGTGTGAAAAAATGCTGTTCTATTGCCTTCAGCAGGGAAATTACCCCTGATAGCAGCAGCTGGCCAGGGGGGAATTGAAACTGGCAATTTGACTTGCATCTGATTTTGCTCCAGCACCTCTGGAGTGTGACAATCCATGCTGCATGCATGAGAGTGAAACCCAGAGCAATGCCATCACTTTCCTTAAATTTAGGCAAGTACACAAAATGACTTGCAACACCCATCTTTGCTTGTTTTACTGTAAGAAAAACCCTCCTATCATTTCTGGTACTTTAAACTGCATAAACCCACAAAGAAATGGCTGTGTCTGTGATCCACAGGGTGAACCTGGGATGCAGTGAGGACAGCCTGCCCCAGAAGATGCTGTGCCTGCCCTTCCAGAGCAGGTTGTCCCCTGGGTGGTCACCACAGGCATGGTCAGAGGTATTTTCTGCACTTGGTGCTGCCTGTTGGCAAAGCAGAGGCACTGGGCAGCTTTGAGGAGCACAGCAGGCTGTGCCATGGCAAATGGGAGCGGGGACAAGGCTGCAGCAAGCAGAAACCCTCACTGTTTTCAGAGCCTCACTTGGTAAAGCTGGGCATCCTTTTGAGTGCTTACACTGGAGTTAGAGCCAGGTGGTGCCAGGGCTGGGCAATTCCAGAGGGCATGGTCTAGGAGCTGTTTGTGTGTAATCCTGAAGTAAATACACATGCCAGTAATCTGCTATAGATTTCTCTGCACTCCAGACTTAAGTGCTATTAATTATATCCCCCACTCAGAAGCCTCCAAGAAGCATTAATTAGAAAGCAGGAGCTGGCAGTTTGCTTGCCTGTGTGAAACTATTATGACCTGAGAATGAAGTATAAGCTTCAAAAGAAACACATTTTATGAAGGTCACCTTGAAAAATATCATAAAAATCTGTCAGAAGAGAATGCAGCACTCCAAGTGTGCATTTCAGTGTGACATTATGCTTTAAGTAGTTGGAAATAGCAAAGAGAAGATGGATCAGATCATAGGGTCTGTGCTTTTCCACCCAAAATTCTCTTTTTTCTGCAGTAAGTACATATAAAGTAATGTTTTTGTCATTCCAATGGGATGCAAGGAAAATTAATTATCAACACAAATCCAACAAACATAATCTGCCCTTGCTGGTATTTTTTTAAGTGTAAAATATCCAGACTCTCCAACTCTGCAGCAGGGAGAAGGTTTATACAGGAATTACATTACTTCTTCAAGAGTAAACAGCCAGAAGTGGTGCAGTGACTGCTCAGCAGTGACACCCAGACTGGAAAGCTCAGGGCAAAAGGCTTCCCCAAATAAATGTGCTGTGCTAATGCACAGCAGCCTCACTGTTGAGGCTGATTATTTTTCTGGTTGAAGCATGTGATTATTTCTTATGAAAACAGAACTACAGGAGTGCTAGCTGGAGTTATAAATGAAATGTCATCCTCTTGAGGGAGGCAATGATGTCCCCCTCACACCCATTCCAGGGCTCTGTTTTGAGGCTGGAAGTAGAACTGTCCTGAAAGTTATACATTATTATACAAAGGTATTTCATTTCCCTATAGGTGGCCATTTAATTCAGCTGTCCAGTACATGAATTCCACAGAGCACTGCTTGGATCCTGTAATCATGGCTACAGTAGAAACATCAGGGCCAGGGACACAGACACGATTGTACAGCAGAAATGCAAAGCAGCAAATGTGTTACTGTTGGTGAAGGAAGCTGACAGCCAAATGTTCTCTTAACCTGCACATCCAGCAGCCTGAATGCCCACCTGGGCTGCCTGTCAAAATCAAATATTGTCAGTGGGATCAGTTCTTGATTCATCGTTGGCTTGGTGTGTCACATTGTCTGAGAGGAAAATGGGGGAAGCTGAGCATGAGTGGTGGACGTTTGTCTGAGGACATGGGGTGCAGGACAGAGCTGAGCTTCAAATAAGGATGATATCAACTGCGACTGGGTATTTTTACACCCAAACCTGTGCTAAAATGGTGCCAATCTCTTGCCCCCAAAGCTGCCAGAGGATGCTCTTCCCGAGCAGCCAGACCCTCCTTGAAGCAGATTCACAAAATCCGTGCCAAGTGATTCACAGGCTGCCATCAAACTGTCACTCAGGAGGGGCTCACAATGGAAACTGTTGCTCAAAATGCCGTGGGAATGGGAAACATATGTTTCAGTGAGAGAGACAATCAAACAAAGGAGTGGGTGGCTGGGGAATTGCAGCCACAACAGCAGCAAGAGCCGAGCCCCGCGCGCAGCCCCGGGAGCGAGTTCGGGGCCGTGCCCTCATCTAACACTTGGGTAACAGCTCTGTGTTTAATAAGCTAATTTCCCCAGTATTGAAGCCAGCTCTAAACATGCTCTGAAGTGAAGGTACAAAACTGAAGATGCCAAGCCAAAAGCCTATTCCATGCTCAATTATTAGCAAAGGTTTGTATGGTAGTATCCTGTTGCTGTAGCTGCTGCATAATAGAACTGCCCAGAGAGACATTGGAAGCAGCAGCTCAACATGACCTCAGAGCTTCAGCACTGCCTTTGTGTGAGTGTCAGTATCTAGGCTGTGTAGGTGGAAAGGCATTAATAACTCCTGCAGTAAGTAGTTATTTGAGAAAGGAAGGGGGTGATGGAAGTTGGAAATATGTTGGACTGAGCATACTTGAGGCTCTGTTGTGTGCCAGGATGTCAGTCTCTACACAAAAGCAGAGGTATTGTAGGGATAAACTCAAATGCCCCACTTGTGTCAGCACCTGGGGCTGCTGCAAGGCTCCAGCTACCACTGCAGTAGCACCTGTGCCGTGAGCTTGTGCAGGGATTTCACACACAGCTTCCACAGCTTCAGCATTTCTATTTCTCTGCTTCAGGAACACCTTCACATCTGTCATGGCACCTATTACAGGTTTTTTACTAGGATGGACCACCAAGAGATGCATAAAATTGGAGCAGACATGACAAGAAATGCCCCATTCATTCTCCAGCGTGGGGGCATTTTCTGGGTGATGGTCCCAAATCACTGGTGTGTAATTCCTTGGCATTAGGCAGAGTCCCACCACATGGTCAGGATGGAGGAGGATAAACAAGAGATGATAGTCTTGAAAGATCATTTGTAGGAGCTTATATAAGAGATCATGAGCCCCAAAGAGTCTTGCATGAGGCTATTACAGCAAAATAGATTTGAAGAGTAAGAAGCTGGATTTGATGACACAAGATGCCCTTTCTAATCCTTTGTTCCTATGAGGAGCGGTCAGCAGAGCTGGGGACTGTGCTGTCTTACTCAGGGACATCAGAGAGGTGGCCTCACTTCATGTTTGTTTTTTGTAAAATGATCCTGACCTCTGTCCAAGGGTGCTTTGTGAGTTAGGAATGAAAAGCACGATGTGAAAGGCAGGCATTACTATTATTTGCAAGTGCAGTTTATTGAAAAAGCAGATAAGAAATCGGACAAATCTCTTTCTTGCTTTGGTCAATAATTTTAAAATAGTTATGTGCAAGGCTTTTCTCCTTCCTCTGCTGCAGGGGCTGTAATAGGAGCTGCAATGTGCTGTGTGGGGGTTTCACACTGAACATTTCCTTTTGCCTATTGCTGTCAGTGACTCCTGTCAGAACACACTAATGAGCACCTAAGTCGTTAGTAATAAACAGCCTCACATTTTGTCTTACTAACAAAGATCAAAGCTGCTATTATATGTAATGATCTGTTATGTTTGATACTTCTCAGGTAACAAAGTGTTTGGAACACATCCCACGACACCAGAAAGTCCCCAGAAAGAAAAACCTCATTCTCCAGTCCTCAGTGGCCCTGGATCTGCAGCTTGACAATTTTATTATGTTCTACAAATACGGGATTCTTCCATGAAAAATTTTATTGGACCTTTGGATATCATCAAGGTTGAATTCCAGCTAAGACAACTAAACAGCACTGGTTCAAAATATTGCTCTGAATTGTAACTCATATTTTTCTGAATTGTGTACTTGGGAATGAATCTTTTTAAATTGTCCCTTGGCCTAAATAGAAATAAAGTGCCAGGAAAATCAGGTAGCTACTGTGTTTAGGTACATTATAAAGTGTTTACTCCATGTTGTGCTCTTTGATTCAGTTACTGTATGTAGGCTATTTTATCATAGAAAAACTAGATCTTTTAGCAGTGTGGCAATTCATACAAACCCAGACTTTGTTACAGACTGGCCAAGATAAACTTGGAAAGCTGCTTTTTCTTCCGGTGAGTTCTATAAGAAGAAATATTAAGCTTCCTGAGATCTTTCTTTTTTCTGTTCTTTTAATGCATTATGAAAAGGCTTCAGGAGTTTTAAGGGATACAAAACACTTCTGTAAAACAATATGGGAAGTTGCTCATGGGATAGTGATCACATTAAGGTTAGGCTGGCATGAATGGCTGCTCCCAGCCACAAACAACGAGTGGGAGCCTCCCACATGGAGCAATCCCTGGGCAAGAAATGATGTGCTCAGAACCTTGCACAGGAAGAAACCCACCGTGGGTTAGTTGTTGATCGCTAACACATAATGCAGGAAAAGAAGTCAAACAACAGATGGAAGAGAGAAGAAATGAGTCTGTAAGATCTGCATTAAAAGAGTGCCCATAATCCTCCCCTGGAACTGCAGGGAAGCAAACAACCAAAGCTTTCTGTGTCCCACAAAGTCAGGATGAAAAACAAAATGCCTCCAAGTCTTTCAGTAAGAGTCGTGCTGAGGGAGGCCATGGGTGCAGAGCCTGCCTGAGGGCTTGAGAAGGTCAAGCAGGTCCAAACCAGAGCCTGGTGGAGCTTTGCCTGCCTGGCAGCACAGTGTGATCATGTTCAGAACAAATTCAGGTGCTCCATGGTAGTCTGTCCTGGAGGGTTACAGCCTGACCTGAGCACTATGAAAATGCACAATGGATGAGTTCTCATCATTTTCACCAAGTCCCTCTCTGCTCTCTACTGCAGAGCCATGCAATCCATTGGCTTGAAGTCTTTATGCTTGTCAGATTTAAATAGAAATACTACAGCAAAATCACTGATGTTTGATTCCAGTTTTTAGTGTCATGGTATTTAAATATTGCCCCTGAAAACCACTTTGATTCAAAGACTTTACCATGACCGAGTGTGGCCCCCAGTATCTTCCATTAGCCCTTTTAAAAACTGTACAGATTGTAACACTATTTCTTTTTCTGTGCAGAGTAAATGAAAAGTCCATTTTGATGGAGTCTGCACTTTTTAGACCCTCAGCAAGGGCTGAATAAACAGGAAGTGAAGGTCAGGGAGCAAGAAGCAACAGAGGAGGTAAGGTGAGCAGACAGAATGGTCAAAGATGCTGGCAAATGAGCCAACATAAATGGTTGTCCTTTTGCACTTCAGCATTTCAAGTTGCTGTGATTTCACAGAGAAGGAAGACAGTGGTTGTGCTGCTGAGGAACACTAAAGAAAAACCTCAGCATCAGTTACATTTGCAAGGTATTTTCAAACGTGCTGCTCAGTGGCTTCCTATTTATTATGGAATATTCTGTATTAATTCTGTAGCCTGTGATGAGCAGGCTCTGTGCCAGCCATTCTGCATGGGGGCTGAGCTCCATGCAAGATTTCATTTGTGTAAATGAGGAGCCTGTTATCACAGCACTAAAGGTCCTGGTTTTAAAAAAGGCCTCCTGTGACATTATGCACAAAACAACCTCTTTATGCAGCATGAAAATATTTATGTGCTTCGCTCCAGCTTAAAAAGGGAATTTGCAATAGATGAGGGACATGAGAAAGGATTGGAGGGAGAGATAAGGAGAGATTAGAAAAGGCAGATCATGAGGTACATGACATCCTGCAGCAGTATGTGGAGTAAACCCTCATGGTTTTTTTTTTTAAGATATGGACCTTGAAGATGCTGTCTGGATCATTCATATGTTCTTAAAGAGTTAATTTTCCACAGGCAAGGAGCTGTAGGTAGAGGTGCCATTGATGGAAATGTGAGGAGATGCTGTGCTGAAGACACTGATGAACTTTGTAACCATCTTTGTCCTTTTCAGCCTTCATCTCTCACCCTCATGGGGGTCATGACTGGGCTGGGGAATGCTGCAGCGCTGAGCTCCCTCACCCAAAGCAGGCAACATGGAAAAGATCACCAGGGCAGGGGCTCAGATGGACGTGGCACAAGAGGAGTGGTCCCAGTGGGGTGGCTTCATAACAGGACAGAGCTCAGACCCTCATTCCCTGTCCTTACACAGAAGGAAATTTCCCAGATTTTTTCAATTCCTAAGAGTTTTTCCTGAAGCAGCAGTTCCTCTGGAGGGCTGCAAGGCCTGTGTGCCTCTTTTTCCATGAGTAAACCAGATATGGTTCAGCCACAGCTCTCTTCACTGACTTGTAGGAGCAGGCTGGGAGCTCCATGTGTCCCCTGAGTGCCCTGGAACTTGCAGAAGAGATGTCTGAGGACACACACAGGAGAGCAGATGGGTTATTGGGAGCACACATCCACTGCCATGCCAGGCAGCTCCAGTGCCTTCAGCAAAGGCCATGAGTGCAGCATGGGGACGTTTGTTATTTGTCTTTCAGCAGTTCAGCATTGTTCTTGCTCCAGATGCAGATGTACCAGCTCCAGGTTCTCCATGGGACACCTGATGCCACCCCAGGCTGCCCAAAATGGGTGTGAGCTGACAGATCCATGAGCTGGGAATGGGCTGTGTCAGCTCCTTGAGGACTTTGTGTGTTAATTCAGAAACCTATGCTGCTTCTAACCCCCCCCAGCACACATCCGGGTATCAGGCTCTATTTTGATGCTGTGCTCGAATAAGCCAGTGTTTGGTTTTTAGGTAATGTTGGAGAGGAGGGAAGATGTTCTGCTGGCTCTGTGGGAGCCTGACTGGGCTGCAGGCTCAGGCTGATGCCAAGACAGCAGGTCCTGGATGCAGTGGGGGGAGTCAAGGTCAGCTCCTGGCATGCGACAGTACCCTGAAATGTGGCCAGGGACTGAGCACTCCTGAAATAAAAATACCTGAATCCGTGTGGAATCCAGGGTGATCTCATACCCAGCCATAAAGCAATAAAATTCTAAATGCCCAGTACCCACAGAGCTAATGAAAAACTCTCAAGCTCAAATACACACATAGTGACGGCCATGAAAGTACCAAAATAATTTCTATGCCAGCTTTCTGTGTCCTCCTATCCACTCCCCAGCTCTCACTGTCACTGTGGTCGATGGCTGCTGAAAAGCCTTGTCCAATTCCTGCATCCTGACGTGCAGGCCAGCAGCTCTGTGAAGGAGAAAATGCTGCTGCTCATGTAAGCTGTCCTGTGTGTTGGCAGGGCTGTGAGTTTCAGAGCAGAGTGATATATTTCAGCTCTTGTGAAATTTCTGAATAATCAGCTCATCAAAAAATATCATGCAGAGTTCCCTTGTAGTCCTTTCCAACTTGCCACCTCTCCTGCCAATAGCTCCGTAGGGTGACCACAGCTTGGCAGAGCCCATTAGCACAGCTCTGCACAATCACTCATGAGTAGAGCTGGCTGGAAAATACACTGTTCCCTCCTGAAAAAAAAAAAAAGAAAGAAAAAAGATAAGGTGGGGCAGAGGGTGTGTTTCAGGATGCAGATTTTTCCCACTTCTCTCTCCAGAACCCTCTTCTGCTCTCCCATTGCTCCTCATCTTTTTTCCTCCTTTGACTCCAAGAAAATAAAAATTCAGTTTGAAGTGGCACAGACATTGGATGCTGTTTGATCTGCTGGTGACCCCTCCTGGCCCCCAGCGCTTGGACTGGCACCAATGCACTGGCACCTTCTCCACCAGAGACTCCTGAGCAAGTTGTCCTTGGACCTGCACACTTTGCTGCAACTGCCCAGTTTCTTCTTTGGAGTTTCTTGAGCAGATATTGCTGAGATTTCTCTCCTTGAGCAGCACAGTAGCCTGCTGTTTGGCCATCTGGGAGCTGGTGATCTTGTCTCTGTGCATGGTGAGATGGGGGATGCTGGAAGGGCCCCAGGAAAACCTGGGCAGCAGTGCTGCAGGGACAAGGGGCTGAGCAGCCAGAGTCCCTTCAGCTGCTCCTCACAGCCCTGGGCTGGCTGCAGGCATGCCCCCTGTGCTTTCCATTCATTGCAGACACCTGTTTCCAAGCCCCAGGTGAACATGGCTTTGGCTGGGAAGAGCAGAGTCCCTCTGTGTCCTCTAAGGATGCTCAGGCCCTGGCACTGTGGGGAGGAGGCTGCAGACCCCCCTAGGGCCGGTGGCAAACAGGTCCTGCAAAGGGAGGTGGTGCAAAAATCAGTGGTTAGTGCGTTAGGATTGAAGCTGTGGCATGAAAGCCTTGTAGGACTGAGGTTGTTATATTTTTTAGGTCTGTGGTAGCTGCATTGGCTGTGGCACTTGGTGAAACATGGGTTTAGAACTTGTGTCACATTGCAAACCCTGTGTGGGACACAACTGCATCCATCAGCGGCAATGACTCCAGCACAGGTTTCCTGTTCTGCCTGTGCCCTCCTGGATCTGTCCTGGCCCACCTGCAGCTGCCAAGCAATTGCTCCGTCCCTCTCCACTTGTGTCACTGTATCTTTCTGCTCAGGCTTTTGTCATTTCTTTTGTCACCATAGTGACAGGAAAAGAGTGATGATTGCTGGAGTAATTTCCCATATTAGCTAGCGCTGGCTTTTCAGCCTGAATCAGCACTTCATTTTCCCTGTGCTCTGGCTGAGCATCACTGGAGCACCATTAAGGAGCAGTGGTAGAGGAGCCTTGGTGTGTTGTGGTGCTGCCAGTGCTCCTTGGGGACAGCCAGGGCAGGGACAGGGCCTTCAGGTCACCTCATGTCCCACCGGGAATGCAGAGAGAGAAGGGGAAGACAAAAAAAAAAAGTATTTGCAAAGGTTTCTCCCTGAGTGCATTTGCTCAGTCTCAAGGTCAATAAAAGCAGGAATTTGGGCACTTCCACCTGTCCTGGGGCACGTGCCTGTCTGCAGGGCAATAGGAAGAGCTCCCCAGAGGGAACTGCTCACCCTCACTGATGTAGTGAGTGGGCACAGACCCCCCTGTGCCCCCAGGCTGTGCCCTCTGCTCTGCACAGCCCCAGCCTGGGCTGGCACCAAACCTGGGCTCCCAAGGGGGTGGCTCAGTGCCAAATCCTGCTCTCTGCCAGGCCCCATTAGCCATGCAGTGCATCTCAGAGAGACACCCAGCACACACACACAAATACATACTTAAAAATCGAGATCATTAAGTAAGCAAATGTGTTTAAATAGCAAACAAGCTACTGAAAAGCAGAGAAAGGTCACAAAATGTGAAATGAAAGCAGCTCTCCTGTTCCCCATGCCAGCAGCACTGGTCCTGCCTCAGAGGATATATTAAGAAGAGTCAACCTTCATTTTGAGCACGCTGCCTTTTGTCCTTCTATCACAACATTAACATTATCCCCACATAATTTTATGTATTTAATTTTACAATAGACTGTGTCAGTGAGCACTGCCTGTAAATATTTGATCACCACCGTTCCTCTAGGATTATCTTATCAAGAGTAAAGATATTAAAATAGAAATCTTGTCATATTGCTGCCTTTATACTTCCAGCCTAAGAGCTGATTGACAGAAAATGAACTGCCCGAAGTAGCTGTAAAGTGTCTTTTCACCGAGAGTTTTAATGCCAGAGGCTATAGAAAAACAGGTTAGCTAGTCATTGGGAACTTATGCCTTAGTTACAGAGCTTTTGTACTGAAGATTAAAAAACATGAATCTGCTAGGGGTATTTTTACAAGTGTAAAATGGCATTGGTCTTTTTGTATCTTTTTGCCATCACTAATGAGCCTTAAAAAGAGCCTTTCCTTTTTTTGCTGCACTTGAATATTAGATGCAGTTTCACTGCAGCTCACAGACACAGGCTGAAGTTTTGCAAGAATAAACTCTTGACTTTCCTAACCTACAAAATTTGTTTTTGGTGATAAAATGGCTTGCAAGCCAGGACTAAATGTTCTTGTCTAGCTTGGAATATCAAACCACTGTAGACAAGTCAAGGTTTCTATTTATGGCCAGCTAAAGACACACTCGTAATGCTGTTCTAATGTTCCTAAATTGTGCTGAAATTGTCATGTGTCTGAAGAGCAGCACACTGCAAATATACAGCTGGTCCCTGAGGGCTCACTCAGCCTGAGCTCCAGCACGGATCAATGGGAGATTTTGCTGGAGTAAGGACCCAAGTGCCAATTCAGGAAGGTACAGCACGAGCAAACTTTAATCACAGGCTTAGAAATCAATAACGAAGCTGGCTGGGGCGAGCAGACAGGGAGGGGTGTGGGTCCCATATCTCTGCAGCTCCTGCACCCAGGTGGGCACTGGGGCAACAGCTCCTGGCATCCTTAATAAATCTGGATTTGTCTTGTCCTGATCCTGGAGGGCAGGAGAGGGTGGTTAGTTCACAGATTTGTCCCACTGCAATGACAAACTGTAACCACCAACATTAAACCACCCAAAGTCTTCCAGACATTAACAAAAGTGTTATTGTGGGATGGCTGAGGCTGGAGTGGCCAAGACAGCAACCTGGAGCTTTCTGCTTTAACCAGAGCATCCCTCCCACTTTTTCACCCTCCAACATGAACAATAACTGTATGAAATGAAACTAATTGCACATTCAGCTGCCCATTGTTGAGCTGTCATAAAGGGATTTACATGGGTGGCTCCATTAACAGCAGTAGGTGGTCCCCTCCTTGCTCTCCATGGGCTCAGAATGTAGAGAAGCTTGTTCTAACATTTCACTCATGAGAAAGGTCAAGAGCTGTGCTTTTTGTTCAGAGTGCTCAATATATTCAATTAAAATATACTGCTGTGTTCATCAGCTATTAACTGTCTTTGCAATAGCTGTAATTAAACAGGTACTTCCCTGTGAAAGAAAATCTTTCAAGACAAATTCTGACATGGGGAGAGAGTGGGAATTTCTCCAGAGTGGGTTTGCTTTGTGTCTCCACATGAATCCCTCAGCCACTGGATGTTTTCCTTTCCCTGTTGTTGAAGCAAGGATGGCTTGGAGGTGATGGGCAGATCCAGGTCCTGGCATGTACCTTCCCTGGGCACACTGGGGGTGAGCTGGACACCAGCAGATGCTTGGCAATGGTGAGGGAATAAAACCAGCCAGGCAATTTCTTCAATCAGGCAATTCACTTGCAGAAACATCATTTACAAAGTTCCACTTAGAGCCTAGGGATTAAGAAATGCAGAATGAGAGGAGTCAGCTGCTCAGTAGAGTTTAACAAACTCAGAGGGTTTAGAGGGGTCAGCAGCTGGTCTCCAATCCAATGGGTGGAAGAGTTAAAAGCCACACACCCTGCTTTGAAAACTTCCTCCAAAAAGCCTGAAATGAAGAAAAAGCCCAAAAGGCAGACTAGAGGAAAGCAGAGGAAGGAACTGAAAGAAGAAAAAAAGAAATTACCTGAGCCAACTGCTCTAATTATATACACACAGCAGTCAAACAGTGATAGCAATTGTTGGCACTCTTAAGACGGATCGCAGGGAAATGGAGATACAGTGGAAAATAACACACATTAAGGAATTAGTATTCAATTATGCTAAAGAAGGGGGTGTGTATTTACATTAGTCAGAAATCAGGCATGCAGAGAGATGGGTGACAGCAGGGAGAAGTACAGCAAGAAAGCCAGAGCGTGGCTGTGACAGGTTTCCCTGGTAGCTGTGAACAAGGGGGTGCTGAGCCAGCCGTGGTACCACCAGCATTGCTGGATTATGTCACAGCTTTTTGCATCTGACAGCATCCAGCATCAGCTGCAGAAGCCTCCAGGCACAGGCATGGAACAGGGCACGAGGAAATTCAGAGCCTTGGTGCACCACAGGGGATAGACTGAGTGTGCTCCCTCTTGCCATGGGGCTGTGGGGACAGTAGAGTGCCTCTTACCATGCTCTACCAGTTGGTTTTGAGCTCCTGTGTGTTCATGGTCCTCCAGGTCTTTTCACTAAAATATCCCAAAGCTCCTTGTGTGTTTGCCATTGTCCCCACCAGATTCCCTCAGCAAACACCCGTTCCTCTGCTGAGGCCTTTAATACAGAATGATCAAGTAAGCTGCAGCCCCGTCCTTGAAAAAACTCTCTTACCATTACTGGGCCCTATTAGCCAATTCCTCACCTATTTCTGAGTTATTTAATTAATCCCCATCTTCTCCAGCATGACTTACACTGTTAGATATTCAGAGCACAAAAGCAGGGGATTCACTGAAATCCTGGAGGAGGGGAACTGTTGGATTTCCTTTATCTACAAGATCAGTTAGGGATTTCAGGTTAATCTTGCTTGATAAATCATGTTGCATTTTATCCCATTTGCCTTCATGTCTCTATAAATGGTCTTTCTCTCAGAAAAATGTGACCAAGCTCTCAGTACTGGGCCCAGCAAGCCCTTCTTAAATACCTGCACAACATCAGGCACACTCCTTGTACAAAATGCCACCCCTGAGCTTATAAAATAGTCAAACACCCATCTTGAAAATTGCAGGAGAGACTGCCCACTCTGCTGTTGGGAACCCAAGCCTGCTCCTTAGGTGCCCAATAAACCCAGCAAACACTTCATTTACATAAAATACTCCCAAAATGTCCTGTTGTAAGCTCCTGCTGGTTGAACAGAATCTATAAAACCCAGCTCAGCATGGGCTCATGTGTTTGGGATTTCATTTCTGCACATCTTTCTTAACCTCCAGTTTTCCTCCAAATCTTCCTTCTCATCCAAAAGCCAGGAATTTTCCCTCTTTGAGGAGGAGGTCACATAACCTGTCCATATACTCCTGCCCTGTGCTTTGAGCCAGCTGCTCTCCCTCCAGCCTGCTCTCCCTGGTCCTCCTGATGCCCTGTGTTTGTAGAAGTTGTGCATTTGGAAAGTCTTCCCAAGGTCTAAATCTCAGCATGCGTCCCTTCATCCTTCCCTTCCTGACCTATTCACACAGCTTGCTTTATTGCCAAAGCTTCTTTCATTATGCCGCTTAGATTCTGCTAATTCTTGTTCTTTTTAATAACATATTTTTCATCCAATTCTGCTTCCAGTTCCTTCATAGATGTTTTTTTTTTTCCTTTTAAACTGATCTGGAGCAGGTGGGACCTGCCTGCTGAGTGACAATGCAGATGGTGGAGTTGCAAAGCTCCTTGGGTGGTCAAGCACTTCAGAAATTTTGAGCCAGAGATAAACAAAAAAATGGCCAAAAGAAAAGTCTTTCCAGGGAGCAGAAAATCAACATAACAGCTTTGGCTGGCTGCATGTAGGCAGGAATGTTTGCACTGCCTTGAGCTGCCCAGGTGTGTGTGCCCCAGCTCAGTTTCCAGGTACTGCCCCATCCTGAATTTACTCCAGCAGCACTTGCAAGCCCCACTGAGTCCCCCAACCAGAAGGGAAGGGAACACTGAATCCCAAGCCTCTCCTGATGTAGACCAGCCTGCAGATGATAAAAATCCCATCAGTATCCGTGGTACAGACACTAAACAGAAGATTTCTAGTCAAATCCAGCAGCTGAGAAGCAAAGCATCCCTTTCCACCCCTGGGTGTCCTCTCCAAAGGCCCAGCCACCTCTGCTGGCCCTGCAGCAGGGACCTGGCTCTGCCCTGTCCCCAGCCCCCCTCCAGAGCCACTTTTGGACCAGGCTGAGACACTGACTGTCAGGAAAACAAGGGGGAAAATTAACAGTGGCAAGACAGCAAGCCTTGGTGTGTGCACACCTGTGCATCTCCCACAGGACGGACTGCAGCACACTCCCTGTTTGTCAGGCTAAACACAGACAGATGCCAGGAAATGCTCAGAGGGGTGGCAGAGGGGGAATTGAAATCTCATTGTTTATAGAGTGGCATCAGGGGACAGAGAAACAAATACAAATGCTCAGGCACAAGCTCAGCCAAGGGTGTTTGGGGCACTTAGTCACAGGTCCCTGAACAGGGGGGCAGCAGCAGCAGAGATGGGGAATTCCCCCAGACCTTCTGGGCAGGTGAGATGGGCACTGCTGAGCACAGCTGAGCCAGCACCAGAGCCACAGCCTCTGCAAAATGCTGATATTCACTACATATAGACAGAGAATGTTTTCAGGTTTTATATACAAATATATTTATGTTTCTAAACTACAATGCTTTTTAATGTTTAAAATGTGTGCATATATATATTATATATGGTGGTTGTGTACATATATATACATATATATTAAATATATAATATAAAATAAGTATATAAAGGTCTTTTAGAGGGCTATATGTGGATATATATATTTATATGCTTTACTTATATAAATATACTACATTGAATTACAATAAGCAATAAATATGATTAGATATACATATACTATAAACCATTAAATTACCTAATATTATCATGCATCTCAGGTATTGAGGAGTCAGTGCTGGGGTGTGATGGAGGGGCAGAAAAAGAGGCCAGGATGGATCTGGTATCACCCCACTTGTGCCAGGAGAAACCACCCAAGTGCAGCCACCACATCTGCACACCTTACTTTTAAATCCGTGTGCTGCTGCCTTTGGGTGTGACAGGTGCCCTTAACCCTCTCTGTTCTGCTGCCCCCATCAGGAGCTGTGCTGTCTGTCTGTCTGTCCAGGTGCTGTGTGCTGGCTGCTGCCAGGGGCTGCTGGGACAGAGGAGCTGTCATGCTGTGACATTTCTCTCCTTCTCTGGCAAAGGGATCCTACTGAAAGAAGTGAGGGAACAACATGAAAACCCCAGCCAGAGGCTGACAAGCAAACTGACATTTAACAAAAAAGAAAATAAAAGTAGGTGAGGTGGGAAGAAAAGCCTGGGTGGGTAGTTCAGATTTTGTCTACAGCTGCAAATCTTTTGGGTGGGCCTTTCTGACTCCACAAATGCACTTGCAGACACTTCCATTCCTAAAATGCCAGGACAGGTATTTCCCCCTGTTTTTGCCGTCATTAGCAGCTCTCCCACACCCAGAAGAGGAGCGGTGGTTGAGGAAAGTTTGTCACCATCTCCAGCTCCAGCAGCAGTGGGAGATGGGCAGGCAAGGGTAAAGTAACAATTTATTTGAGAGTGACAGGGGTGTGCAGAAACCTGGAAGATTTTTTTTTCCAAGTTTCATTTGGTGGCGGACACTTTATGGGCAGTTCTGCTGCCCCTGGGAATGTCAGTGTGAAATGGAGAACTGGTGGCATTTACAGGCTGAAGTTCCTCTTTGTCCTCAATGACAAAATAAAGTAGAAAAATTTAAAAACTAAGCCATGAATGTTTTTAACCAGGAGCACCTCCAGCCTGTTTTTATGCCAGCTCTAACTCTGGCTGGTTGGACTCACTGCTTCCTGCAGAGAGGTCTGGTTGAGCTGCTGGTGGACAGCTCTGCTCTCCACTCAAACAATTTCTCACTCAATTATACCCTGCACTTACACGGTTACAGAGAGCAGATGTGAAGGCTTACCTTGGGACAGATACATTATGTATACAGCATTAACTTCACACCCATCCAGTCCCCATTTTAATTACACAGCCAGTGGGGGACCCAGGATAGTTTGCTGGCAGAGCAGTTGGTTTCATCAGCAATTCCCAAGACCTCAGCTGTCTGCAGCATCCTCAACCATGCAGGCTGAGCTGCGCTGGAGATCCAGCCCATGGCTGCCAAGAATGCACTGCCCGACTTCAGGGAAAACACCCCAAGAAAGTGCAAAACTGCCAGGGCACACCTCTGGGCTAGTAAAAGCTCTAGCCTGAGTTTCATCTTAAACATGAGTATTTTGGAAAAACCTTAATGTGGTATGAAATGTGAGGCCAAAGGATATTGAAAGGATATAAAAGACAACTTGGACGTAGATCACTGAGGAAGTTTGTTTGATCTCTGACCCCTGTCAGGAAAACATCGCTGTGACAGGTCCCTGCAGGCTGCATCTCACTGCTAATAAAAGCCTTTTAGCAGCTCTCAGAGAAGGGATTTGATCAGAGCCTCTTGCTGGGTTTAACAGGTGGCAAAGCAGAAGGCAGCATTGGTTGGTCACTGCATTATGAGCTCAGGTGAGTGAGCAGAGCGTGGCTGCAGCAAAGGGACACTGCAGCAGGCTGGTGCCATCACCAAGGGCATCAGCAGCAGAGATAGAGCAGTCATGGCCCCACTTTACCCAGCCCTAGCTGGCCCACACCTGGAATTCTGTACACAGGCAGAGAGAGCCCAGAGAAAGGCTGCAGAGGTGAGCCAAGGATTGGGAAGAAAGGCTGAGAGAGCTGGGTTTGTTCAGCCTCGAGCAAACAAGCCTTGGGGAAAGCATTTATAGCCATGCTCCAATATTTAGAGGGTGGCTACAAAGAAAACAGAGAGTCCCTTTTCACAGGAGTCCCAGGGAAAAGGGAGGGGTAATGGCTACAAATTACTTCTGGGAAGATTCCAACTAGACACAAGAAGAAAATTTCTCACAGTTGGAGCAATCAGCCAGTGGAATAATCTCCGCAGGGAAGTGGGGGATCCCCT